>NW_028187332.1:600000-963000 GCF_964204655.1 Triturus cristatus
ATTCCTTACACCTGCAAAGTCTCATATTGGGCTTGTC
This sequence comes from Triturus cristatus, assembly GCF_964204655.1. Classification (NCBI taxonomy): domain Eukaryota; kingdom Metazoa; phylum Chordata; class Amphibia; order Caudata; family Salamandridae; genus Triturus; species Triturus cristatus. The sequence continues at coordinate 600,038 of NW_028187332.1, forward strand.
AGCTTTGAGGTGGTCTAAGTGTTTGTATATGAGGGAAATATCCATCTGTGCTTCCTCTCCCATATGAGGACTATGGAGCTATTGTTCTTCTCTCACATGTCCCTTCAAAGAGACAGGTGACACACTCACTCAGTCACTCAGCAAACATTTATTCTTTAAAACTTTCATCTTTCTGTTTACCTTCCAAACATTCCCCCTTCACAACAAATGCAGGCCAGCCATTCCTCATTTCTCAATCACTCAGTCATGGCAGTCCTCCACTCCGTAGGCCCTGCAAGACCAACATGAACAAGAGGTGTGTCAGCTAGCAGAAGAAAAGCCTCGGTGTGCTCTTCTGTTCATACTGCTGCCCTCTAGTAACGCTACAGTGCAACTGCAGCATAATAACGGGACTGAGAAGATGGCTGTCCTATGCAAATAATGTCTTCCCATGATTACTTTCTTCTCAGATAATCGCAGGTTTGCGCTCTGGTATCGCCTCCAACATATGGTCTTCAGGCGCATTCAAAAGCAGCCTACCTTTTTTTAGGCTAAGGTTTTTGCCACTCGAAGGCTGCACATGGGGAAGTCACCCTCATTTAGCGGGGTCCCACAGTGACTGCAGTCATCCTCTCTACAGAACCTGGGCGTTCGTGGGCGTTCGGGGGAGTTCTTCAAAGGAAGGAAGGGGGTGTTTCAAACCCCAGTGCCAGCCCAGTGCCAGCCCAGTGCCAGCCCAGCCCGGCCCGGCCCGGCCAGGCCCAGCCCAGCCCAGCCCAGCCCAGCCCAGCGCAGCGCTGTGCCGTGCGGTGCTGTGACGCTTCATCCCTTCACCTGTTGCAGCAGGCATGATGCAGACCTGCTGAAGCAAAGGCCTGAATCTGCCCTTTTCTGCCTCTTGGACAAACAACAACCTTTCTGACTTCTTATTGCTTCTGATTAAGGGAGTTGCACTTGCCTCAAACTGTACCCCTCATTTCATTAGGAAGAGCTCATTCTTCACCTTTATTCCTAGCCAAATTCAAAGCCAGCAAACCCCTGATTTGAGGGATCGGCTCGCACCAAATGAAAAATCACCACCATCCATCCTATTTTACTATCAGTCTAGCACCTTCCTCGTAGTCTTGTGCTCAGTTATTCCCACCGAGGCCACATTTGCGCTCCACAATACACCGAATTTAAAAGACAAAGAATGAATGCATCAATAAAGGAAGCTAAGGCTTTGTCCCTATTGAACCTACTTAAGAAAAAGGGGGGGATGGTGAAAGGTCATCAGGGAAATGATTTGTAATTTTGGGGCACACGTGCCAAAAAGAGTGGCCATTTTTCTCCTCTGTTTTTTCAAGTGAAAATAAACTTCGCCATCGGAAATAAAAGCAGTGTTTGACATTTTTCCAACTTAGGGAACTTTGAGAGCATTGGCAGGATTTGAACCCTCGTCCTGTGAGAGCCTGTGCCACCAGAGGCACAAGACTTACCATTGTGCTATAGCCCCTTGCTGGTCTAAAGCTTTGCAGTAGTAACTATAAGCAAGATACAACCTCTGATGTCATCGGCTGTAGTTTCCAGTGCATGAAAAGGATGACCATGATATAGGGACGATTAGATAAGCTACTGACATGGAAACCAGCGTGGTCCAGTGGGTATGTTCCTGCCTTCCAGCCAGACGACCAGGGTTCAAGTCCCGGCTTCGGCACCAGGTGACTGATGGGGATGCAGCAGAGGTAAGTTGGGGGTGGGTCGGTCTGGCCAATGGGTAAGTAAAATGTGTGGGTGTGTCAAACGAGATTGGGATCATGCCTGGTGAATGGTGGTTGGTAAGTAACATGGGTGTGGTGAGAGCAAAGGGTGGGATGTGTAGCTGTTAGGGGGGTGTAGGAGGAGCTTAGGCAAATTAGGTGGGGGTCAGAGAGCAAGAGACCAGGTGTAGTGGAGAGCAAGGGTAGGCGGTTAGAGTCCCAGGGACTAAGAAGGCTGGCCATAGATGGAGGGGGAGCCTGGGGCGATCACCAAGTCAGGGTAGAGTGAAGGAGCTGAGAGGGGCCTAATGTGGGCACTCATGCACTGGTTCCTGACCACAGATAGGGTCATTACATAGGGTGAGACTTATGATGGGGTACCCCATTTTTTTTAGTGCACTCCCCTAAACTCTCTGATTTTGGGGGGGGGCAGTCAAATTTGGGGGTGCATTATGAAGGGTGATGGGGTGCAGATTGGCATTGGTTCTGGGTAGTTTTTGGGGGGCTACCCTTAGTTTTTATTGTTCCGCTCCTCCATTATGGGGTGCACCTCAAAAGAATAGGGGCGTACAGGTTTGCGACAGTTTCTATTACCGACCACAAGGGGGCACCATACAATCCTACTGAAGTTATGGTATTGAAAGGTACAAAAAGGATCATGTGGTGGTACTTAACAAGTGGGGATCCCCAAGAATGTATTGCCTCCCCTACCCTCCGTGCGGCATGTTATAGGGAAATTGGCAAATTTCTATTGAAAATAGACGGCATAGAGCTCCCCGCTATGAAATCTGAGAGAACTAACATTTGCGGAATCAAGGGAGACAGTGGAGCAGATGAATGAGGCAGGGAAAGGGTACCTGTGGCAATTTGTTGGATGGGTCATAGAGAATAATCATGGCAGGCAAATAAGCAGCAGGGCATGGATTGGTAGTGTCTGTAGAGAGTTTGGCGTGCTCTTCAAATTATTTGCCCTACTTACGTTGGGTATGATCCACAGAGGTATGGCCAGGCCTTACTGTTAGGCAGCACATGTGTTTATGATTTAAAGACATGCGCTCTGGGTGTGCTGAGAGTGGCTGTACAGAGCGGTAAGTGTCTGTGTACCCGAGCAATGTGCATCCAACCGCTCACTTGAGACTGAACAGTGACAGAAGTAGCTGGGTTCCTGATGGAATGTAAATGGAGGGCACATATGAAGGGTGTTTGTGGTCACTCAGAGGATTGAAACATGGTTGGTGCACTACCAAAGCAGTGGTACCAGGAGGGAACATTTGAGGGGTAATGAGATGGTGGTATCCAGAGGTCAAAAAAGGTGTAAGAGGCCCTGAGGTTTGGGGATCCTGGTCCCACAGTGAGGGAGGGTTAGAAGTCCCTGCTAAACATTTCTGTCTAACAGTGTCCAAATGTTGCGCAGCCTGGCTACCTCTGTAACTTTTCCCCAGTATCTTTCTATCCTGCAGATGACCGGAGTAAGCTTCTTGGCCTCCTACCCCCAAAGGAGGGCGTGACATTTCTAGCCTAGGATACTCCCAAAGGGTGCGATACTAAAATTCTGGGGAAAACTTCACTAACCATGCATATTTATGCACCAAACATGAGAATTCCTTACACCTGCAAAGTCTCATATTGGGCTTGTCAGCTTTGAGGTGGTCTAAGTGTTTGTATATGAGGGAAATATCCATCTGTGCTTCCTCTCCCATATGAGGACTATGGAGCTATTGTTCTTCTCTCACATGTCCCTTCAAAGAGACAGGTGACACACTCACTCAGTCACTCAGCAAACATTTATTCTTTAAAACTTTCATCTTTCTGTTTACCTTCCAAACATTCCCCCTTCACAACAAATGCAGGCCAGCCATTCCTCATTTCTCAATCACTCAGTCATGGCAGTCCTCCACTCCGTAGGCCCTGCAAGACCAACATGAACAAGAGGTGTGTCAGCTAGCAGAAGAAAAGCCTCCGTGTGCTCTTCTGTTCATACTGCTGCCCTCTAGTAGCGCTACAGTGCAACTGCAGCATAATAACGGGACTGAGAAGATGGCTGTCCTATGCAAATAATGTCTTCCCATGATTACTTTCTTCTCAGATAATCGCAGGTTTGCGCTCTGGTATCGCCTCCAACATATGGTCTTCAGGCGCATTCAAAAGCAGCCTACCTTTTTTTAGGCTAAGGTTTTTGCCACTCGAAGGCTGCACATGGGGAAGTCACCCTCATTTAGCGGGGTCCCACAGTGACTGCAGTCATCCTCTCTACAGAACCTGGGCGTTCGTGGGCGTTCGGGGGAGTTCTTCAAAGGAAGGAAGGGGGTGTTTCAAACCCCAGTGCCAGCCCAGTGCCAGCCCAGCCCGGCCCGGCCCGGCCAGGCCCAGCCCAGCCCAGCCCAGCGCAGCGCTGTGCCGTGCGGTGCTGTGACGCTTCATCCCTTCACCTGTTGCAGCAGGCATGATGCAGACCTGCTGAAGCAAAGGCCTGAATCTGCCCTTTTCTGCCTCTTGGACAAACAACAACCTTTCTGACTTCTTATTGCTTCTGATTAAGGGAGTTGCACTTGCCTCAAACTGTACCCCTCATTTCATTAGGAAGAGCTAATTCTTCACCTTTATTCCTAGCCAAATTCAAAGCCAGCAAACCCCTGATTTGAGGGATCGGCTCGCACCAAATGAAAAATCACCACCATCCATCCTATTTTACTATCAGTCTAGCACCTTCCTCGTAGTCTTGTGCTCAGTTATTCCCACCGAGGCCACATTTGCGCTCCACAATACACCGAATTTAAAAGACAAAGAATGAATGCATCAATAAAGGAAGCTAAGGCTTTGTCCCTATTGAACCTACTTAAGAAAAAGGGGGGGATGGTGAAAGGTCATCAGGGAAATGATTTGTAATTTTGGGGCACACGTGCCAAAAAGAGTGGCCATTTTTCTCCTCTGTTTTTTCAAGTGAAAATAAACTTCGCCATCGGAAATAAAAGCAGTGTTTGACATTTTTCCAACTTAGGGAACTTTGAGAGCATTGGCAGGATTTGAACCCTCGTCCTGTGAGAGCCTGTGCCACCAGAGGCACAAGACTTACCATTGTGCTATAGCCCCTTGCTGGTCTAAAGCTTTGCAGTAGTAACTATAAGCAAGATACAAGCTCTGATGTCATCGGCTGTAGTTTCCAGTGCATGAAAAGGATGACCATGATATAGGGACGATTAGATAAGCTACTGACATGGAAACCAGCGTGGTCCAGTGGGTAAGTTCCTGCCTTCCAGCCAGACGACCAGGGTTCAAGTCCCGGCTTCGGCACCAGGTGACTGATGGGGATGCAGCAGAGGTAAGTTGGGGGTGGGTCGGTCTGGCCAATGGGTAAGTAAAATGTGTGGGTGTGTCAAACGAGATTGGGATCATGCCTGGTGAATGGTGGTTGGTAAGTAACATGGGTGTGGTGAGAGCAAAGGGTGGGATGTGTAGCTGTTAGGGGGGTGTAGGAGGAGCTTAGGCAAATTAGGTGGGGGTCAGAGAGCAAGAGACCAGGTGTAGTGGAGAGCAAGGGTAGGCGGTTAGAGTCCCAGGGACTAAGAAGGCTGGCCATAGATGGAGGGGGAGCCTGGGGCGATCACCAAGTCAGGGTAGAGTGAAGGAGCTGAGAGGGGCCTAATGTGGGCACTCATGCACTGGTTCCTGACCACAGATAGGGTCATTACATAGGGTGAGACTTATGATGGGGTACCCCATTTTTTTTAGTGCACTCCCCTAAACTCTCTGATTTTGGGGGGGGGGGGCAGTCAAATTTGGGGGTGCATTATGAAGGGTGATGGGGTGCAGATTGGCATTGGTTCTGGGTAGTTTTTGGGGGGCTACCCTTAGTTTTTATTGTTCCGCTCCTCCATTATGGGGTGCACCTCAAAAGAATAGGGGCGTACAGGTTTGCGACAGTTTCTATTACCGACCACAAGGGGGCACCATACAATCCTACTGAAGTTATGGTATTGAAAGGTACAAAAAGGATTATGTGGTGGTACTTAACAAGTGGGGATCCCCAAGAATGTATTGCCTCCCCTACCCTCCGTGCGGCATGTTATAGGGAAATTGGCAAATTTCTATTGAAAATAGACGGCATAGAGCTCCCCGCTATGAAATCTGAGAGAACTAACATTTGCGGAATCAAGGGAGACAGTGGAGCAGATGAATGAGGCAGGGAAAGGGTACCTGTGGCAATTTGTTGGATGGGTCATAGAGAATAATCATGGCAGGCAAATAAGCAGCAGGGCATGGATTGGTAGTGTCTGTAGAGAGTTTGGCGTGCTCTTCAAATTATTTGCCCTACTTACGTTGGGTATGATCCACAGAGGTATGGCCAGGCCTTACTGTTATGCAGCACATGTGTTTATGATTTAAAGACATGCGCTCTGGGTGTGCTGAGAGTGGCTGTACAGAGCGGTAAGTGTCTGTGTACCCGAGCAATGTGCATCCAACCGCTCACTTGAGACTGAACAGTGACAGAAGTAGCTGGGTTCCTGATGGAATGTAAACGGAGGGCACATATGAAGGGTGTTTGTGGTCACTCAGAGGATTGAAACATGGTTGGTGCACTACCAAAGCAGTGGTACCAGGAGGGAACATTTGAGGGGTAATGAGATGGTGGTATCCAGAGGTCAAAAAAGGTGTAAGAGGCCCTGAGGTTTGGGGATCCTGGTCCCACAGTGAGGGAGGGTTAGAAGTCCCTGCTAAACATTTCTGTCTAACAGTGTCCAAATGTTGCGCAGCCTGGCTACCTCTGTAACTTTTCCCCAGTATCTTTCTATCCTGCAGATGACCGGAGTAAGCTTCTTGGCCTCCTACCCCCAAAGGAGGGCGTGACATTTCTAGCCTTAGGATACTCCCAAAGGGTGCGATACTAAAATTCTGGGGAAAACTTCACTAACCATGCATATTTATGCACCAAACATGAGAATTCCTTACACCTGCAAAGTCTCATATTGGGCTTGTCAGCTTTGAGGTGGTCTAAGTGTTTGTATATGAGGGAAATATCCATCTGTGCTTCCTCTCCCATATGAGGACTATGGAGCTATTGTTCTTCTCTCACATGTCCCTTCAAAGAGACAGGTGACACACTCACTCAGTCACTCAGCAAACATTTATTCTTTAAAACTTTCATCTTTCTGTTTACCTTCCAAACATTCCCCCTTCACAACAAATGCAGGCCAGCCATTCCTCATTTCTCAATCACTCAGTCATGGCAGTCCTCCACTCCGTAGGCCCTGCAAGACCAACATGAACAAGAGGTGTGTCAGCTAGCAGAAGAAAAGCCTCGGTGTGCTCTTCTGTTCATACTGCTGCCCTCTAGTAACGCTACAGTGCAACTGCAGCATAATAACGGGACTGAGAAGATGGCTGTCCTATGCAAATAATGTCTTCCCATGATTACTTTCTTCTCAGATAATCGCAGGTTTGCGCTCTGGTATCGCCTCCAACATATGGTCTTCAGGCGCATTCAAAAGCAGCCTACCTTTTTTTAGGCTAAGGTTTTTGCCACTCGAAGGCTGCACATGGGGAAGTCACCCTCATTTAGCGGGGTCCCACAGTGACTGCAGTCATCCTCTCTACAGAACCTGGGCGTTCGTGGGCGTTCGGGGGAGTTCTTCAAAGGAAGGAAGGGGGTGTTTCAAACCCCAGTGCCAGCCCAGTGCCAGCCCAGCCCGGCCCGGCCCGGCCCGGCCAGGCCCAGCCCAGCCCAGCCCAGCGCAGCGCTGTGCCGTGCGGTGCTGTGACGCTTCATCCCTTCACCTGTTGCAGCAGGCATGATGCAGACCTGCTGAAGCAAAGGCCTGAATCTGCCCTTTTCTGCCTCTTGGACAAACAACAACCTTTCTGACTTCTTATTGCTTCTGATTAAGGGAGTTGCACTTGCCTCAAACTGTACCCCTCATTTCATTAGGAAGAGCTCATTCTTCACCTTTATTCCTAGCCAAATTCAAAGCCAGCAAACCCCTGATTTGAGGGATCGGCTCGCACCAAATGAAAAATCACCACCATCCATCCTATTTTACTATCAGTCTAGCACCTTCCTCGTATTCTTGTGCTCAGTTATTCCCACCGAGGCCACATTTGCGCTCCACAAAACACCGAATTTAAAAGACAAAGAATGAATGCATCAATAAAGGAAGCTAAGGCTTTGTCCCTATTGAACCTACTTAAGAAAAAGGGGGGGATGGTGAAAGGTCATCAGGGAAATGATTTGTAATTTTGGGGCACACGTGCCAAAAAGAGTGGCCATTTTTCTCCTCTGTTTTTTCAAGTGAAAATAAACTTCGCCATCGGAAATAAAAGCAGTGTTTGACATTTTTCCAACTTAGGGAACTTTGAGAGCATTGGCAGGATTTGAACCCTCGTCCTGTGAGAGCCTGTGCCACCAGAGGCACAAGACTTACCATTGAGCTATAGCCCCTTGCTGGTCTAAAGCATTGCAGTAGTAACTATAAGCAAGATACAAGCTCTGATGTCATCGGCTGTAGTTTCCAGTGCATGAAAAGGATGACCATGATATAGGGACGATTAGATAAGCTACTGACATGGAAACCAGCGTGGTCCAGTGGGTAAGTTCCTGCCTTCCAGCCAGACGACCAGGGTTCAAGTCCCGGCTTCGGCACCAGGTGACTGATGGGAATGCAGCAGAGGTAAGTTGGGGGTGGGTCGGCCTGGCCAATGGGTAAGTAAAACATGTGTGGGTGTGTCAAACGAGATTGGGATCATGCCTGGTGAATGGTGGTTGGTAAGTAACATGGGTGTGGTGAGAGCAAAGGGTGGGATGTGTAGCTGTTAGGGGGGTGTAGGAGGAGCTTAGGCAAATTGGGTGGGGGTCAGAGAGCAAGAGACCAGGTGTAGTGGAGAGCAAGGGTAGGCGGTTAGAGTCCCAGGGACTAAGAAGGCTGGCCATAGATGGAGGGGGAGCCTGGGGCGATCACCAAGTCAGGGTAGAGTGAAGGAGCTGAGAGGGGCCTAATGTGGGCACTCATGCACTGGTTCCTGACCACAGATGGGTCATTACATAGGGTGAGACTTATGATGGGGTACCCCATTTTTTTTAGTGCACTCCCCTAAACTCTCTGATTTTGGGGGGGGGGGCAGTCAAATTTGGGGGTGCATTATGAAGGGTGATGGGGTGCAGATTGGCATTGGTTCTGGGTAGTTTTTGGGGGGCTACCCTTAGTTTTTATTGTTCCGCTCCTCCATTATGGGGTGCACCTCAAAAGAATAGGGGCGTACAGGTTTGCGACAGTTTCTATTACCGACCACAAGGGGGCACCATACAATCCTACTGAAGTTATGGTATTGAAAGGTACAAAAAGGATTATGTGGTGGTACTTAACAAGTGGGGATCCCCAAGAATGTATTGCCTCCCCTACCCTCCGTGCGGCATGTTATAGGGAAATTGGCAAATTTCTATTGAAAATAGACGGCATAGAGCTCCCCGCTATGAAATCTGAGAGAACTAACATTTGCGGAATCAAGGGAGACAGTGGAGCAGATGAATGAGGCAGGGAAAGGGTACCTGTGGCAATTTGTTGGATGGGTCATAGAGAATAATCATGGCAGGCAAATAAGCAGCAGGGCATGGATTGGTAGTGTCTGTAGAGAGTTTGGCGTGCTCTTCAAATTATTTGCCCTACTTACGTTGGGTATGATCCACAGAGGTATGGCCAGGCCTTACTGTTATGCAGCACATGTGTTTATGATTTAAAGACATGCGCTCTGGGTGTGCTGAGAGTGGCTGTACAGAGCGGTAAGTGTCTGTGTACCCGAGCAATGTGCATCCAACCGCTCACTTGAGACTGAACAGTGACAGAAGTAGCTGGGTTCCTGATGGAATGTAAACGGAGGGCACATATGAAGGGTGTTTGTGGTCACTCAGAGGATTGAAACATGGTTGGTGCACTACCAAAGCAGTGGTACCAGGAGGGAACATTTGAGGGGTAATGAGATGGTGGTATCCAGAGGTCAAAAAAGGTGTAAGAGGCCCTGAGGTTTGGGGATCCTGGTCCCACAGTGAGGGAGGGTTAGAAGTCCCTGCTAAACATTTCTGTCTAACAGTGTCCAAATGTTGCGCAGCCTGGCTACCTCTGTAACTTTTCCCCAGTATCTTTCTATCCTGCAGATGACCGGAGTAAGCTTCTTGGCCTCCTACCCCCAAAGGAGGGCGTGACATTTCTAGCCTTAGGATACTCCCAAAGGGTGCGATACTAAAATTCTGGGGAAAACTTCACTAACCATGCATATTTATGCACCAAACATGAGAATTCCTTACACCTGCAAAGTCTCATATTGGGCTTGTCAGCTTTGAGGTGGTCTAAGTGTTTGTATATGAGGGAAATATCCATCTGTGCTTCCTCTCCCATATGAGGACTATGGAGCTATTGTTCTTCTCTCACATGTCCCTTCAAAGAGACAGGTGACACACTCACTCAGTCACTCAGCAAACATTTATTCTTTAAAACTTTCATCTTTCTGTTTACCTTCCAAACATTCCCCCTTCACAACAAATGCAGGCCAGCCATTCCTCATTTCTCAATCACTCAGTCATGGCAGTCCTCCACTCCGTAGGCCCTGCAAGACCAACATGAACAAGAGGTGTGTCAGCTAGCAGAAGAAAAGCCTCGGTGTGCTCTTCTGTTCATACTGCTGCCCTCTAGTAACGCTACAGTGCAACTGCAGCATAATAACGGGACTGAGAAGATGGCTGTCCTATGCAAATAATGTCTTCCCATGATTACTTTCTTCTCAGATAATCGCAGGTTTGCGCTCTGGTATCGCCTCCAACATATGGTCTTCAGGCGCATTCAAAAGCAGCCTACCTTTTTTTAGGCTAAGGTTTTTGCCACTCGAAGGCTGCACATGGGGAAGTCACCCTCATTTAGCGGGGTCCCACAGTGACTGCAGTCATCCTCTCTACAGAACCTGGGCGTTCGTGGGCGTTCGGGGGAGTTCTTCAAAGGAAGGAAGGGGGTGTTTCAAACCCCAGTGCCAGCCCAGTGCCAGCCCAGCCCGGCCCGGCCCGGCCCGGCCAGGCCCAGCCCAGCCCAGCCCAGCGCAGCGCTGTGCCGTGCGGTGCTGTGACGCTTCATCCCTTCACCTGTTGCAGCAGGCATGATGCAGACCTGCTGAAGCAAAGGCCTGAATCTGCCCTTTTCTGCCTCTTGGACAAACAACAACCTTTCTGACTTCTTATTGCTTCTGATTAAGGGAGTTGCACTTGCCTCAAACTGTACCCCTCATTTCATTAGGAAGAGCTCATTCTTCACCTTTATTCCTAGCCAAATTCAAAGCCAGCAAACCCCTGATTTGAGGGATCGGCTCGCACCAAATGAAAAATCACCACCATCCATCCTATTTTACTATCAGTCTAGCACCTTCCTCGTATTCTTGTGCTCAGTTATTCCCACCGAGGCCACATTTGCGCTCCACAAAACACCGAATTTAAAAGACAAAGAATGAATGCATCAATAAAGGAAGCTAAGGCTTTGTCCCTATTGAACCTACTTAAGAAAAAGGGGGGGATGGTGAAAGGTCATCAGGGAAATGATTTGTAATTTTGGGGCACACGTGCCAAAAAGAGTGGCCATTTTTCTCCTCTGTTTTTTCAAGTGAAAATAAACTTCGCCATCGGAAATAAAAGCAGTGTTTGACATTTTTCCAACTTAGGGAACTTTGAGAGCATTGGCAGGATTTGAACCCTCGTCCTGTGAGAGCCTGTGCCACCAGAGGCACAAGACTTACCATTGAGCTATAGCCCCTTGCTGGTCTAAAGCATTGCAGTAGTAACTATAAGCAAGATACAAGCTCTGATGTCATCGGCTGTAGTTTCCAGTGCATGAAAAGGATGACCATGATATAGGGACGATTAGATAAGCTACTGACATGGAAACCAGCGTGGTCCAGTGGGTAAGTTCCTGCCTTCCAGCCAGACGACCAGGGTTCAAGTCCCGGCTTCGGCACCAGGTGACTGATGGGAATGCAGCAGAGGTAAGTTGGGGGTGGGTCGGCCTGGCCAATGGGTAAGTAAAACATGTGTGGGTGTGTCAAACGAGATTGGGATCATGCCTGGTGAATGGTGGTTGGTAAGTAACATGGGTGTGGTGAGAGCAAAGGGTGGGATGTGTAGCTGTTAGGGGGGTGTAGGAGGAGCTTAGGCAAATTGGGTGGGGGTCAGAGAGCAAGAGACCAGGTGTAGTGGAGAGCAAGGGTAGGCGGTTAGAGTCCCAGGGACTAAGAAGGCTGGCCATAGATGGAGGGGGAGCCTGGGGCGATCACCAAGTCAGGGTAGAGTGAAGGAGCTGAGAGGGGCCTAATGTGGGCACTCATGCACTGGTTCCTGACCACAGATGGGTCATTACATAGGGTGAGACTTATGATGGGGTACCCCATTTTTTTTAGTGCACTCCCCTAAACTCTCTGATTTTGGGGGGGGGGGCAGTCAAATTTGGGGGTGCATTATGAAGGGTGATGGGGTGCAGATTGGCATTGGTTCTGGGTAGTTTTTGGGGGGCTACCCTTAGTTTTTATTGTTCCGCTCCTCCATTATGGGGTGCACCTCAAAAGAATAGGGGCGTACAGGTTTGCGACAGTTTCTATTACCGACCACAAGGGGGCACCATACAATCCTACTGAAGTTATGGTATTGAAAGGTACAAAAAGGATTATGTGGTGGTACTTAACAAGTGGGGATCCCCAAGAATGTATTGCCTCCCCTACCCTCCGTGCGGCATGTTATAGGGAAATTGGCAAATTTCTATTGAAAATAGACGGCATAGAGCTCCCCGCTATGAAATCTGAGAGAACTAACATTTGCGGAATCAAGGGAGACAGTGGAGCAGATGAATGAGGCAGGGAAAGGGTACCTGTGGCAATTTGTTGGATGGGTCATAGAGAATAATCATGGCAGGCAAATAAGCAGCAGGGCATGGATTGGTAGTGTCTGTAGAGAGTTTGGCGTGCTCTTCAAATTATTTGCCCTACTTACGTTGGGTATGATCCACAGAGGTATGGCCAGGCCTTACTGTTATGCAGCACATGTGTTTATGATTTAAAGACATGCGCTCTGGGTGTGCTGAGAGTGGCTGTACAGAGCGGTAAGTGTCTGTGTACCCGAGCAATGTGCATCCAACCGCTCACTTGAGACTGAACAGTGACAGAAGTAGCTGGGTTCCTGATGGAATGTAAACGGAGGGCACATATGAAGGGTGTTTGTGGTCACTCAGAGGATTGAAACATGGTTGGTGCACTACCAAAGCAGTGGTACCAGGAGGGAACATTTGAGGGGTAATGAGATGGTGGTATCCAGAGGTCAAAAAAGGTGTAAGAGGCCCTGAGGTTTGGGGATCCTGGTCCCACAGTGAGGGAGGGTTAGAAGTCCCTGCTAAACATTTCTGTCTAACAGTGTCCAAATGTTGCGCAGCCTGGCTACCTCTGTAACTTTTCCCCAGTATCTTTCTATCCTGCAGATGACCGGAGTAAGCTTCTTGGCCTCCTACCCCCAAAGGAGGGCGTGACATTTCTAGCCTTAGGATACTCCCAAAGGGTGCGATACTAAAATTCTGGGGAAAACTTCACTAACCATGCATATTTATGCACCAAACATGAGAATTCCTTACACCTGCAAAGTCTCATATTGGGCTTGTCAGCTTTGAGGTGGTCTAAGTGTTTGTATATGAGGGAAATATCCATCTGTGCTTCCTCTCCCATATGAGGACTATGGAGCTATTGTTCTTCTCTCACATGTCCCTTCAAAGAGACAGGTGACACACTCACTCAGTCACTCAGCAAACATTTATTCTTTAAAACTTTCATCTTTCTGTTTACCTTCCAAACATTCCCCCTTCACAACAAATGCAGGCCAGCCATTCCTCATTTCTCAATCACTCAGTCATGGCAGTCCTCCACTCCGTAGGCCCTGCAAGACCAACATGAACAAGAGGTGTGTCAGCTAGCAGAAGAAAAGCCTCGGTGTGCTCTTCTGTTCATACTGCTGCCCTCTAGTAACGCTACAGTGCAACTGCAGCATAATAACGGGACTGAGAAGATGGCTGTCCTATGCAAATAATGTCTTCCCATGATTACTTTCTTCTCAGATAATCGCAGGTTTGCGCTCTGGTATCGCCTCCAACATATGGTCTTCAGGCGCATTCAAAAGCAGCCTACCTTTTTTTAGGCTAAGGTTTTTGCCACTCGAAGGCTGCACATGGGGAAGTCACCCTCATTTAGCGGGGTCCCACAGTGACTGCAGTCATCCTCTCTACAGAACCTGGGCGTTCGTGGGCGTTCGGGGGAGTTCTTCAAAGGAAGGAAGGGGGTGTTTCAAACCCCAGTGCCAGCCCAGTGCCAGCCCAGCCCGGCCCGGCCCGGCCAGGCCCAGCCCAGCCCAGCCCAGCGCAGCGCTGTGCCGTGCGGTGCTGTGACGCTTCATCCCTTCACCTGTTGCAGCAGGCATGATGCAGACCTGCTGAAGCAAAGGCCTGAATCTGCCCTTTTCTGCCTCTTGGACAAACAACAACCTTTCTGACTTCTTATTGCTTCTGATTAAGGGAGTTGCACTTGCCTCAAACTGTACCCCTCATTTCATTAGGAAGAGCTAATTCTTCACCTTTATTCCTAGCCAAATTCAAAGCCAGCAAACCCCTGATTTGAGGGATCGGCTCGCACCAAATGAAAAATCACCACCATCCATCCTATTTTACTATCAGTCTAGCACCTTCCTCGTAGTCTTGTGCTCAGTTATTCCCACCGAGGCCACATTTGCGCTCCACAATACACCGAATTTAAAAGACAAAGAATGAATGCATCAATAAAGGAAGCTAAGGCTTTGTCCCTATTGAACCTACTTAAGAAAAAGGGGGGGATGGTGAAAGGTCATCAGGGAAATGATTTGTAATTTTGGGGCACACGTGCCAAAAAGAGTGGCCATTTTTCTCCTCTGTTTTTTCAAGTGAAAATAAACTTCGCCATCGGAAATAAAAGCAGTGTTTGACATTTTTCCAACTTAGGGAACTTTGAGAGCATTGGCAGGATTTGAACCCTCGTCCTGTGAGAGCCTGTGCCACCAGAGGCACAAGACTTACCATTGTGCTATAGCCCCTTGCTGGTCTAAAGCTTTGCAGTAGTAACTATAAGCAAGATACAAGCTCTGATGTCATCGGCTGTAGTTTCCAGTGCATGAAAAGGATGACCATGATATAGGGACGATTAGATAAGCTACTGACATGGAAACCAGCGTGGTCCAGTGGGTAAGTTCCTGCCTTCCAGCCAGACGACCAGGGTTCAAGTCCCGGCTTCGGCACCAGGTGACTGATGGGGATGCAGCAGAGGTAAGTTGGGGGTGGGTCGGTCTGGCCAATGGGTAAGTAAAATGTGTGGGTGTGTCAAACGAGATTGGGATCATGCCTGGTGAATGGTGGTTGGTAAGTAACATGGGTGTGGTGAGAGCAAAGGGTGGGATGTGTAGCTGTTAGGGGGGTGTAGGAGGAGCTTAGGCAAATTAGGTGGGGGTCAGAGAGCAAGAGACCAGGTGTAGTGGAGAGCAAGGGTAGGCGGTTAGAGTCCCAGGGACTAAGAAGGCTGGCCATAGATGGAGGGGGAGCCTGGGGCGATCACCAAGTCAGGGTAGAGTGAAGGAGCTGAGAGGGGCCTAATGTGGGCACTCATGCACTGGTTCCTGACCACAGATAGGGTCATTACATAGGGTGAGACTTATGATGGGGTACCCCATTTTTTTTAGTGCACTCCCCTAAACTCTCTGATTTTGGGGGGGGGGGGCAGTCAAATTTGGGGGTGCATTATGAAGGGTGATGGGGTGCAGATTGGCATTGGTTCTGGGTAGTTTTTGGGGGGCTACCCTTAGTTTTTATTGTTCCGCTCCTCCATTATGGGGTGCACCTCAAAAGAATAGGGGCGTACAGGTTTGCGACAGTTTCTATTACCGACCACAAGGGGGCACCATACAATCCTACTGAAGTTATGGTATTGAAAGGTACAAAAAGGATTATGTGGTGGTACTTAACAAGTGGGGATCCCCAAGAATGTATTGCCTCCCCTACCCTCCGTGCGGCATGTTATAGGGAAATTGGCAAATTTCTATTGAAAATAGACGGCATAGAGCTCCCCGCTATGAAATCTGAGAGAACTAACATTTGCGGAATCAAGGGAGACAGTGGAGCAGATGAATGAGGCAGGGAAAGGGTACCTGTGGCAATTTGTTGGATGGGTCATAGAGAATAATCATGGCAGGCAAATAAGCAGCAGGGCATGGATTGGTAGTGTCTGTAGAGAGTTTGGCGTGCTCTTCAAATTATTTGCCCTACTTACGTTGGGTATGATCCACAGAGGTATGGCCAGGCCTTACTGTTATGCAGCACATGTGTTTATGATTTAAAGACATGCGCTCTGGGTGTGCTGAGAGTGGCTGTACAGAGCGGTAAGTGTCTGTGTACCCGAGCAATGTGCATCCAACCGCTCACTTGAGACTGAACAGTGACAGAAGTAGCTGGGTTCCTGATGGAATGTAAACGGAGGGCACATATGAAGGGTGTTTGTGGTCACTCAGAGGATTGAAACATGGTTGGTGCACTACCAAAGCAGTGGTACCAGGAGGGAACATTTGAGGGGTAATGAGATGGTGGTATCCAGAGGTCAAAAAAGGTGTAAGAGGCCCTGAGGTTTGGGGATCCTGGTCCCACAGTGAGGGAGGGTTAGAAGTCCCTGCTAAACATTTCTGTCTAACAGTGTCCAAATGTTGCGCAGCCTGGCTACCTCTGTAACTTTTCCCCAGTATCTTTCTATCCTGCAGATGACCGGAGTAAGCTTCTTGGCCTCCTACCCCCAAAGGAGGGCGTGACATTTCTAGCCTTAGGATACTCCCAAAGGGTGCGATACTAAAATTCTGGGGAAAACTTCACTAACCATGCATATTTATGCACCAAACATGAGAATTCCTTACACCTGCAAAGTCTCATATTGGGCTTGTCAGCTTTGAGGTGGTCTAAGTGTTTGTATATGAGGGAAATATCCATCTGTGCTTCCTCTCCCATATGAGGACTATGGAGCTATTGTTCTTCTCTCACATGTCCCTTCAAAGAGACAGGTGACACACTCACTCAGTCACTCAGCAAACATTTATTCTTTAAAACTTTCATCTTTCTGTTTACCTTCCAAACATTCCCCCTTCACAACAAATGCAGGCCAGCCATTCCTCATTTCTCAATCACTCAGTCATGGCAGTCCTCCACTCCGTAGGCCCTGCAAGACCAACATGAACAAGAGGTGTGTCAGCTAGCAGAAGAAAAGCCTCGGTGTGCTCTTCTGTTCATACTGCTGCCCTCTAGTAACGCTACAGTGCAACTGCAGCATAATAACGGGACTGAGAAGATGGCTGTCCTATGCAAATAATGTCTTCCCATGATTACTTTCTTCTCAGATAATCGCAGGTTTGCGCTCTGGTATCGCCTCCAACATATGGTCTTCAGGCGCATTCAAAAGCAGCCTACCTTTTTTTAGGCTAAGGTTTTTGCCACTCGAAGGCTGCACATGGGGAAGTCACCCTCATTTAGCGGGGTCCCACAGTGACTGCAGTCATCCTCTCTACAGAACCTGGGCGTTCGTGGGCGTTCGGGGGAGTTCTTCAAAGGAAGGAAGGGGGTGTTTCAAACCCCAGTGCCAGCCCAGTGCCAGCCCAGCCCGGCCCGGCCCGGCCCGGCCAGGCCCAGCCCAGCCCAGCCCAGCGCAGCGCTGTGCCGTGCGGTGCTGTGACGCTTCATCCCTTCACCTGTTGCAGCAGGCATGATGCAGACCTGCTGAAGCAAAGGCCTGAATCTGCCCTTTTCTGCCTCTTGGACAAACAACAACCTTTCTGACTTCTTATTGCTTCTGATTAAGGGAGTTGCACTTGCCTCAAACTGTACCCCTCATTTCATTAGGAAGAGCTCATTCTTCACCTTTATTCCTAGCCAAATTCAAAGCCAGCAAACCCCTGATTTGAGGGATCGGCTCGCACCAAATGAAAAATCACCACCATCCATCCTATTTTACTATCAGTCTAGCACCTTCCTCGTATTCTTGTGCTCAGTTATTCCCACCGAGGCCACATTTGCGCTCCACAAAACACCGAATTTAAAAGACAAAGAATGAATGCATCAATAAAGGAAGCTAAGGCTTTGTCCCTATTGAACCTACTTAAGAAAAAGGGGGGGATGGTGAAAGGTCATCAGGGAAATGATTTGTAATTTTGGGGCACACGTGCCAAAAAGAGTGGCCATTTTTCTCCTCTGTTTTTTCAAGTGAAAATAAACTTCGCCATCGGAAATAAAAGCAGTGTTTGACATTTTTCCAACTTAGGGAACTTTGAGAGCATTGGCAGGATTTGAACCCTCGTCCTGTGAGAGCCTGTGCCACCAGAGGCACAAGACTTACCATTGAGCTATAGCCCCTTGCTGGTCTAAAGCATTGCAGTAGTAACTATAAGCAAGATACAAGCTCTGATGTCATCGGCTGTAGTTTCCAGTGCATGAAAAGGATGACCATGATATAGGGACGATTAGATAAGCTACTGACATGGAAACCAGCGTGGTCCAGTGGGTAAGTTCCTGCCTTCCAGCCAGACGACCAGGGTTCAAGTCCCGGCTTCGGCACCAGGTGACTGATGGGAATGCAGCAGAGGTAAGTTGGGGGTGGGTCGGCCTGGCCAATGGGTAAGTAAAACATGTGTGGGTGTGTCAAACGAGATTGGGATCATGCCTGGTGAATGGTGGTTGGTAAGTAACATGGGTGTGGTGAGAGCAAAGGGTGGGATGTGTAGCTGTTAGGGGGGTGTAGGAGGAGCTTAGGCAAATTGGGTGGGGGTCAGAGAGCAAGAGACCAGGTGTAGTGGAGAGCAAGGGTAGGCGGTTAGAGTCCCAGGGACTAAGAAGGCTGGCCATAGATGGAGGGGGAGCCTGGGGCGATCACCAAGTCAGGGTAGAGTGAAGGAGCTGAGAGGGGCCTAATGTGGGCACTCATGCACTGGTTCCTGACCACAGATGGGTCATTACATAGGGTGAGACTTATGATGGGGTACCCCATTTTTTTTAGTGCACTCCCCTAAACTCTCTGATTTTGGGGGGGGGGGCAGTCAAATTTGGGGGTGCATTATGAAGGGTGATGGGGTGCAGATTGGCATTGGTTCTGGGTAGTTTTTGGGGGGCTACCCTTAGTTTTTATTGTTCCGCTCCTCCATTATGGGGTGCACCTCAAAAGAATAGGGGCGTACAGGTTTGCGACAGTTTCTATTACCGACCACAAGGGGGCACCATACAATCCTACTGAAGTTATGGTATTGAAAGGTACAAAAAGGATTATGTGGTGGTACTTAACAAGTGGGGATCCCCAAGAATGTATTGCCTCCCCTACCCTCCGTGCGGCATGTTATAGGGAAATTGGCAAATTTCTATTGAAAATAGACGGCATAGAGCTCCCCGCTATGAAATCTGAGAGAACTAACATTTGCGGAATCAAGGGAGACAGTGGAGCAGATGAATGAGGCAGGGAAAGGGTACCTGTGGCAATTTGTTGGATGGGTCATAGAGAATAATCATGGCAGGCAAATAAGCAGCAGGGCATGGATTGGTAGTGTCTGTAGAGAGTTTGGCGTGCTCTTCAAATTATTTGCCCTACTTACGTTGGGTATGATCCACAGAGGTATGGCCAGGCCTTACTGTTATGCAGCACATGTGTTTATGATTTAAAGACATGCGCTCTGGGTGTGCTGAGAGTGGCTGTACAGAGCGGTAAGTGTCTGTGTACCCGAGCAATGTGCATCCAACCGCTCACTTGAGACTGAACAGTGACAGAAGTAGCTGGGTTCCTGATGGAATGTAAACGGAGGGCACATATGAAGGGTGTTTGTGGTCACTCAGAGGATTGAAACATGGTTGGTGCACTACCAAAGCAGTGGTACCAGGAGGGAACATTTGAGGGGTAATGAGATGGTGGTATCCAGAGGTCAAAAAAGGTGTAAGAGGCCCTGAGGTTTGGGGATCCTGGTCCCACAGTGAGGGAGGGTTAGAAGTCCCTGCTAAACATTTCTGTCTAACAGTGTCCAAATGTTGCGCAGCCTGGCTACCTCTGTAACTTTTCCCCAGTATCTTTCTATCCTGCAGATGACCGGAGTAAGCTTCTTGGCCTCCTACCCCCAAAGGAGGGCGTGACATTTCTAGCCTTAGGATACTCCCAAAGGGTGCGATACTAAAATTCTGGGGAAAACTTCACTAACCATGCATATTTATGCACCAAACATGAGAATTCCTTACACCTGCAAAGTCTCATATTGGGCTTGTCAGCTTTGAGGTGGTCTAAGTGTTTGTATATGAGGGAAATATCCATCTGTGCTTCCTCTCCCATATGAGGACTATGGAGCTATTGTTCTTCTCTCACATGTCCCTTCAAAGAGACAGGTGACACACTCACTCAGTCACTCAGCAAACATTTATTCTTTAAAACTTTCATCTTTCTGTTTACCTTCCAAACATTCCCCCTTCACAACAAATGCAGGCCAGCCATTCCTCATTTCTCAATCACTCAGTCATGGCAGTCCTCCACTCCGTAGGCCCTGCAAGACCAACATGAACAAGAGGTGTGTCAGCTAGCAGAAGAAAAGCCTCGGTGTGCTCTTCTGTTCATACTGCTGCCCTCTAGTAACGCTACAGTGCAACTGCAGCATAATAACGGGACTGAGAAGATGGCTGTCCTATGCAAATAATGTCTTCCCATGATTACTTTCTTCTCAGATAATCGCAGGTTTGCGCTCTGGTATCGCCTCCAACATATGGTCTTCAGGCGCATTCAAAAGCAGCCTACCTTTTTTTAGGCTAAGGTTTTTGCCACTCGAAGGCTGCACATGGGGAAGTCACCCTCATTTAGCGGGGTCCCACAGTGACTGCAGTCATCCTCTCTACAGAACCTGGGCGTTCGTGGGCGTTCGGGGGAGTTCTTCAAAGGAAGGAAGGGGGTGTTTCAAACCCCAGTGCCAGCCCAGTGCCAGCCCAGCCCGGCCCGGCCCGGCCCGGCCAGGCCCAGCCCAGCCCAGCCCAGCGCAGCGCTGTGCCGTGCGGTGCTGTGACGCTTCATCCCTTCACCTGTTGCAGCAGGCATGATGCAGACCTGCTGAAGCAAAGGCCTGAATCTGCCCTTTTCTGCCTCTTGGACAAACAACAACCTTTCTGACTTCTTATTGCTTCTGATTAAGGGAGTTGCACTTGCCTCAAACTGTACCCCTCATTTCATTAGGAAGAGCTCATTCTTCACCTTTATTCCTAGCCAAATTCAAAGCCAGCAAACCCCTGATTTGAGGGATCGGCTCGCACCAAATGAAAAATCACCACCATCCATCCTATTTTACTATCAGTCTAGCACCTTCCTCGTATTCTTGTGCTCAGTTATTCCCACCGAGGCCACATTTGCGCTCCACAAAACACCGAATTTAAAAGACAAAGAATGAATGCATCAATAAAGGAAGCTAAGGCTTTGTCCCTATTGAACCTACTTAAGAAAAAGGGGGGGATGGTGAAAGGTCATCAGGGAAATGATTTGTAATTTTGGGGCACACGTGCCAAAAAGAGTGGCCATTTTTCTCCTCTGTTTTTTCAAGTGAAAATAAACTTCGCCATCGGAAATAAAAGCAGTGTTTGACATTTTTCCAACTTAGGGAACTTTGAGAGCATTGGCAGGATTTGAACCCTCGTCCTGTGAGAGCCTGTGCCACCAGAGGCACAAGACTTACCATTGAGCTATAGCCCCTTGCTGGTCTAAAGCATTGCAGTAGTAACTATAAGCAAGATACAAGCTCTGATGTCATCGGCTGTAGTTTCCAGTGCATGAAAAGGATGACCATGATATAGGGACGATTAGATAAGCTACTGACATGGAAACCAGCGTGGTCCAGTGGGTAAGTTCCTGCCTTCCAGCCAGACGACCAGGGTTCAAGTCCCGGCTTCGGCACCAGGTGACTGATGGGAATGCAGCAGAGGTAAGTTGGGGGTGGGTCGGCCTGGCCAATGGGTAAGTAAAACATGTGTGGGTGTGTCAAACGAGATTGGGATCATGCCTGGTGAATGGTGGTTGGTAAGTAACATGGGTGTGGTGAGAGCAAAGGGTGGGATGTGTAGCTGTTAGGGGGGTGTAGGAGGAGCTTAGGCAAATTGGGTGGGGGTCAGAGAGCAAGAGACCAGGTGTAGTGGAGAGCAAGGGTAGGCGGTTAGAGTCCCAGGGACTAAGAAGGCTGGCCATAGATGGAGGGGGAGCCTGGGGCGATCACCAAGTCAGGGTAGAGTGAAGGAGCTGAGAGGGGCCTAATGTGGGCACTCATGCACTGGTTCCTGACCACAGATGGGTCATTACATAGGGTGAGACTTATGATGGGGTACCCCATTTTTTTTAGTGCACTCCCCTAAACTCTCTGATTTTGGGGGGGGGGGCAGTCAAATTTGGGGGTGCATTATGAAGGGTGATGGGGTGCAGATTGGCATTGGTTCTGGGTAGTTTTTGGGGGGCTACCCTTAGTTTTTATTGTTCCGCTCCTCCATTATGGGGTGCACCTCAAAAGAATAGGGGCGTACAGGTTTGCGACAGTTTCTATTACCGACCACAAGGGGGCACCATACAATCCTACTGAAGTTATGGTATTGAAAGGTACAAAAAGGATTATGTGGTGGTACTTAACAAGTGGGGATCCCCAAGAATGTATTGCCTCCCCTACCCTCCGTGCGGCATGTTATAGGGAAATTGGCAAATTTCTATTGAAAATAGACGGCATAGAGCTCCCCGCTATGAAATCTGAGAGAACTAACATTTGCGGAATCAAGGGAGACAGTGGAGCAGATGAATGAGGCAGGGAAAGGGTACCTGTGGCAATTTGTTGGATGGGTCATAGAGAATAATCATGGCAGGCAAATAAGCAGCAGGGCATGGATTGGTAGTGTCTGTAGAGAGTTTGGCGTGCTCTTCAAATTATTTGCCCTACTTACGTTGGGTATGATCCACAGAGGTATGGCCAGGCCTTACTGTTATGCAGCACATGTGTTTATGATTTAAAGACATGCGCTCTGGGTGTGCTGAGAGTGGCTGTACAGAGCGGTAAGTGTCTGTGTACCCGAGCAATGTGCATCCAACCGCTCACTTGAGACTGAACAGTGACAGAAGTAGCTGGGTTCCTGATGGAATGTAAACGGAGGGCACATATGAAGGGTGTTTGTGGTCACTCAGAGGATTGAAACATGGTTGGTGCACTACCAAAGCAGTGGTACCAGGAGGGAACATTTGAGGGGTAATGAGATGGTGGTATCCAGAGGTCAAAAAAGGTGTAAGAGGCCCTGAGGTTTGGGGATCCTGGTCCCACAGTGAGGGAGGGTTAGAAGTCCCTGCTAAACATTTCTGTCTAACAGTGTCCAAATGTTGCGCAGCCTGGCTACCTCTGTAACTTTTCCCCAGTATCTTTCTATCCTGCAGATGACCGGAGTAAGCTTCTTGGCCTCCTACCCCCAAAGGAGGGCGTGACATTTCTAGCCTTAGGATACTCCCAAAGGGTGCGATACTAAAATTCTGGGGAAAACTTCACTAACCATGCATATTTATGCACCAAACATGAGAATTCCTTACACCTGCAAAGTCTCATATTGGGCTTGTCAGCTTTGAGGTGGTCTAAGTGTTTGTATATGAGGGAAATATCCATCTGTGCTTCCTCTCCCATATGAGGACTATGGAGCTATTGTTCTTCTCTCACATGTCCCTTCAAAGAGACAGGTGACACACTCACTCAGTCACTCAGCAAACATTTATTCTTTAAAACTTTCATCTTTCTGTTTACCTTCCAAACATTCCCCCTTCACAACAAATGCAGGCCAGCCATTCCTCATTTCTCAATCACTCAGTCATGGCAGTCCTCCACTCCGTAGGCCCTGCAAGACCAACATGAACAAGAGGTGTGTCAGCTAGCAGAAGAAAAGCCTCGGTGTGCTCTTCTGTTCATACTGCTGCCCTCTAGTAACGCTACAGTGCAACTGCAGCATAATAACGGGACTGAGAAGATGGCTGTCCTATGCAAATAATGTCTTCCCATGATTACTTTCTTCTCAGATAATCGCAGGTTTGCGCTCTGGTATCGCCTCCAACATATGGTCTTCAGGCGCATTCAAAAGCAGCCTACCTTTTTTTAGGCTAAGGTTTTTGCCACTCGAAGGCTGCACATGGGGAAGTCACCCTCATTTAGCGGGGTCCCACAGTGACTGCAGTCATCCTCTCTACAGAACCTGGGCGTTCGTGGGCGTTCGGGGGAGTTCTTCAAAGGAAGGAAGGGGGTGTTTCAAACCCCAGTGCCAGCCCAGTGCCAGCCCAGCCCGGCCCGGCCCGGCCAGGCCCAGCCCAGCCCAGCCCAGCGCAGCGCTGTGCCGTGCGGTGCTGTGACGCTTCATCCCTTCACCTGTTGCAGCAGGCATGATGCAGACCTGCTGAAGCAAAGGCCTGAATCTGCCCTTTTCTGCCTCTTGGACAAACAACAACCTTTCTGACTTCTTATTGCTTCTGATTAAGGGAGTTGCACTTGCCTCAAACTGTACCCCTCATTTCATTAGGAAGAGCTAATTCTTCACCTTTATTCCTAGCCAAATTCAAAGCCAGCAAACCCCTGATTTGAGGGATCGGCTCGCACCAAATGAAAAATCACCACCATCCATCCTATTTTACTATCAGTCTAGCACCTTCCTCGTAGTCTTGTGCTCAGTTATTCCCACCGAGGCCACATTTGCGCTCCACAATACACCGAATTTAAAAGACAAAGAATGAATGCATCAATAAAGGAAGCTAAGGCTTTGTCCCTATTGAACCTACTTAAGAAAAAGGGGGGGATGGTGAAAGGTCATCAGGGAAATGATTTGTAATTTTGGGGCACACGTGCCAAAAAGAGTGGCCATTTTTCTCCTCTGTTTTTTCAAGTGAAAATAAACTTCGCCATCGGAAATAAAAGCAGTGTTTGACATTTTTCCAACTTAGGGAACTTTGAGAGCATTGGCAGGATTTGAACCCTCGTCCTGTGAGAGCCTGTGCCACCAGAGGCACAAGACTTACCATTGTGCTATAGCCCCTTGCTGGTCTAAAGCTTTGCAGTAGTAACTATAAGCAAGATACAAGCTCTGATGTCATCGGCTGTAGTTTCCAGTGCATGAAAAGGATGACCATGATATAGGGACGATTAGATAAGCTACTGACATGGAAACCAGCGTGGTCCAGTGGGTAAGTTCCTGCCTTCCAGCCAGACGACCAGGGTTCAAGTCCCGGCTTCGGCACCAGGTGACTGATGGGGATGCAGCAGAGGTAAGTTGGGGGTGGGTCGGTCTGGCCAATGGGTAAGTAAAATGTGTGGGTGTGTCAAACGAGATTGGGATCATGCCTGGTGAATGGTGGTTGGTAAGTAACATGGGTGTGGTGAGAGCAAAGGGTGGGATGTGTAGCTGTTAGGGGGGTGTAGGAGGAGCTTAGGCAAATTAGGTGGGGGTCAGAGAGCAAGAGACCAGGTGTAGTGGAGAGCAAGGGTAGGCGGTTAGAGTCCCAGGGACTAAGAAGGCTGGCCATAGATGGAGGGGGAGCCTGGGGCGATCACCAAGTCAGGGTAGAGTGAAGGAGCTGAGAGGGGCCTAATGTGGGCACTCATGCACTGGTTCCTGACCACAGATAGGGTCATTACATAGGGTGAGACTTATGATGGGGTACCCCATTTTTTTTAGTGCACTCCCCTAAACTCTCTGATTTTGGGGGGGGGGGGCAGTCAAATTTGGGGGTGCATTATGAAGGGTGATGGGGTGCAGATTGGCATTGGTTCTGGGTAGTTTTTGGGGGGCTACCCTTAGTTTTTATTGTTCCGCTCCTCCATTATGGGGTGCACCTCAAAAGAATAGGGGCGTACAGGTTTGCGACAGTTTCTATTACCGACCACAAGGGGGCACCATACAATCCTACTGAAGTTATGGTATTGAAAGGTACAAAAAGGATTATGTGGTGGTACTTAACAAGTGGGGATCCCCAAGAATGTATTGCCTCCCCTACCCTCCGTGCGGCATGTTATAGGGAAATTGGCAAATTTCTATTGAAAATAGACGGCATAGAGCTCCCCGCTATGAAATCTGAGAGAACTAACATTTGCGGAATCAAGGGAGACAGTGGAGCAGATGAATGAGGCAGGGAAAGGGTACCTGTGGCAATTTGTTGGATGGGTCATAGAGAATAATCATGGCAGGCAAATAAGCAGCAGGGCATGGATTGGTAGTGTCTGTAGAGAGTTTGGCGTGCTCTTCAAATTATTTGCCCTACTTACGTTGGGTATGATCCACAGAGGTATGGCCAGGCCTTACTGTTATGCAGCACATGTGTTTATGATTTAAAGACATGCGCTCTGGGTGTGCTGAGAGTGGCTGTACAGAGCGGTAAGTGTCTGTGTACCCGAGCAATGTGCATCCAACCGCTCACTTGAGACTGAACAGTGACAGAAGTAGCTGGGTTCCTGATGGAATGTAAACGGAGGGCACATATGAAGGGTGTTTGTGGTCACTCAGAGGATTGAAACATGGTTGGTGCACTACCAAAGCAGTGGTACCAGGAGGGAACATTTGAGGGGTAATGAGATGGTGGTATCCAGAGGTCAAAAAAGGTGTAAGAGGCCCTGAGGTTTGGGGATCCTGGTCCCACAGTGAGGGAGGGTTAGAAGTCCCTGCTAAACATTTCTGTCTAACAGTGTCCAAATGTTGCGCAGCCTGGCTACCTCTGTAACTTTTCCCCAGTATCTTTCTATCCTGCAGATGACCGGAGTAAGCTTCTTGGCCTCCTACCCCCAAAGGAGGGCGTGACATTTCTAGCCTTAGGATACTCCCAAAGGGTGCGATACTAAAATTCTGGGGAAAACTTCACTAACCATGCATATTTATGCACCAAACATGAGAATTCCTTACACCTGCAAAGTCTCATATTGGGCTTGTCAGCTTTGAGGTGGTCTAAGTGTTTGTATATGAGGGAAATATCCATCTGTGCTTCCTCTCCCATATGAGGACTATGGAGCTATTGTTCTTCTCTCACATGTCCCTTCAAAGAGACAGGTGACACACTCACTCAGTCACTCAGCAAACATTTATTCTTTAAAACTTTCATCTTTCTGTTTACCTTCCAAACATTCCCCCTTCACAACAAATGCAGGCCAGCCATTCCTCATTTCTCAATCACTCAGTCATGGCAGTCCTCCACTCCGTAGGCCCTGCAAGACCAACATGAACAAGAGGTGTGTCAGCTAGCAGAAGAAAAGCCTCGGTGTGCTCTTCTGTTCATACTGCTGCCCTCTAGTAACGCTACAGTGCAACTGCAGCATAATAACGGGACTGAGAAGATGGCTGTCCTATGCAAATAATGTCTTCCCATGATTACTTTCTTCTCAGATAATCGCAGGTTTGCGCTCTGGTATCGCCTCCAACATATGGTCTTCAGGCGCATTCAAAAGCAGCCTACCTTTTTTTAGGCTAAGGTTTTTGCCACTCGAAGGCTGCACATGGGGAAGTCACCCTCATTTAGCGGGGTCCCACAGTGACTGCAGTCATCCTCTCTACAGAACCTGGGCGTTCGTGGGCGTTCGGGGGAGTTCTTCAAAGGAAGGAAGGGGGTGTTTCAAACCCCAGTGCCAGCCCAGTGCCAGCCCAGCCCGGCCCGGCCCGGCCAGGCCCAGCCCAGCCCAGCCCAGCGCAGCGCTGTGCCGTGCGGTGCTGTGACGCTTCATCCCTTCACCTGTTGCAGCAGGCATGATGCAGACCTGCTGAAGCAAAGGCCTGAATCTGCCCTTTTCTGCCTCTTGGACAAACAACAACCTTTCTGACTTCTTATTGCTTCTGATTAAGGGAGTTGCACTTGCCTCAAACTGTACCCCTCATTTCATTAGGAAGAGCTAATTCTTCACCTTTATTCCTAGCCAAATTCAAAGCCAGCAAACCCCTGATTTGAGGGATCGGCTCGCACCAAATGAAAAATCACCACCATCCATCCTATTTTACTATCAGTCTAGCACCTTCCTCGTAGTCTTGTGCTCAGTTATTCCCACCGAGGCCACATTTGCGCTCCACAATACACCGAATTTAAAAGACAAAGAATGAATGCATCAATAAAGGAAGCTAAGGCTTTGTCCCTATTGAACCTACTTAAGAAAAAGGGGGGGATGGTGAAAGGTCATCAGGGAAATGATTTGTAATTTTGGGGCACACGTGCCAAAAAGAGTGGCCATTTTTCTCCTCTGTTTTTTCAAGTGAAAATAAACTTCGCCATCGGAAATAAAAGCAGTGTTTGACATTTTTCCAACTTAGGGAACTTTGAGAGCATTGGCAGGATTTGAACCCTCGTCCTGTGAGAGCCTGTGCCACCAGAGGCACAAGACTTACCATTGTGCTATAGCCCCTTGCTGGTCTAAAGCTTTGCAGTAGTAACTATAAGCAAGATACAAGCTCTGATGTCATCGGCTGTAGTTTCCAGTGCATGAAAAGGATGACCATGATATAGGGACGATTAGATAAGCTACTGACATGGAAACCAGCGTGGTCCAGTGGGTAAGTTCCTGCCTTCCAGCCAGACGACCAGGGTTCAAGTCCCGGCTTCGGCACCAGGTGACTGATGGGGATGCAGCAGAGGTAAGTTGGGGGTGGGTCGGTCTGGCCAATGGGTAAGTAAAATGTGTGGGTGTGTCAAACGAGATTGGGATCATGCCTGGTGAATGGTGGTTGGTAAGTAACATGGGTGTGGTGAGAGCAAAGGGTGGGATGTGTAGCTGTTAGGGGGGTGTAGGAGGAGCTTAGGCAAATTAGGTGGGGGTCAGAGAGCAAGAGACCAGGTGTAGTGGAGAGCAAGGGTAGGCGGTTAGAGTCCCAGGGACTAAGAAGGCTGGCCATAGATGGAGGGGGAGCCTGGGGCGATCACCAAGTCAGGGTAGAGTGAAGGAGCTGAGAGGGGCCTAATGTGGGCACTCATGCACTGGTTCCTGACCACAGATAGGGTCATTACATAGGGTGAGACTTATGATGGGGTACCCCATTTTTTTTAGTGCACTCCCCTAAACTCTCTGATTTTGGGGGGGGGGGGCAGTCAAATTTGGGGGTGCATTATGAAGGGTGATGGGGTGCAGATTGGCATTGGTTCTGGGTAGTTTTTGGGGGGCTACCCTTAGTTTTTATTGTTCCGCTCCTCCATTATGGGGTGCACCTCAAAAGAATAGGGGCGTACAGGTTTGCGACAGTTTCTATTACCGACCACAAGGGGGCACCATACAATCCTACTGAAGTTATGGTATTGAAAGGTACAAAAAGGATTATGTGGTGGTACTTAACAAGTGGGGATCCCCAAGAATGTATTGCCTCCCCTACCCTCCGTGCGGCATGTTATAGGGAAATTGGCAAATTTCTATTGAAAATAGACGGCATAGAGCTCCCCGCTATGAAATCTGAGAGAACTAACATTTGCGGAATCAAGGGAGACAGTGGAGCAGATGAATGAGGCAGGGAAAGGGTACCTGTGGCAATTTGTTGGATGGGTCATAGAGAATAATCATGGCAGGCAAATAAGCAGCAGGGCATGGATTGGTAGTGTCTGTAGAGAGTTTGGCGTGCTCTTCAAATTATTTGCCCTACTTACGTTGGGTATGATCCACAGAGGTATGGCCAGGCCTTACTGTTATGCAGCACATGTGTTTATGATTTAAAGACATGCGCTCTGGGTGTGCTGAGAGTGGCTGTACAGAGCGGTAAGTGTCTGTGTACCCGAGCAATGTGCATCCAACCGCTCACTTGAGACTGAACAGTGACAGAAGTAGCTGGGTTCCTGATGGAATGTAAACGGAGGGCACATATGAAGGGTGTTTGTGGTCACTCAGAGGATTGAAACATGGTTGGTGCACTACCAAAGCAGTGGTACCAGGAGGGAACATTTGAGGGGTAATGAGATGGTGGTATCCAGAGGTCAAAAAAGGTGTAAGAGGCCCTGAGGTTTGGGGATCCTGGTCCCACAGTGAGGGAGGGTTAGAAGTCCCTGCTAAACATTTCTGTCTAACAGTGTCCAAATGTTGCGCAGCCTGGCTACCTCTGTAACTTTTCCCCAGTATCTTTCTATCCTGCAGATGACCGGAGTAAGCTTCTTGGCCTCCTACCCCCAAAGGAGGGCGTGACATTTCTAGCCTTAGGATACTCCCAAAGGGTGCGATACTAAAATTCTGGGGAAAACTTCACTAACCATGCATATTTATGCACCAAACATGAGAATTCCTTACACCTGCAAAGTCTCATATTGGGCTTGTCAGCTTTGAGGTGGTCTAAGTGTTTGTATATGAGGGAAATATCCATCTGTGCTTCCTCTCCCATATGAGGACTATGGAGCTATTGTTCTTCTCTCACATGTCCCTTCAAAGAGACAGGTGACACACTCACTCAGTCACTCAGCAAACATTTATTCTTTAAAACTTTCATCTTTCTGTTTACCTTCCAAACATTCCCCCTTCACAACAAATGCAGGCCAGCCATTCCTCATTTCTCAATCACTCAGTCATGGCAGTCCTCCACTCCGTAGGCCCTGCAAGACCAACATGAACAAGAGGTGTGTCAGCTAGCAGAAGAAAAGCCTCGGTGTGCTCTTCTGTTCATACTGCTGCCCTCTAGTAACGCTACAGTGCAACTGCAGCATAATAACGGGACTGAGAAGATGGCTGTCCTATGCAAATAATGTCTTCCCATGATTACTTTCTTCTCAGATAATCGCAGGTTTGCGCTCTGGTATCGCCTCCAACATATGGTCTTCAGGCGCATTCAAAAGCAGCCTACCTTTTTTTAGGCTAAGGTTTTTGCCACTCGAAGGCTGCACATGGGGAAGTCACCCTCATTTAGCGGGGTCCCACAGTGACTGCAGTCATCCTCTCTACAGAACCTGGGCGTTCGTGGGCGTTCGGGGGAGTTCTTCAAAGGAAGGAAGGGGGTGTTTCAAACCCCAGTGCCAGCCCAGTGCCAGCCCAGCCCGGCCCGGCCCGGCCAGGCCCAGCCCAGCCCAGCCCAGCCCAGCCCAGCCCAGCGCAGCGCTGTGCCGTGCGGTGCTGTGACGCTTCATCCCTTCACCTGTTGCAGCAGGCATGATGCAGACCTGCTGAAGCAAAGGCCTGAATCTGCCCTTTTCTGCCTCTTGGACAAACAACAACCTTTCTGACTTCTTATTGCTTCTGATTAAGGGAGTTGCACTTGCCTCAAACTGTACCCCTCATTTCATTAGGAAGAGCTAATTCTTCACCTTTATTCCTAGCCAAATTCAAAGCCAGCAAACCCCTGATTTGAGGGATCGGCTCGCACCAAATGAAAAATCACCACCATCCATCCTATTTTACTATCAGTCTAGCACCTTCCTCGTAGTCTTGTGCTCAGTTATTCCCACCGAGGCCACATTTGCGCTCCACAATACACCGAATTTAAAAGACAAAGAATGAATGCATCAATAAAGGAAGCTAAGGCTTTGTCCCTATTGAACCTACTTAAGAAAAAGGGGGGGATGGTGAAAGGTCATCAGGGAAATGATTTGTAATTTTGGGGCACACGTGCCAAAAAGAGTGGCCATTTTTCTCCTCTGTTTTTTCAAGTGAAAATAAACTTCGCCATCGGAAATAAAAGCAGTGTTTGACATTTTTCCAACTTAGGGAACTTTGAGAGCATTGGCAGGATTTGAACCCTCGTCCTGTGAGAGCCTGTGCCACCAGAGGCACAAGACTTACCATTGTGCTATAGCCCCTTGCTGGTCTAAAGCTTTGCAGTAGTAACTATAAGCAAGATACAAGCTCTGATGTCATCGGCTGTAGTTTCCAGTGCATGAAAAGGATGACCATGATATAGGGACGATTAGATAAGCTACTGACATGGAAACCAGCGTGGTCCAGTGGGTAAGTTCCTGCCTTCCAGCCAGACGACCAGGGTTCAAGTCCCGGCTTCGGCACCAGGTGACTGATGGGGATGCAGCAGAGGTAAGTTGGGGGTGGGTCGGTCTGGCCAATGGGTAAGTAAAATGTGTGGGTGTGTCAAACGAGATTGGGATCATGCCTGGTGAATGGTGGTTGGTAAGTAACATGGGTGTGGTGAGAGCAAAGGGTGGGATGTGTAGCTGTTAGGGGGGTGTAGGAGGAGCTTAGGCAAATTAGGTGGGGGTCAGAGAGCAAGAGACCAGGTGTAGTGGAGAGCAAGGGTAGGCGGTTAGAGTCCCAGGGACTAAGAAGGCTGGCCATAGATGGAGGGGGAGCCTGGGGCGATCACCAAGTCAGGGTAGAGTGAAGGAGCTGAGAGGGGCCTAATGTGGGCACTCATGCACTGGTTCCTGACCACAGATAGGGTCATTACATAGGGTGAGACTTATGATGGGGTACCCCATTTTTTTTAGTGCACTCCCCTAAACTCTCTGATTTTGGGGGGGGGGGGCAGTCAAATTTGGGGGTGCATTATGAAGGGTGATGGGGTGCAGATTGGCATTGGTTCTGGGTAGTTTTTGGGGGGCTACCCTTAGTTTTTATTGTTCCGCTCCTCCATTATGGGGTGCACCTCAAAAGAATAGGGGCGTACAGGTTTGCGACAGTTTCTATTACCGACCACAAGGGGGCACCATACAATCCTACTGAAGTTATGGTATTGAAAGGTACAAAAAGGATTATGTGGTGGTACTTAACAAGTGGGGATCCCCAAGAATGTATTGCCTCCCCTACCCTCCGTGCGGCATGTTATAGGGAAATTGGCAAATTTCTATTGAAAATAGACGGCATAGAGCTCCCCGCTATGAAATCTGAGAGAACTAACATTTGCGGAATCAAGGGAGACAGTGGAGCAGATGAATGAGGCAGGGAAAGGGTACCTGTGGCAATTTGTTGGATGGGTCATAGAGAATAATCATGGCAGGCAAATAAGCAGCAGGGCATGGATTGGTAGTGTCTGTAGAGAGTTTGGCGTGCTCTTCAAATTATTTGCCCTACTTACGTTGGGTATGATCCACAGAGGTATGGCCAGGCCTTACTGTTATGCAGCACATGTGTTTATGATTTAAAGACATGCGCTCTGGGTGTGCTGAGAGTGGCTGTACAGAGCGGTAAGTGTCTGTGTACCCGAGCAATGTGCATCCAACCGCTCACTTGAGACTGAACAGTGACAGAAGTAGCTGGGTTCCTGATGGAATGTAAACGGAGGGCACATATGAAGGGTGTTTGTGGTCACTCAGAGGATTGAAACATGGTTGGTGCACTACCAAAGCAGTGGTACCAGGAGGGAACATTTGAGGGGTAATGAGATGGTGGTATCCAGAGGTCAAAAAAGGTGTAAGAGGCCCTGAGGTTTGGGGATCCTGGTCCCACAGTGAGGGAGGGTTAGAAGTCCCTGCTAAACATTTCTGTCTAACAGTGTCCAAATGTTGCGCAGCCTGGCTACCTCTGTAACTTTTCCCCAGTATCTTTCTATCCTGCAGATGACCGGAGTAAGCTTCTTGGCCTCCTACCCCCAAAGGAGGGCGTGACATTTCTAGCCTTAGGATACTCCCAAAGGGTGCGATACTAAAATTCTGGGGAAAACTTCACTAACCATGCATATTTATGCACCAAACATGAGAATTCCTTACACCTGCAAAGTCTCATATTGGGCTTGTCAGCTTTGAGGTGGTCTAAGTGTTTGTATATGAGGGAAATATCCATCTGTGCTTCCTCTCCCATATGAGGACTATGGAGCTATTGTTCTTCTCTCACATGTCCCTTCAAAGAGACAGGTGACACACTCACTCAGTCACTCAGCAAACATTTATTCTTTAAAACTTTCATCTTTCTGTTTACCTTCCAAACATTCCCCCTTCACAACAAATGCAGGCCAGCCATTCCTCATTTCTCAATCACTCAGTCATGGCAGTCCTCCACTCCGTAGGCCCTGCAAGACCAACATGAACAAGAGGTGTGTCAGCTAGCAGAAGAAAAGCCTCGGTGTGCTCTTCTGTTCATACTGCTGCCCTCTAGTAACGCTACAGTGCAACTGCAGCATAATAACGGGACTGAGAAGATGGCTGTCCTATGCAAATAATGTCTTCCCATGATTACTTTCTTCTCAGATAATCGCAGGTTTGCGCTCTGGTATCGCCTCCAACATATGGTCTTCAGGCGCATTCAAAAGCAGCCTACCTTTTTTTAGGCTAAGGTTTTTGCCACTCGAAGGCTGCACA
This sequence comes from Triturus cristatus, assembly GCF_964204655.1. NCBI lineage: Eukaryota > Metazoa > Chordata > Amphibia > Caudata > Salamandridae > Triturus > Triturus cristatus. The sequence goes on from NW_028187332.1 coordinate 634,030, forward strand.
TGGGGAAGTCACCCTCATTTAGCGGGGTCCCACAGTGACTGCAGTCATCCTCTCTACAGAACCTGGGCGTTCGTGGGCGTTCGGGGGAGTTCTTCAAAGGAAGGAAGGGGGTGTTTCAAACCCCAGTGCCAGCCCAGTGCCAGCCCAGCCCAGCCCGGCCCGGCCCGGCCAGGCCCAGCCCAGCCCAGCCCAGCCCAGCCCAGCCCAGCGCAGCGCTGTGCCGTGCGGTGCTGTGACGCTTCATCCCTTCACCTGTTGCAGCAGGCATGATGCAGACCTGCTGAAGCAAAGGCCTGAATCTGCCCTTTTCTGCCTCTTGGACAAACAACAACCTTTCTGACTTCTTATTGCTTCTGATTAAGGGAGTTGCACTTGCCTCAAACTGTACCCCTCATTTCATTAGGAAGAGCTAATTCTTCACCTTTATTCCTAGCCAAATTCAAAGCCAGCAAACCCCTGATTTGAGGGATCGGCTCGCACCAAATGAAAAATCACCACCATCCATCCTATTTTACTATCAGTCTAGCACCTTCCTCGTAGTCTTGTGCTCAGTTATTCCCACCGAGGCCACATTTGCGCTCCACAATACACCGAATTTAAAAGACAAAGAATGAATGCATCAATAAAGGAAGCTAAGGCTTTGTCCCTATTGAACCTACTTAAGAAAAAGGGGGGGATGGTGAAAGGTCATCAGGGAAATGATTTGTAATTTTGGGGCACACGTGCCAAAAAGAGTGGCCATTTTTCTCCTCTGTTTTTTCAAGTGAAAATAAACTTCGCCATCGGAAATAAAAGCAGTGTTTGACATTTTTCCAACTTAGGGAACTTTGAGAGCATTGGCAGGATTTGAACCCTCGTCCTGTGAGAGCCTGTGCCACCAGAGGCACAAGACTTACCATTGTGCTATAGCCCCTTGCTGGTCTAAAGCTTTGCAGTAGTAACTATAAGCAAGATACAAGCTCTGATGTCATCGGCTGTAGTTTCCAGTGCATGAAAAGGATGACCATGATATAGGGACGATTAGATAAGCTACTGACATGGAAACCAGCGTGGTCCAGTGGGTAAGTTCCTGCCTTCCAGCCAGACGACCAGGGTTCAAGTCCCGGCTTCGGCACCAGGTGACTGATGGGGATGCAGCAGAGGTAAGTTGGGGGTGGGTCGGTCTGGCCAATGGGTAAGTAAAATGTGTGGGTGTGTCAAACGAGATTGGGATCATGCCTGGTGAATGGTGGTTGGTAAGTAACATGGGTGTGGTGAGAGCAAAGGGTGGGATGTGTAGCTGTTAGGGGGGTGTAGGAGGAGCTTAGGCAAATTAGGTGGGGGTCAGAGAGCAAGAGACCAGGTGTAGTGGAGAGCAAGGGTAGGCGGTTAGAGTCCCAGGGACTAAGAAGGCTGGCCATAGATGGAGGGGGAGCCTGGGGCGATCACCAAGTCAGGGTAGAGTGAAGGAGCTGAGAGGGGCCTAATGTGGGCACTCATGCACTGGTTCCTGACCACAGATAGGGTCATTACATAGGGTGAGACTTATGATGGGGTACCCCATTTTTTTTAGTGCACTCCCCTAAACTCTCTGATTTTGGGGGGGGGGGGCAGTCAAATTTGGGGGTGCATTATGAAGGGTGATGGGGTGCAGATTGGCATTGGTTCTGGGTAGTTTTTGGGGGGCTACCCTTAGTTTTTATAGTTCCGCTCCTCCATTATGGGGTGCACCTCAAAAGAATAGGGGCGTACAGGTTTGCGACAGTTTCTATTACCGACCACAAGGGGGCACCATACAATCCTACTGAAGTTATGGTATTGAAAGGTACAAAAAGGATTATGTGGTGGTACTTAACAAGTGGGGATCCCCAAGAATGTATTGCCTCCCCTACCCTCCGTGCGGCATGTTATAGGGAAATTGGCAAATTTCTATTGAAAATAGACGGCATAGAGCTCCCCGCTATGAAATCTGAGAGAACTAACATTTGCGGAATCAAGGGAGACAGTGGAGCAGATGAATGAGGCAGGGAAAGGGTACCTGTGGCAATTTGTTGGATGGGTCATAGAGAATAATCATGGCAGGCAAATAAGCAGCAGGGCATGGATTGGTAGTGTCTGTAGAGAGTTTGGCGTGCTCTTCAAATTATTTGCCCTACTTACGTTGGGTATGATCCACAGAGGTATGGCCAGGCCTTACTGTTATGCAGCACATGTGTTTATGATTTAAAGACATGCGCTCTGGGTGTGCTGAGAGTGGCTGTACAGAGCGGTAAGTGTCTGTGTACCCGAGCAATGTGCATCCAACCGCTCACTTGAGACTGAACAGTGACAGAAGTAGCTGGGTTCCTGATGGAATGTAAACGGAGGGCACATATGAAGGGTGTTTGTGGTCACTCAGAGGATTGAAACATGGTTGGTGCACTACCAAAGCAGTGGTACCAGGAGGGAACATTTGAGGGGTAATGAGATGGTGGTATCCAGAGGTCAAAAAAGGTGTAAGAGGCCCTGAGGTTTGGGGATCCTGGTCCCACAGTGAGGGAGGGTTAGAAGTCCCTGCTAAACATTTCTGTCTAACAGTGTCCAAATGTTGCGCAGCCTGGCTACCTCTGTAACTTTTCCCCAGTATCTTTCTATCCTGCAGATGACCGGAGTAAGCTTCTTGGCCTCCTACCCCCAAAGGAGGGCGTGACATTTCTAGCCTTAGGATACTCCCAAAGGGTGCGATACTAAAATTCTGGGGAAAACTTCACTAACCATGCATATTTATGCACCAAACATGAGAATTCCTTACACCTGCAAAGTCTCATATTGGGCTTGTCAGCTTTGAGGTGGTCTAAGTGTTTGTATATGAGGGAAATATCCATCTGTGCTTCCTCTCCCATATGAGGACTATGGAGCTATTGTTCTTCTCTCACATGTCCCTTCAAAGAGACAGGTGACACACTCACTCAGTCACTCAGCAAACATTTATTCTTTAAAACTTTCATCTTTCTGTTTACCTTCCAAACATTCCCCCTTCACAACAAATGCAGGCCAGCCATTCCTCATTTCTCAATCACTCAGTCATGGCAGTCCTCCACTCCGTAGGCCCTGCAAGACCAACATGAACAAGAGGTGTGTCAGCTAGCAGAAGAAAAGCCTCGGTGTGCTCTTCTGTTCATACTGCTGCCCTCTAGTAACGCTACAGTGCAACTGCAGCATAATAACGGGACTGAGAAGATGGCTGTCCTATGCAAATAATGTCTTCCCATGATTACTTTCTTCTCAGATAATCGCAGGTTTGCGCTCTGGTATCGCCTCCAACATATGGTCTTCAGGCGCATTCAAAAGCAGCCTACCTTTTTTTAGGCTAAGGTTTTTGCCACTCGAAGGCTGCACATGGGGAAGTCACCCTCATTTAGCGGGGTCCCACAGTGACTGCAGTCATCCTCTCTACAGAACCTGGGCGTTCGTGGGCGTTCGGGGGAGTTCTTCAAAGGAAGGAAGGGGGTGTTTCAAACCCCAGTGCCAGCCCAGTGCCAGCCCAGCCCGGCCCGGCCCGGCCAGGCCCAGCCCAGCCCAGCCCAGCGCAGCGCTGTGCCGTGCGGTGCTGTGACGCTTCATCCCTTCACCTGTTGCAGCAGGCATGATGCAGACCTGCTGAAGCAAAGGCCTGAATCTGCCCTTTTCTGCCTCTTGGACAAACAACAACCTTTCTGACTTCTTATTGCTTCTGATTAAGGGAGTTGCACTTGCCTCAAACTGTACCCCTCATTTCATTAGGAAGAGCTAATTCTTCACCTTTATTCCTAGCCAAATTCAAAGCCAGCAAACCCCTGATTTGAGGGATCGGCTCGCACCAAATGAAAAATCACCACCATCCATCCTATTTTACTATCAGTCTAGCACCTTCCTCGTAGTCTTGTGCTCAGTTATTCCCACCGAGGCCACATTTGCGCTCCACAATACACCGAATTTAAAAGACAAAGAATGAATGCATCAATAAAGGAAGCTAAGGCTTTGTCCCTATTGAACCTACTTAAGAAAAAGGGGGGGATGGTGAAAGGTCATCAGGGAAATGATTTGTAATTTTGGGGCACACGTGCCAAAAAGAGTGGCCATTTTTCTCCTCTGTTTTTTCAAGTGAAAATAAACTTCGCCATCGGAAATAAAAGCAGTGTTTGACATTTTTCCAACTTAGGGAACTTTGAGAGCATTGGCAGGATTTGAACCCTCGTCCTGTGAGAGCCTGTGCCACCAGAGGCACAAGACTTACCATTGTGCTATAGCCCCTTGCTGGTCTAAAGCTTTGCAGTAGTAACTATAAGCAAGATACAAGCTCTGATGTCATCGGCTGTAGTTTCCAGTGCATGAAAAGGATGACCATGATATAGGGACGATTAGATAAGCTACTGACATGGAAACCAGCGTGGTCCAGTGGGTAAGTTCCTGCCTTCCAGCCAGACGACCAGGGTTCAAGTCCCGGCTTCGGCACCAGGTGACTGATGGGGATGCAGCAGAGGTAAGTTGGGGGTGGGTCGGTCTGGCCAATGGGTAAGTAAAATGTGTGGGTGTGTCAAACGAGATTGGGATCATGCCTGGTGAATGGTGGTTGGTAAGTAACATGGGTGTGGTGAGAGCAAAGGGTGGGATGTGTAGCTGTTAGGGGGGTGTAGGAGGAGCTTAGGCAAATTAGGTGGGGGTCAGAGAGCAAGAGACCAGGTGTAGTGGAGAGCAAGGGTAGGCGGTTAGAGTCCCAGGGACTAAGAAGGCTGGCCATAGATGGAGGGGGAGCCTGGGGCGATCACCAAGTCAGGGTAGAGTGAAGGAGCTGAGAGGGGCCTAATGTGGGCACTCATGCACTGGTTCCTGACCACAGATAGGGTCATTACATAGGGTGAGACTTATGATGGGGTACCCCATTTTTTTTAGTGCACTCCCCTAAACTCTCTGATTTTGGGGGGGGGGGGCAGTCAAATTTGGGGGTGCATTATGAAGGGTGATGGGGTGCAGATTGGCATTGGTTCTGGGTAGTTTTTGGGGGGCTACCCTTAGTTTTTATTGTTCCGCTCCTCCATTATGGGGTGCACCTCAAAAGAATAGGGGCGTACAGGTTTGCGACAGTTTCTATTACCGACCACAAGGGGGCACCATACAATCCTACTGAAGTTATGGTATTGAAAGGTACAAAAAGGATTATGTGGTGGTACTTAACAAGTGGGGATCCCCAAGAATGTATTGCCTCCCCTACCCTCCGTGCGGCATGTTATAGGGAAATTGGCAAATTTCTATTGAAAATAGACGGCATAGAGCTCCCCGCTATGAAATCTGAGAGAACTAACATTTGCGGAATCAAGGGAGACAGTGGAGCAGATGAATGAGGCAGGGAAAGGGTACCTGTGGCAATTTGTTGGATGGGTCATAGAGAATAATCATGGCAGGCAAATAAGCAGCAGGGCATGGATTGGTAGTGTCTGTAGAGAGTTTGGCGTGCTCTTCAAATTATTTGCCCTACTTACGTTGGGTATGATCCACAGAGGTATGGCCAGGCCTTACTGTTATGCAGCACATGTGTTTATGATTTAAAGACATGCGCTCTGGGTGTGCTGAGAGTGGCTGTACAGAGCGGTAAGTGTCTGTGTACCCGAGCAATGTGCATCCAACCGCTCACTTGAGACTGAACAGTGACAGAAGTAGCTGGGTTCCTGATGGAATGTAAACGGAGGGCACATATGAAGGGTGTTTGTGGTCACTCAGAGGATTGAAACATGGTTGGTGCACTACCAAAGCAGTGGTACCAGGAGGGAACATTTGAGGGGTAATGAGATGGTGGTATCCAGAGGTCAAAAAAGGTGTAAGAGGCCCTGAGGTTTGGGGATCCTGGTCCCACAGTGAGGGAGGGTTAGAAGTCCCTGCTAAACATTTCTGTCTAACAGTGTCCAAATGTTGCGCAGCCTGGCTACCTCTGTAACTTTTCCCCAGTATCTTTCTATCCTGCAGATGACCGGAGTAAGCTTCTTGGCCTCCTACCCCCAAAGGAGGGCGTGACATTTCTAGCCTTAGGATACTCCCAAAGGGTGCGATACTAAAATTCTGGGGAAAACTTCACTAACCATGCATATTTATGCACCAAACATGAGAATTCCTTACACCTGCAAAGTCTCATATTGGGCTTGTCAGCTTTGAGGTGGTCTAAGTGTTTGTATATGAGGGAAATATCCATCTGTGCTTCCTCTCCCATATGAGGACTATGGAGCTATTGTTCTTCTCTCACATGTCCCTTCAAAGAGACAGGTGACACACTCACTCAGTCACTCAGCAAACATTTATTCTTTAAAACTTTCATCTTTCTGTTTACCTTCCAAACATTCCCCCTTCACAACAAATGCAGGCCAGCCATTCCTCATTTCTCAATCACTCAGTCATGGCAGTCCTCCACTCCGTAGGCCCTGCAAGACCAACATGAACAAGAGGTGTGTCAGCTAGCAGAAGAAAAGCCTCGGTGTGCTCTTCTGTTCATACTGCTGCCCTCTAGTAACGCTACAGTGCAACTGCAGCATAATAACGGGACTGAGAAGATGGCTGTCCTATGCAAATAATGTCTTCCCATGATTACTTTCTTCTCAGATAATCGCAGGTTTGCGCTCTGGTATCGCCTCCAACATATGGTCTTCAGGCGCATTCAAAAGCAGCCTACCTTTTTTTAGGCTAAGGTTTTTGCCACTCGAAGGCTGCACATGGGGAAGTCACCCTCATTTAGCGGGGTCCCACAGTGACTGCAGTCATCCTCTCTACAGAACCTGGGCGTTCGTGGGCGTTCGGGGGAGTTCTTCAAAGGAAGGAAGGGGGTGTTTCAAACCCCAGTGCCAGCCCAGTGCCAGCCCAGCCCAGCCCGGCCCGGCCCGGCCAGGCCCAGCCCAGCCCAGCCCAGCCCAGCCCAGCCCAGCGCAGCGCTGTGCCGTGCGGTGCTGTGACGCTTCATCCCTTCACCTGTTGCAGCAGGCATGATGCAGACCTGCTGAAGCAAAGGCCTGAATCTGCCCTTTTCTGCCTCTTGGACAAACAACAACCTTTCTGACTTCTTATTGCTTCTGATTAAGGGAGTTGCACTTGCCTCAAACTGTACCCCTCATTTCATTAGGAAGAGCTAATTCTTCACCTTTATTCCTAGCCAAATTCAAAGCCAGCAAACCCCTGATTTGAGGGATCGGCTCGCACCAAATGAAAAATCACCACCATCCATCCTATTTTACTATCAGTCTAGCACCTTCCTCGTAGTCTTGTGCTCAGTTATTCCCACCGAGGCCACATTTGCGCTCCACAATACACCGAATTTAAAAGACAAAGAATGAATGCATCAATAAAGGAAGCTAAGGCTTTGTCCCTATTGAACCTACTTAAGAAAAAGGGGGGGATGGTGAAAGGTCATCAGGGAAATGATTTGTAATTTTGGGGCACACGTGCCAAAAAGAGTGGCCATTTTTCTCCTCTGTTTTTTCAAGTGAAAATAAACTTCGCCATCGGAAATAAAAGCAGTGTTTGACATTTTTCCAACTTAGGGAACTTTGAGAGCATTGGCAGGATTTGAACCCTCGTCCTGTGAGAGCCTGTGCCACCAGAGGCACAAGACTTACCATTGTGCTATAGCCCCTTGCTGGTCTAAAGCTTTGCAGTAGTAACTATAAGCAAGATACAAGCTCTGATGTCATCGGCTGTAGTTTCCAGTGCATGAAAAGGATGACCATGATATAGGGACGATTAGATAAGCTACTGACATGGAAACCAGCGTGGTCCAGTGGGTAAGTTCCTGCCTTCCAGCCAGACGACCAGGGTTCAAGTCCCGGCTTCGGCACCAGGTGACTGATGGGGATGCAGCAGAGGTAAGTTGGGGGTGGGTCGGTCTGGCCAATGGGTAAGTAAAATGTGTGGGTGTGTCAAACGAGATTGGGATCATGCCTGGTGAATGGTGGTTGGTAAGTAACATGGGTGTGGTGAGAGCAAAGGGTGGGATGTGTAGCTGTTAGGGGGGTGTAGGAGGAGCTTAGGCAAATTAGGTGGGGGTCAGAGAGCAAGAGACCAGGTGTAGTGGAGAGCAAGGGTAGGCGGTTAGAGTCCCAGGGACTAAGAAGGCTGGCCATAGATGGAGGGGGAGCCTGGGGCGATCACCAAGTCAGGGTAGAGTGAAGGAGCTGAGAGGGGCCTAATGTGGGCACTCATGCACTGGTTCCTGACCACAGATAGGGTCATTACATAGGGTGAGACTTATGATGGGGTACCCCATTTTTTTTAGTGCACTCCCCTAAACTCTCTGATTTTGGGGGGGGGGGGCAGTCAAATTTGGGGGTGCATTATGAAGGGTGATGGGGTGCAGATTGGCATTGGTTCTGGGTAGTTTTTGGGGGGCTACCCTTAGTTTTTATAGTTCCGCTCCTCCATTATGGGGTGCACCTCAAAAGAATAGGGGCGTACAGGTTTGCGACAGTTTCTATTACCGACCACAAGGGGGCACCATACAATCCTACTGAAGTTATGGTATTGAAAGGTACAAAAAGGATTATGTGGTGGTACTTAACAAGTGGGGATCCCCAAGAATGTATTGCCTCCCCTACCCTCCGTGCGGCATGTTATAGGGAAATTGGCAAATTTCTATTGAAAATAGACGGCATAGAGCTCCCCGCTATGAAATCTGAGAGAACTAACATTTGCGGAATCAAGGGAGACAGTGGAGCAGATGAATGAGGCAGGGAAAGGGTACCTGTGGCAATTTGTTGGATGGGTCATAGAGAATAATCATGGCAGGCAAATAAGCAGCAGGGCATGGATTGGTAGTGTCTGTAGAGAGTTTGGCGTGCTCTTCAAATTATTTGCCCTACTTACGTTGGGTATGATCCACAGAGGTATGGCCAGGCCTTACTGTTATGCAGCACATGTGTTTATGATTTAAAGACATGCGCTCTGGGTGTGCTGAGAGTGGCTGTACAGAGCGGTAAGTGTCTGTGTACCCGAGCAATGTGCATCCAACCGCTCACTTGAGACTGAACAGTGACAGAAGTAGCTGGGTTCCTGATGGAATGTAAACGGAGGGCACATATGAAGGGTGTTTGTGGTCACTCAGAGGATTGAAACATGGTTGGTGCACTACCAAAGCAGTGGTACCAGGAGGGAACATTTGAGGGGTAATGAGATGGTGGTATCCAGAGGTCAAAAAAGGTGTAAGAGGCCCTGAGGTTTGGGGATCCTGGTCCCACAGTGAGGGAGGGTTAGAAGTCCCTGCTAAACATTTCTGTCTAACAGTGTCCAAATGTTGCGCAGCCTGGCTACCTCTGTAACTTTTCCCCAGTATCTTTCTATCCTGCAGATGACCGGAGTAAGCTTCTTGGCCTCCTACCCCCAAAGGAGGGCGTGACATTTCTAGCCTTAGGATACTCCCAAAGGGTGCGATACTAAAATTCTGGGGAAAACTTCACTAACCATGCATATTTATGCACCAAACATGAGAATTCCTTACACCTGCAAAGTCTCATATTGGGCTTGTCAGCTTTGAGGTGGTCTAAGTGTTTGTATATGAGGGAAATATCCATCTGTGCTTCCTCTCCCATATGAGGACTATGGAGCTATTGTTCTTCTCTCACATGTCCCTTCAAAGAGACAGGTGACACACTCACTCAGTCACTCAGCAAACATTTATTCTTTAAAACTTTCATCTTTCTGTTTACCTTCCAAACATTCCCCCTTCACAACAAATGCAGGCCAGCCATTCCTCATTTCTCAATCACTCAGTCATGGCAGTCCTCCACTCCGTAGGCCCTGCAAGACCAACATGAACAAGAGGTGTGTCAGCTAGCAGAAGAAAAGCCTCGGTGTGCTCTTCTGTTCATACTGCTGCCCTCTAGTAACGCTACAGTGCAACTGCAGCATAATAACGGGACTGAGAAGATGGCTGTCCTATGCAAATAATGTCTTCCCATGATTACTTTCTTCTCAGATAATCGCAGGTTTGCGCTCTGGTATCGCCTCCAACATATGGTCTTCAGGCGCATTCAAAAGCAGCCTACCTTTTTTTAGGCTAAGGTTTTTGCCACTCGAAGGCTGCACATGGGGAAGTCACCCTCATTTAGCGGGGTCCCACAGTGACTGCAGTCATCCTCTCTACAGAACCTGGGCGTTCGTGGGCGTTCGGGGGAGTTCTTCAAAGGAAGGAAGGGGGTGTTTCAAACCCCAGTGCCAGCCCAGTGCCAGCCCAGTGCCAGCCCAGCCCGGCCCGGCCCGGCCAGGCCCAGCCCAGCCCAGCCCAGCCCAGCCCAGCGCAGCGCTGTGCCGTGCGGTGCTGTGACGCTTCATCCCTTCACCTGTTGCAGCAGGCATGATGCAGACCTGCTGAAGCAAAGGCCTGAATCTGCCCTTTTCTGCCTCTTGGACAAACAACAACCTTTCTGACTTCTTATTGCTTCTGATTAAGGGAGTTGCACTTGCCTCAAACTGTACCCCTCATTTCATTAGGAAGAGCTCATTCTTCACCTTTATTCCTAGCCAAATTCAAAGCCAGCAAACCCCTGATTTGAGGGATCGGCTCGCACCAAATGAAAAATCACCACCATCCATCCTATTTTACTATCAGTCTAGCACCTTCCTCGTAGTCTTGTGCTCAGTTATTCCCACCGAGGCCACATTTGCGCTCCACAATACACCGAATTTAAAAGACAAAGAATGAATGCATCAATAAAGGAAGCTAAGGCTTTGTCCCTATTGAACCTACTTAAGAAAAAGGGGGGGATGGTGAAAGGTCATCAGGGAAATGATTTGTAATTTTGGGGCACACGTGCCAAAAAGAGTGGCCATTTTTCTCCTCTGTTTTTTCAAGTGAAAATAAACTTCGCCATCGGAAATAAAAGCAGTGTTTGACATTTTTCCAACTTAGGGAACTTTGAGAGCATTGGCAGGATTTGAACCCTCGTCCTGTGAGAGCCTGTGCCACCAGAGGCACAAGACTTACCATTGTGCTATAGCCCCTTGCTGGTCTAAAGCTTTGCAGTAGTAACTATAAGCAAGATACAACCTCTGATGTCATCGGCTGTAGTTTCCAGTGCATGAAAAGGATGACCATGATATAGGGACGATTAGATAAGCTACTGACATGGAAACCAGCGTGGTCCAGTGGGTATGTTCCTGCCTTCCAGCCAGACGACCAGGGTTCAAGTCCCGGCTTCGGCACCAGGTGACTGATGGGGATGCAGCAGAGGTAAGTTGGGGGTGGGTCGGTCTGGCCAATGGGTAAGTAAAATGTGTGGGTGTGTCAAACGAGATTGGGATCATGCCTGGTGAATGGTGGTTGGTAAGTAACATGGGTGTGGTGAGAGCAAAGGGTGGGATGTGTAGCTGTTAGGGGGGTGTAGGAGGAGCTTAGGCAAATTAGGTGGGGGTCAGAGAGCAAGAGACCAGGTGTAGTGGAGAGCAAGGGTAGGCGGTTAGAGTCCCAGGGACTAAGAAGGCTGGCCATAGATGGAGGGGGAGCCTGGGGCGATCACCAAGTCAGGGTAGAGTGAAGGAGCTGAGAGGGGCCTAATGTGGGCACTCATGCACTGGTTCCTGACCACAGATAGGGTCATTACATAGGGTGAGACTTATGATGGGGTACCCCATTTTTTTTAGTGCACTCCCCTAAACTCTCTGATTTTGGGGGGGGGCAGTCAAATTTGGGGGTGCATTATGAAGGGTGATGGGGTGCAGATTGGCATTGGTTCTGGGTAGTTTTTGGGGGGCTACCCTTAGTTTTTATTGTTCCGCTCCTCCATTATGGGGTGCACCTCAAAAGAATAGGGGCGTACAGGTTTGCGACAGTTTCTATTACCGACCACAAGGGGGCACCATACAATCCTACTGAAGTTATGGTATTGAAAGGTACAAAAAGGATCATGTGGTGGTACTTAACAAGTGGGGATCCCCAAGAATGTATTGCCTCCCCTACCCTCCGTGCGGCATGTTATAGGGAAATTGGCAAATTTCTATTGAAAATAGACGGCATAGAGCTCCCCGCTATGAAATCTGAGAGAACTAACATTTGCGGAATCAAGGGAGACAGTGGAGCAGATGAATGAGGCAGGGAAAGGGTACCTGTGGCAATTTGTTGGATGGGTCATAGAGAATAATCATGGCAGGCAAATAAGCAGCAGGGCATGGATTGGTAGTGTCTGTAGAGAGTTTGGCGTGCTCTTCAAATTATTTGCCCTACTTACGTTGGGTATGATCCACAGAGGTATGGCCAGGCCTTACTGTTAGGCAGCACATGTGTTTATGATTTAAAGACATGCGCTCTGGGTGTGCTGAGAGTGGCTGTACAGAGCGGTAAGTGTCTGTGTACCCGAGCAATGTGCATCCAACCGCTCACTTGAGACTGAACAGTGACAGAAGTAGCTGGGTTCCTGATGGAATGTAAATGGAGGGCACATATGAAGGGTGTTTGTGGTCACTCAGAGGATTGAAACATGGTTGGTGCACTACCAAAGCAGTGGTACCAGGAGGGAACATTTGAGGGGTAATGAGATGGTGGTATCCAGAGGTCAAAAAAGGTGTAAGAGGCCCTGAGGTTTGGGGATCCTGGTCCCACAGTGAGGGAGGGTTAGAAGTCCCTGCTAAACATTTCTGTCTAACAGTGTCCAAATGTTGCGCAGCCTGGCTACCTCTGTAACTTTTCCCCAGTATCTTTCTATCCTGCAGATGACCGGAGTAAGCTTCTTGGCCTCCTACCCCCAAAGGAGGGCGTGACATTTCTAGCCTAGGATACTCCCAAAGGGTGCGATACTAAAATTCTGGGGAAAACTTCACTAACCATGCATATTTATGCACCAAACATGAGAATTCCTTACACCTGCAAAGTCTCATATTGGGCTTGTCAGCTTTGAGGTGGTCTAAGTGTTTGTATATGAGGGAAATATCCATCTGTGCTTCCTCTCCCATATGAGGACTATGGAGCTATTGTTCTTCTCTCACATGTCCCTTCAAAGAGACAGGTGACACACTCACTCAGTCACTCAGCAAACATTTATTCTTTAAAACTTTCATCTTTCTGTTTACCTTCCAAACATTCCCCCTTCACAACAAATGCAGGCCAGCCATTCCTCATTTCTCAATCACTCAGTCATGGCAGTCCTCCACTCCGTAGGCCCTGCAAGACCAACATGAACAAGAGGTGTGTCAGCTAGCAGAAGAAAAGCCTCCGTGTGCTCTTCTGTTCATACTGCTGCCCTCTAGTAGCGCTACAGTGCAACTGCAGCATAATAACGGGACTGAGAAGATGGCTGTCCTATGCAAATAATGTCTTCCCATGATTACTTTCTTCTCAGATAATCGCAGGTTTGCGCTCTGGTATCGCCTCCAACATATGGTCTTCAGGCGCATTCAAAAGCAGCCTACCTTTTTTTAGGCTAAGGTTTTTGCCACTCGAAGGCTGCACATGGGGAAGTCACCCTCATTTAGCGGGGTCCCACAGTGACTGCAGTCATCCTCTCTACAGAACCTGGGCGTTCGTGGGCGTTCGGGGGAGTTCTTCAAAGGAAGGAAGGGGGTGTTTCAAACCCCAGTGCCAGCCCAGTGCCAGCCCAGCCCGGCCCGGCCCGGCCAGGCCCAGCCCAGCCCAGCCCAGCGCAGCGCTGTGCCGTGCGGTGCTGTGACGCTTCATCCCTTCACCTGTTGCAGCAGGCATGATGCAGACCTGCTGAAGCAAAGGCCTGAATCTGCCCTTTTCTGCCTCTTGGACAAACAACAACCTTTCTGACTTCTTATTGCTTCTGATTAAGGGAGTTGCACTTGCCTCAAACTGTACCCCTCATTTCATTAGGAAGAGCTAATTCTTCACCTTTATTCCTAGCCAAATTCAAAGCCAGCAAACCCCTGATTTGAGGGATCGGCTCGCACCAAATGAAAAATCACCACCATCCATCCTATTTTACTATCAGTCTAGCACCTTCCTCGTAGTCTTGTGCTCAGTTATTCCCACCGAGGCCACATTTGCGCTCCACAATACACCGAATTTAAAAGACAAAGAATGAATGCATCAATAAAGGAAGCTAAGGCTTTGTCCCTATTGAACCTACTTAAGAAAAAGGGGGGGATGGTGAAAGGTCATCAGGGAAATGATTTGTAATTTTGGGGCACACGTGCCAAAAAGAGTGGCCATTTTTCTCCTCTGTTTTTTCAAGTGAAAATAAACTTCGCCATCGGAAATAAAAGCAGTGTTTGACATTTTTCCAACTTAGGGAACTTTGAGAGCATTGGCAGGATTTGAACCCTCGTCCTGTGAGAGCCTGTGCCACCAGAGGCACAAGACTTACCATTGTGCTATAGCCCCTTGCTGGTCTAAAGCTTTGCAGTAGTAACTATAAGCAAGATACAAGCTCTGATGTCATCGGCTGTAGTTTCCAGTGCATGAAAAGGATGACCATGATATAGGGACGATTAGATAAGCTACTGACATGGAAACCAGCGTGGTCCAGTGGGTAAGTTCCTGCCTTCCAGCCAGACGACCAGGGTTCAAGTCCCGGCTTCGGCACCAGGTGACTGATGGGGATGCAGCAGAGGTAAGTTGGGGGTGGGTCGGTCTGGCCAATGGGTAAGTAAAATGTGTGGGTGTGTCAAACGAGATTGGGATCATGCCTGGTGAATGGTGGTTGGTAAGTAACATGGGTGTGGTGAGAGCAAAGGGTGGGATGTGTAGCTGTTAGGGGGGTGTAGGAGGAGCTTAGGCAAATTAGGTGGGGGTCAGAGAGCAAGAGACCAGGTGTAGTGGAGAGCAAGGGTAGGCGGTTAGAGTCCCAGGGACTAAGAAGGCTGGCCATAGATGGAGGGGGAGCCTGGGGCGATCACCAAGTCAGGGTAGAGTGAAGGAGCTGAGAGGGGCCTAATGTGGGCACTCATGCACTGGTTCCTGACCACAGATAGGGTCATTACATAGGGTGAGACTTATGATGGGGTACCCCATTTTTTTTAGTGCACTCCCCTAAACTCTCTGATTTTGGGGGGGGGGGGCAGTCAAATTTGGGGGTGCATTATGAAGGGTGATGGGGTGCAGATTGGCATTGGTTCTGGGTAGTTTTTGGGGGGCTACCCTTAGTTTTTATTGTTCCGCTCCTCCATTATGGGGTGCACCTCAAAAGAATAGGGGCGTACAGGTTTGCGACAGTTTCTATTACCGACCACAAGGGGGCACCATACAATCCTACTGAAGTTATGGTATTGAAAGGTACAAAAAGGATTATGTGGTGGTACTTAACAAGTGGGGATCCCCAAGAATGTATTGCCTCCCCTACCCTCCGTGCGGCATGTTATAGGGAAATTGGCAAATTTCTATTGAAAATAGACGGCATAGAGCTCCCCGCTATGAAATCTGAGAGAACTAACATTTGCGGAATCAAGGGAGACAGTGGAGCAGATGAATGAGGCAGGGAAAGGGTACCTGTGGCAATTTGTTGGATGGGTCATAGAGAATAATCATGGCAGGCAAATAAGCAGCAGGGCATGGATTGGTAGTGTCTGTAGAGAGTTTGGCGTGCTCTTCAAATTATTTGCCCTACTTACGTTGGGTATGATCCACAGAGGTATGGCCAGGCCTTACTGTTATGCAGCACATGTGTTTATGATTTAAAGACATGCGCTCTGGGTGTGCTGAGAGTGGCTGTACAGAGCGGTAAGTGTCTGTGTACCCGAGCAATGTGCATCCAACCGCTCACTTGAGACTGAACAGTGACAGAAGTAGCTGGGTTCCTGATGGAATGTAAACGGAGGGCACATATGAAGGGTGTTTGTGGTCACTCAGAGGATTGAAACATGGTTGGTGCACTACCAAAGCAGTGGTACCAGGAGGGAACATTTGAGGGGTAATGAGATGGTGGTATCCAGAGGTCAAAAAAGGTGTAAGAGGCCCTGAGGTTTGGGGATCCTGGTCCCACAGTGAGGGAGGGTTAGAAGTCCCTGCTAAACATTTCTGTCTAACAGTGTCCAAATGTTGCGCAGCCTGGCTACCTCTGTAACTTTTCCCCAGTATCTTTCTATCCTGCAGATGACCGGAGTAAGCTTCTTGGCCTCCTACCCCCAAAGGAGGGCGTGACATTTCTAGCCTTAGGATACTCCCAAAGGGTGCGATACTAAAATTCTGGGGAAAACTTCACTAACCATGCATATTTATGCACCAAACATGAGAATTCCTTACACCTGCAAAGTCTCATATTGGGCTTGTCAGCTTTGAGGTGGTCTAAGTGTTTGTATATGAGGGAAATATCCATCTGTGCTTCCTCTCCCATATGAGGACTATGGAGCTATTGTTCTTCTCTCACATGTCCCTTCAAAGAGACAGGTGACACACTCACTCAGTCACTCAGCAAACATTTATTCTTTAAAACTTTCATCTTTCTGTTTACCTTCCAAACATTCCCCCTTCACAACAAATGCAGGCCAGCCATTCCTCATTTCTCAATCACTCAGTCATGGCAGTCCTCCACTCCGTAGGCCCTGCAAGACCAACATGAACAAGAGGTGTGTCAGCTAGCAGAAGAAAAGCCTCGGTGTGCTCTTCTGTTCATACTGCTGCCCTCTAGTAACGCTACAGTGCAACTGCAGCATAATAACGGGACTGAGAAGATGGCTGTCCTATGCAAATAATGTCTTCCCATGATTACTTTCTTCTCAGATAATCGCAGGTTTGCGCTCTGGTATCGCCTCCAACATATGGTCTTCAGGCGCATTCAAAAGCAGCCTACCTTTTTTTAGGCTAAGGTTTTTGCCACTCGAAGGCTGCACATGGGGAAGTCACCCTCATTTAGCGGGGTCCCACAGTGACTGCAGTCATCCTCTCTACAGAACCTGGGCGTTCGTGGGCGTTCGGGGGAGTTCTTCAAAGGAAGGAAGGGGGTGTTTCAAACCCCAGTGCCAGCCCAGTGCCAGCCCAGCCCGGCCCGGCCCGGCCCGGCCAGGCCCAGCCCAGCCCAGCCCAGCGCAGCGCTGTGCCGTGCGGTGCTGTGACGCTTCATCCCTTCACCTGTTGCAGCAGGCATGATGCAGACCTGCTGAAGCAAAGGCCTGAATCTGCCCTTTTCTGCCTCTTGGACAAACAACAACCTTTCTGACTTCTTATTGCTTCTGATTAAGGGAGTTGCACTTGCCTCAAACTGTACCCCTCATTTCATTAGGAAGAGCTCATTCTTCACCTTTATTCCTAGCCAAATTCAAAGCCAGCAAACCCCTGATTTGAGGGATCGGCTCGCACCAAATGAAAAATCACCACCATCCATCCTATTTTACTATCAGTCTAGCACCTTCCTCGTATTCTTGTGCTCAGTTATTCCCACCGAGGCCACATTTGCGCTCCACAAAACACCGAATTTAAAAGACAAAGAATGAATGCATCAATAAAGGAAGCTAAGGCTTTGTCCCTATTGAACCTACTTAAGAAAAAGGGGGGGATGGTGAAAGGTCATCAGGGAAATGATTTGTAATTTTGGGGCACACGTGCCAAAAAGAGTGGCCATTTTTCTCCTCTGTTTTTTCAAGTGAAAATAAACTTCGCCATCGGAAATAAAAGCAGTGTTTGACATTTTTCCAACTTAGGGAACTTTGAGAGCATTGGCAGGATTTGAACCCTCGTCCTGTGAGAGCCTGTGCCACCAGAGGCACAAGACTTACCATTGAGCTATAGCCCCTTGCTGGTCTAAAGCATTGCAGTAGTAACTATAAGCAAGATACAAGCTCTGATGTCATCGGCTGTAGTTTCCAGTGCATGAAAAGGATGACCATGATATAGGGACGATTAGATAAGCTACTGACATGGAAACCAGCGTGGTCCAGTGGGTAAGTTCCTGCCTTCCAGCCAGACGACCAGGGTTCAAGTCCCGGCTTCGGCACCAGGTGACTGATGGGAATGCAGCAGAGGTAAGTTGGGGGTGGGTCGGCCTGGCCAATGGGTAAGTAAAACATGTGTGGGTGTGTCAAACGAGATTGGGATCATGCCTGGTGAATGGTGGTTGGTAAGTAACATGGGTGTGGTGAGAGCAAAGGGTGGGATGTGTAGCTGTTAGGGGGGTGTAGGAGGAGCTTAGGCAAATTGGGTGGGGGTCAGAGAGCAAGAGACCAGGTGTAGTGGAGAGCAAGGGTAGGCGGTTAGAGTCCCAGGGACTAAGAAGGCTGGCCATAGATGGAGGGGGAGCCTGGGGCGATCACCAAGTCAGGGTAGAGTGAAGGAGCTGAGAGGGGCCTAATGTGGGCACTCATGCACTGGTTCCTGACCACAGATGGGTCATTACATAGGGTGAGACTTATGATGGGGTACCCCATTTTTTTTAGTGCACTCCCCTAAACTCTCTGATTTTGGGGGGGGGGGCAGTCAAATTTGGGGGTGCATTATGAAGGGTGATGGGGTGCAGATTGGCATTGGTTCTGGGTAGTTTTTGGGGGGCTACCCTTAGTTTTTATTGTTCCGCTCCTCCATTATGGGGTGCACCTCAAAAGAATAGGGGCGTACAGGTTTGCGACAGTTTCTATTACCGACCACAAGGGGGCACCATACAATCCTACTGAAGTTATGGTATTGAAAGGTACAAAAAGGATTATGTGGTGGTACTTAACAAGTGGGGATCCCCAAGAATGTATTGCCTCCCCTACCCTCCGTGCGGCATGTTATAGGGAAATTGGCAAATTTCTATTGAAAATAGACGGCATAGAGCTCCCCGCTATGAAATCTGAGAGAACTAACATTTGCGGAATCAAGGGAGACAGTGGAGCAGATGAATGAGGCAGGGAAAGGGTACCTGTGGCAATTTGTTGGATGGGTCATAGAGAATAATCATGGCAGGCAAATAAGCAGCAGGGCATGGATTGGTAGTGTCTGTAGAGAGTTTGGCGTGCTCTTCAAATTATTTGCCCTACTTACGTTGGGTATGATCCACAGAGGTATGGCCAGGCCTTACTGTTATGCAGCACATGTGTTTATGATTTAAAGACATGCGCTCTGGGTGTGCTGAGAGTGGCTGTACAGAGCGGTAAGTGTCTGTGTACCCGAGCAATGTGCATCCAACCGCTCACTTGAGACTGAACAGTGACAGAAGTAGCTGGGTTCCTGATGGAATGTAAACGGAGGGCACATATGAAGGGTGTTTGTGGTCACTCAGAGGATTGAAACATGGTTGGTGCACTACCAAAGCAGTGGTACCAGGAGGGAACATTTGAGGGGTAATGAGATGGTGGTATCCAGAGGTCAAAAAAGGTGTAAGAGGCCCTGAGGTTTGGGGATCCTGGTCCCACAGTGAGGGAGGGTTAGAAGTCCCTGCTAAACATTTCTGTCTAACAGTGTCCAAATGTTGCGCAGCCTGGCTACCTCTGTAACTTTTCCCCAGTATCTTTCTATCCTGCAGATGACCGGAGTAAGCTTCTTGGCCTCCTACCCCCAAAGGAGGGCGTGACATTTCTAGCCTTAGGATACTCCCAAAGGGTGCGATACTAAAATTCTGGGGAAAACTTCACTAACCATGCATATTTATGCACCAAACATGAGAATTCCTTACACCTGCAAAGTCTCATATTGGGCTTGTCAGCTTTGAGGTGGTCTAAGTGTTTGTATATGAGGGAAATATCCATCTGTGCTTCCTCTCCCATATGAGGACTATGGAGCTATTGTTCTTCTCTCACATGTCCCTTCAAAGAGACAGGTGACACACTCACTCAGTCACTCAGCAAACATTTATTCTTTAAAACTTTCATCTTTCTGTTTACCTTCCAAACATTCCCCCTTCACAACAAATGCAGGCCAGCCATTCCTCATTTCTCAATCACTCAGTCATGGCAGTCCTCCACTCCGTAGGCCCTGCAAGACCAACATGAACAAGAGGTGTGTCAGCTAGCAGAAGAAAAGCCTCGGTGTGCTCTTCTGTTCATACTGCTGCCCTCTAGTAACGCTACAGTGCAACTGCAGCATAATAACGGGACTGAGAAGATGGCTGTCCTATGCAAATAATGTCTTCCCATGATTACTTTCTTCTCAGATAATCGCAGGTTTGCGCTCTGGTATCGCCTCCAACATATGGTCTTCAGGCGCATTCAAAAGCAGCCTACCTTTTTTTAGGCTAAGGTTTTTGCCACTCGAAGGCTGCACATGGGGAAGTCACCCTCATTTAGCGGGGTCCCACAGTGACTGCAGTCATCCTCTCTACAGAACCTGGGCGTTCGTGGGCGTTCGGGGGAGTTCTTCAAAGGAAGGAAGGGGGTGTTTCAAACCCCAGTGCCAGCCCAGTGCCAGCCCAGCCCGGCCCGGCCCGGCCAGGCCCAGCCCAGCCCAGCCCAGCGCAGCGCTGTGCCGTGCGGTGCTGTGACGCTTCATCCCTTCACCTGTTGCAGCAGGCATGATGCAGACCTGCTGAAGCAAAGGCCTGAATCTGCCCTTTTCTGCCTCTTGGACAAACAACAACCTTTCTGACTTCTTATTGCTTCTGATTAAGGGAGTTGCACTTGCCTCAAACTGTACCCCTCATTTCATTAGGAAGAGCTAATTCTTCACCTTTATTCCTAGCCAAATTCAAAGCCAGCAAACCCCTGATTTGAGGGATCGGCTCGCACCAAATGAAAAATCACCACCATCCATCCTATTTTACTATCAGTCTAGCACCTTCCTCGTAGTCTTGTGCTCAGTTATTCCCACCGAGGCCACATTTGCGCTCCACAATACACCGAATTTAAAAGACAAAGAATGAATGCATCAATAAAGGAAGCTAAGGCTTTGTCCCTATTGAACCTACTTAAGAAAAAGGGGGGGATGGTGAAAGGTCATCAGGGAAATGATTTGTAATTTTGGGGCACACGTGCCAAAAAGAGTGGCCATTTTTCTCCTCTGTTTTTTCAAGTGAAAATAAACTTCGCCATCGGAAATAAAAGCAGTGTTTGACATTTTTCCAACTTAGGGAACTTTGAGAGCATTGGCAGGATTTGAACCCTCGTCCTGTGAGAGCCTGTGCCACCAGAGGCACAAGACTTACCATTGTGCTATAGCCCCTTGCTGGTCTAAAGCTTTGCAGTAGTAACTATAAGCAAGATACAAGCTCTGATGTCATCGGCTGTAGTTTCCAGTGCATGAAAAGGATGACCATGATATAGGGACGATTAGATAAGCTACTGACATGGAAACCAGCGTGGTCCAGTGGGTAAGTTCCTGCCTTCCAGCCAGACGACCAGGGTTCAAGTCCCGGCTTCGGCACCAGGTGACTGATGGGGATGCAGCAGAGGTAAGTTGGGGGTGGGTCGGTCTGGCCAATGGGTAAGTAAAATGTGTGGGTGTGTCAAACGAGATTGGGATCATGCCTGGTGAATGGTGGTTGGTAAGTAACATGGGTGTGGTGAGAGCAAAGGGTGGGATGTGTAGCTGTTAGGGGGGTGTAGGAGGAGCTTAGGCAAATTAGGTGGGGGTCAGAGAGCAAGAGACCAGGTGTAGTGGAGAGCAAGGGTAGGCGGTTAGAGTCCCAGGGACTAAGAAGGCTGGCCATAGATGGAGGGGGAGCCTGGGGCGATCACCAAGTCAGGGTAGAGTGAAGGAGCTGAGAGGGGCCTAATGTGGGCACTCATGCACTGGTTCCTGACCACAGATAGGGTCATTACATAGGGTGAGACTTATGATGGGGTACCCCATTTTTTTTAGTGCACTCCCCTAAACTCTCTGATTTTGGGGGGGGGGGGCAGTCAAATTTGGGGGTGCATTATGAAGGGTGATGGGGTGCAGATTGGCATTGGTTCTGGGTAGTTTTTGGGGGGCTACCCTTAGTTTTTATTGTTCCGCTCCTCCATTATGGGGTGCACCTCAAAAGAATAGGGGCGTACAGGTTTGCGACAGTTTCTATTACCGACCACAAGGGGGCACCATACAATCCTACTGAAGTTATGGTATTGAAAGGTACAAAAAGGATTATGTGGTGGTACTTAACAAGTGGGGATCCCCAAGAATGTATTGCCTCCCCTACCCTCCGTGCGGCATGTTATAGGGAAATTGGCAAATTTCTATTGAAAATAGACGGCATAGAGCTCCCCGCTATGAAATCTGAGAGAACTAACATTTGCGGAATCAAGGGAGACAGTGGAGCAGATGAATGAGGCAGGGAAAGGGTACCTGTGGCAATTTGTTGGATGGGTCATAGAGAATAATCATGGCAGGCAAATAAGCAGCAGGGCATGGATTGGTAGTGTCTGTAGAGAGTTTGGCGTGCTCTTCAAATTATTTGCCCTACTTACGTTGGGTATGATCCACAGAGGTATGGCCAGGCCTTACTGTTATGCAGCACATGTGTTTATGATTTAAAGACATGCGCTCTGGGTGTGCTGAGAGTGGCTGTACAGAGCGGTAAGTGTCTGTGTACCCGAGCAATGTGCATCCAACCGCTCACTTGAGACTGAACAGTGACAGAAGTAGCTGGGTTCCTGATGGAATGTAAACGGAGGGCACATATGAAGGGTGTTTGTGGTCACTCAGAGGATTGAAACATGGTTGGTGCACTACCAAAGCAGTGGTACCAGGAGGGAACATTTGAGGGGTAATGAGATGGTGGTATCCAGAGGTCAAAAAAGGTGTAAGAGGCCCTGAGGTTTGGGGATCCTGGTCCCACAGTGAGGGAGGGTTAGAAGTCCCTGCTAAACATTTCTGTCTAACAGTGTCCAAATGTTGCGCAGCCTGGCTACCTCTGTAACTTTTCCCCAGTATCTTTCTATCCTGCAGATGACCGGAGTAAGCTTCTTGGCCTCCTACCCCCAAAGGAGGGCGTGACATTTCTAGCCTTAGGATACTCCCAAAGGGTGCGATACTAAAATTCTGGGGAAAACTTCACTAACCATGCATATTTATGCACCAAACATGAGAATTCCTTACACCTGCAAAGTCTCATATTGGGCTTGTCAGCTTTGAGGTGGTCTAAGTGTTTGTATATGAGGGAAATATCCATCTGTGCTTCCTCTCCCATATGAGGACTATGGAGCTATTGTTCTTCTCTCACATGTCCCTTCAAAGAGACAGGTGACACACTCACTCAGTCACTCAGCAAACATTTATTCTTTAAAACTTTCATCTTTCTGTTTACCTTCCAAACATTCCCCCTTCACAACAAATGCAGGCCAGCCATTCCTCATTTCTCAATCACTCAGTCATGGCAGTCCTCCACTCCGTAGGCCCTGCAAGACCAACATGAACAAGAGGTGTGTCAGCTAGCAGAAGAAAAGCCTCGGTGTGCTCTTCTGTTCATACTGCTGCCCTCTAGTAACGCTACAGTGCAACTGCAGCATAATAACGGGACTGAGAAGATGGCTGTCCTATGCAAATAATGTCTTCCCATGATTACTTTCTTCTCAGATAATCGCAGGTTTGCGCTCTGGTATCGCCTCCAACATATGGTCTTCAGGCGCATTCAAAAGCAGCCTACCTTTTTTTAGGCTAAGGTTTTTGCCACTCGAAGGCTGCACATGGGGAAGTCACCCTCATTTAGCGGGGTCCCACAGTGACTGCAGTCATCCTCTCTACAGAACCTGGGCGTTCGTGGGCGTTCGGGGGAGTTCTTCAAAGGAAGGAAGGGGGTGTTTCAAACCCCAGTGCCAGCCCAGTGCCAGCCCAGCCCGGCCCGGCCAGGCCCAGCCCAGCCCAGCCCAGCGCAGCGCTGTGCCGTGCGGTGCTGTGACGCTTCATCCCTTCACCTGTTGCAGCAGGCATGATGCAGACCTGCTGAAGCAAAGGCCTGAATCTGCCCTTTTCTGCCTCTTGGACAAACAACAACCTTTCTGACTTCTTATTGCTTCTGATTAAGGGAGTTGCACTTGCCTCAAACTGTACCCCTCATTTCATTAGGAAGAGCTCATTCTTCACCTTTATTCCTAGCCAAATTCAAAGCCAGCAAACCCCTGATTTGAGGGATCGGCTCGCACCAAATGAAAAATCACCACCATCCATCCTATTTTACTATCAGTCTAGCACCTTCCTCGTATTCTTGTGCTCAGTTATTCCCACCGAGGCCACATTTGCGCTCCACAAAACACCGAATTTAAAAGACAAAGAATGAATGCATCAATAAAGGAAGCTAAGGCTTTGTCCCTATTGAACCTACTTAAGAAAAAGGGGGGGATGGTGAAAGGTCATCAGGGAAATGATTTGTAATTTTGGGGCACACGTGCCAAAAAGAGTGGCCATTTTTCTCCTCTGTTTTTTCAAGTGAAAATAAACTTCGCCATCGGAAATAAAAGCAGTGTTTGACATTTTTCCAACTTAGGGAACTTTGAGAGCATTGGCAGGATTTGAACCCTCGTCCTGTGAGAGCCTGTGCCACCAGAGGCACAAGACTTACCATTGAGCTATAGCCCCTTGCTGGTCTAAAGCATTGCAGTAGTAACTATAAGCAAGATACAAGCTCTGATGTCATCGGCTGTAGTTTCCAGTGCATGAAAAGGATGACCATGATATAGGGACGATTAGATAAGCTACTGACATGGAAACCAGCGTGGTCCAGTGGGTAAGTTCCTGCCTTCCAGCCAGACGACCAGGGTTCAAGTCCCGGCTTCGGCACCAGGTGACTGATGGGAATGCAGCAGAGGTAAGTTGGGGGTGGGTCGGCCTGGCCAATGGGTAAGTAAAACATGTGTGGGTGTGTCAAACGAGATTGGGATCATGCCTGGTGAATGGTGGTTGGTAAGTAACATGGGTGTGGTGAGAGCAAAGGGTGGGATGTGTAGCTGTTAGGGGGGTGTAGGAGGAGCTTAGGCAAATTGGGTGGGGGTCAGAGAGCAAGAGACCAGGTGTAGTGGAGAGCAAGGGTAGGCGGTTAGAGTCCCAGGGACTAAGAAGGCTGGCCATAGATGGAGGGGGAGCCTGGGGCGATCACCAAGTCAGGGTAGAGTGAAGGAGCTGAGAGGGGCCTAATGTGGGCACTCATGCACTGGTTCCTGACCACAGATGGGTCATTACATAGGGTGAGACTTATGATGGGGTACCCCATTTTTTTTAGTGCACTCCCCTAAACTCTCTGATTTTGGGGGGGGGGGCAGTCAAATTTGGGGGTGCATTATGAAGGGTGATGGGGTGCAGATTGGCATTGGTTCTGGGTAGTTTTTGGGGGGCTACCCTTAGTTTTTATTGTTCCGCTCCTCCATTATGGGGTGCACCTCAAAAGAATAGGGGCGTACAGGTTTGCGACAGTTTCTATTACCGACCACAAGGGGGCACCATACAATCCTACTGAAGTTATGGTATTGAAAGGTACAAAAAGGATTATGTGGTGGTACTTAACAAGTGGGGATCCCCAAGAATGTATTGCCTCCCCTACCCTCCGTGCGGCATGTTATAGGGAAATTGGCAAATTTCTATTGAAAATAGACGGCATAGAGCTCCCCGCTATGAAATCTGAGAGAACTAACATTTGCGGAATCAAGGGAGACAGTGGAGCAGATGAATGAGGCAGGGAAAGGGTACCTGTGGCAATTTGTTGGATGGGTCATAGAGAATAATCATGGCAGGCAAATAAGCAGCAGGGCATGGATTGGTAGTGTCTGTAGAGAGTTTGGCGTGCTCTTCAAATTATTTGCCCTACTTACGTTGGGTATGATCCACAGAGGTATGGCCAGGCCTTACTGTTATGCAGCACATGTGTTTATGATTTAAAGACATGCGCTCTGGGTGTGCTGAGAGTGGCTGTACAGAGCGGTAAGTGTCTGTGTACCCGAGCAATGTGCATCCAACCGCTCACTTGAGACTGAACAGTGACAGAAGTAGCTGGGTTCCTGATGGAATGTAAACGGAGGGCACATATGAAGGGTGTTTGTGGTCACTCAGAGGATTGAAACATGGTTGGTGCACTACCAAAGCAGTGGTACCAGGAGGGAACATTTGAGGGGTAATGAGATGGTGGTATCCAGAGGTCAAAAAAGGTGTAAGAGGCCCTGAGGTTTGGGGATCCTGGTCCCACAGTGAGGGAGGGTTAGAAGTCCCTGCTAAACATTTCTGTCTAACAGTGTCCAAATGTTGCGCAGCCTGGCTACCTCTGTAACTTTTCCCCAGTATCTTTCTATCCTGCAGATGACCGGAGTAAGCTTCTTGGCCTCCTACCCCCAAAGGAGGGCGTGACATTTCTAGCCTTAGGATACTCCCAAAGGGTGCGATACTAAAATTCTGGGGAAAACTTCACTAACCATGCATATTTATGCACCAAACATGAGAATTCCTTACACCTGCAAAGTCTCATATTGGGCTTGTCAGCTTTGAGGTGGTCTAAGTGTTTGTATATGAGGGAAATATCCATCTGTGCTTCCTCTCCCATATGAGGACTATGGAGCTATTGTTCTTCTCTCACATGTCCCTTCAAAGAGACAGGTGACACACTCACTCAGTCACTCAGCAAACATTTATTCTTTAAAACTTTCATCTTTCTGTTTACCTTCCAAACATTCCCCCTTCACAACAAATGCAGGCCAGCCATTCCTCATTTCTCAATCACTCAGTCATGGCAGTCCTCCACTCCGTAGGCCCTGCAAGACCAACATGAACAAGAGGTGTGTCAGCTAGCAGAAGAAAAGCCTCGGTGTGCTCTTCTGTTCATACTGCTGCCCTCTAGTAACGCTACAGTGCAACTGCAGCATAATAACGGGACTGAGAAGATGGCTGTCCTATGCAAATAATGTCTTCCCATGATTACTTTCTTCTCAGATAATCGCAGGTTTGCGCTCTGGTATCGCCTCCAACATATGGTCTTCAGGCGCATTCAAAAGCAGCCTACCTTTTTTTAGGCTAAGGTTTTTGCCACTCGAAGGCTGCACATGGGGAAGTCACCCTCATTTAGCGGGGTCCCACAGTGACTGCAGTCATCCTCTCTACAGAACCTGGGCGTTCGTGGGCGTTCGGGGGAGTTCTTCAAAGGAAGGAAGGGGGTGTTTCAAACCCCAGTGCCAGCCCAGTGCCAGCCCAGCCCGGCCCGGCCCGGCCCGGCCAGGCCCAGCCCAGCCCAGCCCAGCGCAGCGCTGTGCCGTGCGGTGCTGTGACGCTTCATCCCTTCACCTGTTGCAGCAGGCATGATGCAGACCTGCTGAAGCAAAGGCCTGAATCTGCCCTTTTCTGCCTCTTGGACAAACAACAACCTTTCTGACTTCTTATTGCTTCTGATTAAGGGAGTTGCACTTGCCTCAAACTGTACCCCTCATTTCATTAGGAAGAGCTCATTCTTCACCTTTATTCCTAGCCAAATTCAAAGCCAGCAAACCCCTGATTTGAGGGATCGGCTCGCACCAAATGAAAAATCACCACCATCCATCCTATTTTACTATCAGTCTAGCACCTTCCTCGTATTCTTGTGCTCAGTTATTCCCACCGAGGCCACATTTGCGCTCCACAAAACACCGAATTTAAAAGACAAAGAATGAATGCATCAATAAAGGAAGCTAAGGCTTTGTCCCTATTGAACCTACTTAAGAAAAAGGGGGGGATGGTGAAAGGTCATCAGGGAAATGATTTGTAATTTTGGGGCACACGTGCCAAAAAGAGTGGCCATTTTTCTCCTCTGTTTTTTCAAGTGAAAATAAACTTCGCCATCGGAAATAAAAGCAGTGTTTGACATTTTTCCAACTTAGGGAACTTTGAGAGCATTGGCAGGATTTGAACCCTCGTCCTGTGAGAGCCTGTGCCACCAGAGGCACAAGACTTACCATTGAGCTATAGCCCCTTGCTGGTCTAAAGCATTGCAGTAGTAACTATAAGCAAGATACAAGCTCTGATGTCATCGGCTGTAGTTTCCAGTGCATGAAAAGGATGACCATGATATAGGGACGATTAGATAAGCTACTGACATGGAAACCAGCGTGGTCCAGTGGGTAAGTTCCTGCCTTCCAGCCAGACGACCAGGGTTCAAGTCCCGGCTTCGGCACC
This sequence comes from Triturus cristatus, assembly GCF_964204655.1. NCBI lineage: Eukaryota > Metazoa > Chordata > Amphibia > Caudata > Salamandridae > Triturus > Triturus cristatus. The sequence goes on from NW_028187332.1 coordinate 661,892, forward strand.
AGGTGACTGATGGGAATGCAGCAGAGGTAAGTTGGGGGTGGGTCGGCCTGGCCAATGGGTAAGTAAAACATGTGTGGGTGTGTCAAACGAGATTGGGATCATGCCTGGTGAATGGTGGTTGGTAAGTAACATGGGTGTGGTGAGAGCAAAGGGTGGGATGTGTAGCTGTTAGGGGGGTGTAGGAGGAGCTTAGGCAAATTGGGTGGGGGTCAGAGAGCAAGAGACCAGGTGTAGTGGAGAGCAAGGGTAGGCGGTTAGAGTCCCAGGGACTAAGAAGGCTGGCCATAGATGGAGGGGGAGCCTGGGGCGATCACCAAGTCAGGGTAGAGTGAAGGAGCTGAGAGGGGCCTAATGTGGGCACTCATGCACTGGTTCCTGACCACAGATGGGTCATTACATAGGGTGAGACTTATGATGGGGTACCCCATTTTTTTTAGTGCACTCCCCTAAACTCTCTGATTTTGGGGGGGGGGGCAGTCAAATTTGGGGGTGCATTATGAAGGGTGATGGGGTGCAGATTGGCATTGGTTCTGGGTAGTTTTTGGGGGGCTACCCTTAGTTTTTATTGTTCCGCTCCTCCATTATGGGGTGCACCTCAAAAGAATAGGGGCGTACAGGTTTGCGACAGTTTCTATTACCGACCACAAGGGGGCACCATACAATCCTACTGAAGTTATGGTATTGAAAGGTACAAAAAGGATTATGTGGTGGTACTTAACAAGTGGGGATCCCCAAGAATGTATTGCCTCCCCTACCCTCCGTGCGGCATGTTATAGGGAAATTGGCAAATTTCTATTGAAAATAGACGGCATAGAGCTCCCCGCTATGAAATCTGAGAGAACTAACATTTGCGGAATCAAGGGAGACAGTGGAGCAGATGAATGAGGCAGGGAAAGGGTACCTGTGGCAATTTGTTGGATGGGTCATAGAGAATAATCATGGCAGGCAAATAAGCAGCAGGGCATGGATTGGTAGTGTCTGTAGAGAGTTTGGCGTGCTCTTCAAATTATTTGCCCTACTTACGTTGGGTATGATCCACAGAGGTATGGCCAGGCCTTACTGTTATGCAGCACATGTGTTTATGATTTAAAGACATGCGCTCTGGGTGTGCTGAGAGTGGCTGTACAGAGCGGTAAGTGTCTGTGTACCCGAGCAATGTGCATCCAACCGCTCACTTGAGACTGAACAGTGACAGAAGTAGCTGGGTTCCTGATGGAATGTAAACGGAGGGCACATATGAAGGGTGTTTGTGGTCACTCAGAGGATTGAAACATGGTTGGTGCACTACCAAAGCAGTGGTACCAGGAGGGAACATTTGAGGGGTAATGAGATGGTGGTATCCAGAGGTCAAAAAAGGTGTAAGAGGCCCTGAGGTTTGGGGATCCTGGTCCCACAGTGAGGGAGGGTTAGAAGTCCCTGCTAAACATTTCTGTCTAACAGTGTCCAAATGTTGCGCAGCCTGGCTACCTCTGTAACTTTTCCCCAGTATCTTTCTATCCTGCAGATGACCGGAGTAAGCTTCTTGGCCTCCTACCCCCAAAGGAGGGCGTGACATTTCTAGCCTTAGGATACTCCCAAAGGGTGCGATACTAAAATTCTGGGGAAAACTTCACTAACCATGCATATTTATGCACCAAACATGAGAATTCCTTACACCTGCAAAGTCTCATATTGGGCTTGTCAGCTTTGAGGTGGTCTAAGTGTTTGTATATGAGGGAAATATCCATCTGTGCTTCCTCTCCCATATGAGGACTATGGAGCTATTGTTCTTCTCTCACATGTCCCTTCAAAGAGACAGGTGACACACTCACTCAGTCACTCAGCAAACATTTATTCTTTAAAACTTTCATCTTTCTGTTTACCTTCCAAACATTCCCCCTTCACAACAAATGCAGGCCAGCCATTCCTCATTTCTCAATCACTCAGTCATGGCAGTCCTCCACTCCGTAGGCCCTGCAAGACCAACATGAACAAGAGGTGTGTCAGCTAGCAGAAGAAAAGCCTCGGTGTGCTCTTCTGTTCATACTGCTGCCCTCTAGTAACGCTACAGTGCAACTGCAGCATAATAACGGGACTGAGAAGATGGCTGTCCTATGCAAATAATGTCTTCCCATGATTACTTTCTTCTCAGATAATCGCAGGTTTGCGCTCTGGTATCGCCTCCAACATATGGTCTTCAGGCGCATTCAAAAGCAGCCTACCTTTTTTTAGGCTAAGGTTTTTGCCACTCGAAGGCTGCACATGGGGAAGTCACCCTCATTTAGCGGGGTCCCACAGTGACTGCAGTCATCCTCTCTACAGAACCTGGGCGTTCGTGGGCGTTCGGGGGAGTTCTTCAAAGGAAGGAAGGGGGTGTTTCAAACCCCAGTGCCAGCCCAGTGCCAGCCCAGCCCGGCCCGGCCCGGCCCGGCCAGGCCCAGCCCAGCCCAGCCCAGCGCAGCGCTGTGCCGTGCGGTGCTGTGACGCTTCATCCCTTCACCTGTTGCAGCAGGCATGATGCAGACCTGCTGAAGCAAAGGCCTGAATCTGCCCTTTTCTGCCTCTTGGACAAACAACAACCTTTCTGACTTCTTATTGCTTCTGATTAAGGGAGTTGCACTTGCCTCAAACTGTACCCCTCATTTCATTAGGAAGAGCTCATTCTTCACCTTTATTCCTAGCCAAATTCAAAGCCAGCAAACCCCTGATTTGAGGGATCGGCTCGCACCAAATGAAAAATCACCACCATCCATCCTATTTTACTATCAGTCTAGCACCTTCCTCGTATTCTTGTGCTCAGTTATTCCCACCGAGGCCACATTTGCGCTCCACAAAACACCGAATTTAAAAGACAAAGAATGAATGCATCAATAAAGGAAGCTAAGGCTTTGTCCCTATTGAACCTACTTAAGAAAAAGGGGGGGATGGTGAAAGGTCATCAGGGAAATGATTTGTAATTTTGGGGCACACGTGCCAAAAAGAGTGGCCATTTTTCTCCTCTGTTTTTTCAAGTGAAAATAAACTTCGCCATCGGAAATAAAAGCAGTGTTTGACATTTTTCCAACTTAGGGAACTTTGAGAGCATTGGCAGGATTTGAACCCTCGTCCTGTGAGAGCCTGTGCCACCAGAGGCACAAGACTTACCATTGAGCTATAGCCCCTTGCTGGTCTAAAGCATTGCAGTAGTAACTATAAGCAAGATACAAGCTCTGATGTCATCGGCTGTAGTTTCCAGTGCATGAAAAGGATGACCATGATATAGGGACGATTAGATAAGCTACTGACATGGAAACCAGCGTGGTCCAGTGGGTAAGTTCCTGCCTTCCAGCCAGACGACCAGGGTTCAAGTCCCGGCTTCGGCACCAGGTGACTGATGGGAATGCAGCAGAGGTAAGTTGGGGGTGGGTCGGCCTGGCCAATGGGTAAGTAAAACATGTGTGGGTGTGTCAAACGAGATTGGGATCATGCCTGGTGAATGGTGGTTGGTAAGTAACATGGGTGTGGTGAGAGCAAAGGGTGGGATGTGTAGCTGTTAGGGGGGTGTAGGAGGAGCTTAGGCAAATTGGGTGGGGGTCAGAGAGCAAGAGACCAGGTGTAGTGGAGAGCAAGGGTAGGCGGTTAGAGTCCCAGGGACTAAGAAGGCTGGCCATAGATGGAGGGGGAGCCTGGGGCGATCACCAAGTCAGGGTAGAGTGAAGGAGCTGAGAGGGGCCTAATGTGGGCACTCATGCACTGGTTCCTGACCACAGATAGGGTCATTACATAGGGTGAGACTTATGATGGGGTACCCCATTTTTTTTAGTGCACTCCCCTAAACTCTCTGATTTTGGGGGGGGGGCAGTCAAATTTGGGGGTGCATTATGAAGGGTGATGGGGTGCAGATTGGCATTGGTTCTGGGTAGTTTTTGGGGGGCTACCCTTAGTTTTTATTGTTCCGCTCCTCCATTATGGGGTGCACCTCAAAAGAATAGGGGCGTACAGGTTTGCGACAGTTTCTATTACCGACCACAAGGGGGCACCATACAATCCTACTGAAGTTATGGTATTGAAAGGTACAAAAAGGATTATGTGGTGGTACTTAACAAGTGGGGATCCCCAAGAATGTATTGCCTCCCCTACCCTCCGTGCGGCATGTTATAGGGAAATTGGCAAATTTCTATTGAAAATAGACGGCATAGAGCTCCCCGCTATGAAATCTGAGAGAACTAACATTTGCGGAATCAAGGGAGACAGTGGAGCAGATGAATGAGGCAGGGAAAGGGTACCTGTGGCAATTTGTTGGATGGGTCATAGAGAATAATCATGGCAGGCAAATAAGCAGCAGGGCATGGATTGGTAGTGTCTGTAGAGAGTTTGGCGTGCTCTTCAAATTATTTGCCCTACTTACGTTGGGTATGATCCACAGAGGTATGGCCAGGCCTTACTGTTATGCAGCACATGTGTTTATGATTTAAAGACATGCGCTCTGGGTGTGCTGAGAGTGGCTGTACAGAGCGGTAAGTGTCTGTGTACCCGAGCAATGTGCATCCAACCGCTCACTTGAGACTGAACAGTGACAGAAGTAGCTGGGTTCCTGATGGAATGTAAACGGAGGGCACATATGAAGGGTGTTTGTGGTCACTCAGAGGATTGAAACATGGTTGGTGCACTACCAAAGCAGTGGTACCAGGAGGGAACATTTGAGGGGTAATGAGATGGTGGTATCCAGAGGTCAAAAAAGGTGTAAGAGGCCCTGAGGTTTGGGGATCCTGGTCCCACAGTGAGGGAGGGTTAGAAGTCCCTGCTAAACATTTCTGTCTAACAGTGTCCAAATGTTGCGCAGCCTGGCTACCTCTGTAACTTTTCCCCAGTATCTTTCTATCCTGCAGATGACCGGAGTAAGCTTCTTGGCCTCCTACCCCCAAAGGAGGGCGTGACATTTCTAGCCTTAGGATACTCCCAAAGGGTGCGATACTAAAATTCTGGGGAAAACTTCACTAACCATGCATATTTATGCACCAAACATGAGAATTCCTTACACCTGCAAAGTCTCATATTGGGCTTGTCAGCTTTGAGGTGGTCTAAGTGTTTGTATATGAGGGAAATATCCATCTGTGCTTCCTCTCCCATATGAGGACTATGGAGCTATTGTTCTTCTCTCACATGTCCCTTCAAAGAGACAGGTGACACACTCACTCAGTCACTCAGCAAACATTTATTCTTTAAAACTTTCATCTTTCTGTTTACCTTCCAAACATTCCCCCTTCACAACAAATGCAGGCCAGCCATTCCTCATTTCTCAATCACTCAGTCATGGCAGTCCTCCACTCCGTAGGCCCTGCAAGACCAACATGAACAAGAGGTGTGTCAGCTAGCAGAAGAAAAGCCTCGGTGTGCTCTTCTGTTCATACTGCTGCCCTCTAGTAACGCTACAGTGCAACTGCAGCATAATAACGGGACTGAGAAGATGGCTGTCCTATGCAAATAATGTCTTCCCATGATTACTTTCTTCTCAGATAATCGCAGGTTTGCGCTCTGGTATCGCCTCCAACATATGGTCTTCAGGCGCATTCAAAAGCAGCCTACCTTTTTTTAGGCTAAGGTTTTTGCCACTCGAAGGCTGCACATGGGGAAGTCACCCTCATTTAGCGGGGTCCCACAGTGACTGCAGTCATCCTCTCTACAGAACCTGGGCGTTCGTGGGCGTTCGGGGGAGTTCTTCAAAGGAAGGAAGGGGGTGTTTCAAACCCCAGTGCCAGCCCAGTGCCAGCCCAGCCCGGCCCGGCCCGGCCCGGCCAGGCCCAGCCCAGCCCAGCCCAGCGCAGCGCTGTGCCGTGCGGTGCTGTGACGCTTCATCCCTTCACCTGTTGCAGCAGGCATGATGCAGACCTGCTGAAGCAAAGGCCTGAATCTGCCCTTTTCTGCCTCTTGGACAAACAACAACCTTTCTGACTTCTTATTGCTTCTGATTAAGGGAGTTGCACTTGCCTCAAACTGTACCCCTCATTTCATTAGGAAGAGCTCATTCTTCACCTTTATTCCTAGCCAAATTCAAAGCCAGCAAACCCCTGATTTGAGGGATCGGCTCGCACCAAATGAAAAATCACCACCATCCATCCTATTTTACTATCAGTCTAGCACCTTCCTCGTATTCTTGTGCTCAGTTATTCCCACCGAGGCCACATTTGCGCTCCACAAAACACCGAATTTAAAAGACAAAGAATGAATGCATCAATAAAGGAAGCTAAGGCTTTGTCCCTATTGAACCTACTTAAGAAAAAGGGGGGGATGGTGAAAGGTCATCAGGGAAATGATTTGTAATTTTGGGGCACACGTGCCAAAAAGAGTGGCCATTTTTCTCCTCTGTTTTTTCAAGTGAAAATAAACTTCGCCATCGGAAATAAAAGCAGTGTTTGACATTTTTCCAACTTAGGGAACTTTGAGAGCATTGGCAGGATTTGAACCCTCGTCCTGTGAGAGCCTGTGCCACCAGAGGCACAAGACTTACCATTGAGCTATAGCCCCTTGCTGGTCTAAAGCATTGCAGTAGTAACTATAAGCAAGATACAAGCTCTGATGTCATCGGCTGTAGTTTCCAGTGCATGAAAAGGATGACCATGATATAGGGACGATTAGATAAGCTACTGACATGGAAACCAGCGTGGTCCAGTGGGTAAGTTCCTGCCTTCCAGCCAGACGACCAGGGTTCAAGTCCCGGCTTCGGCACCAGGTGACTGATGGGAATGCAGCAGAGGTAAGTTGGGGGTGGGTCGGCCTGGCCAATGGGTAAGTAAAACATGTGTGGGTGTGTCAAACGAGATTGGGATCATGCCTGGTGAATGGTGGTTGGTAAGTAACATGGGTGTGGTGAGAGCAAAGGGTGGGATGTGTAGCTGTTAGGGGGGTGTAGGAGGAGCTTAGGCAAATTGGGTGGGGGTCAGAGAGCAAGAGACCAGGTGTAGTGGAGAGCAAGGGTAGGCGGTTAGAGTCCCAGGGACTAAGAAGGCTGGCCATAGATGGAGGGGGAGCCTGGGGCGATCACCAAGTCAGGGTAGAGTGAAGGAGCTGAGAGGGGCCTAATGTGGGCACTCATGCACTGGTTCCTGACCACAGATAGGGTCATTACATAGGGTGAGACTTATGATGGGGTACCCCATTTTTTTTAGTGCACTCCCCTAAACTCTCTGATTTTGGGGGGGGGGCAGTCAAATTTGGGGGTGCATTATGAAGGGTGATGGGGTGCAGATTGGCATTGGTTCTGGGTAGTTTTTGGGGGGCTACCCTTAGTTTTTATTGTTCCGCTCCTCCATTATGGGGTGCACCTCAAAAGAATAGGGGCGTACAGGTTTGCGACAGTTTCTATTACCGACCACAAGGGGGCACCATACAATCCTACTGAAGTTATGGTATTGAAAGGTACAAAAAGGATTATGTGGTGGTACTTAACAAGTGGGGATCCCCAAGAATGTATTGCCTCCCCTACCCTCCGTGCGGCATGTTATAGGGAAATTGGCAAATTTCTATTGAAAATAGACGGCATAGAGCTCCCCGCTATGAAATCTGAGAGAACTAACATTTGCGGAATCAAGGGAGACAGTGGAGCAGATGAATGAGGCAGGGAAAGGGTACCTGTGGCAATTTGTTGGATGGGTCATAGAGAATAATCATGGCAGGCAAATAAGCAGCAGGGCATGGATTGGTAGTGTCTGTAGAGAGTTTGGCGTGCTCTTCAAATTATTTGCCCTACTTACGTTGGGTATGATCCACAGAGGTATGGCCAGGCCTTACTGTTATGCAGCACATGTGTTTATGATTTAAAGACATGCGCTCTGGGTGTGCTGAGAGTGGCTGTACAGAGCGGTAAGTGTCTGTGTACCCGAGCAATGTGCATCCAACCGCTCACTTGAGACTGAACAGTGACAGAAGTAGCTGGGTTCCTGATGGAATGTAAACGGAGGGCACATATGAAGGGTGTTTGTGGTCACTCAGAGGATTGAAACATGGTTGGTGCACTACCAAAGCAGTGGTACCAGGAGGGAACATTTGAGGGGTAATGAGATGGTGGTATCCAGAGGTCAAAAAAGGTGTAAGAGGCCCTGAGGTTTGGGGATCCTGGTCCCACAGTGAGGGAGGGTTAGAAGTCCCTGCTAAACATTTCTGTCTAACAGTGTCCAAATGTTGCGCAGCCTGGCTACCTCTGTAACTTTTCCCCAGTATCTTTCTATCCTGCAGATGACCGGAGTAAGCTTCTTGGCCTCCTACCCCCAAAGGAGGGCGTGACATTTCTAGCCTTAGGATACTCCCAAAGGGTGCGATACTAAAATTCTGGGGAAAACTTCACTAACCATGCATATTTATGCACCAAACATGAGAATTCCTTACACCTGCAAAGTCTCATATTGGGCTTGTCAGCTTTGAGGTGGTCTAAGTGTTTGTATATGAGGGAAATATCCATCTGTGCTTCCTCTCCCATATGAGGACTATGGAGCTATTGTTCTTCTCTCACATGTCCCTTCAAAGAGACAGGTGACACACTCACTCAGTCACTCAGCAAACATTTATTCTTTAAAACTTTCATCTTTCTGTTTACCTTCCAAACATTCCCCCTTCACAACAAATGCAGGCCAGCCATTCCTCATTTCTCAATCACTCAGTCATGGCAGTCCTCCACTCCGTAGGCCCTGCAAGACCAACATGAACAAGAGGTGTGTCAGCTAGCAGAAGAAAAGCCTCGGTGTGCTCTTCTGTTCATACTGCTGCCCTCTAGTAACGCTACAGTGCAACTGCAGCATAATAACGGGACTGAGAAGATGGCTGTCCTATGCAAATAATGTCTTCCCATGATTACTTTCTTCTCAGATAATCGCAGGTTTGCGCTCTGGTATCGCCTCCAACATATGGTCTTCAGGCGCATTCAAAAGCAGCCTACCTTTTTTTAGGCTAAGGTTTTTGCCACTCGAAGGCTGCACATGGGGAAGTCACCCTCATTTAGCGGGGTCCCACAGTGACTGCAGTCATCCTCTCTACAGAACCTGGGCGTTCGTGGGCGTTCGGGGGAGTTCTTCAAAGGAAGGAAGGGGGTGTTTCAAACCCCAGTGCCAGCCCAGTGCCAGCCCAGCCCGGCCCGGCCCGGCCCGGCCAGGCCCAGCCCAGCCCAGCCCAGCGCAGCGCTGTGCCGTGCGGTGCTGTGACGCTTCATCCCTTCACCTGTTGCAGCAGGCATGATGCAGACCTGCTGAAGCAAAGGCCTGAATCTGCCCTTTTCTGCCTCTTGGACAAACAACAACCTTTCTGACTTCTTATTGCTTCTGATTAAGGGAGTTGCACTTGCCTCAAACTGTACCCCTCATTTCATTAGGAAGAGCTCATTCTTCACCTTTATTCCTAGCCAAATTCAAAGCCAGCAAACCCCTGATTTGAGGGATCGGCTCGCACCAAATGAAAAATCACCACCATCCATCCTATTTTACTATCAGTCTAGCACCTTCCTCGTATTCTTGTGCTCAGTTATTCCCACCGAGGCCACATTTGCGCTCCACAAAACACCGAATTTAAAAGACAAAGAATGAATGCATCAATAAAGGAAGCTAAGGCTTTGTCCCTATTGAACCTACTTAAGAAAAAGGGGGGGATGGTGAAAGGTCATCAGGGAAATGATTTGTAATTTTGGGGCACACGTGCCAAAAAGAGTGGCCATTTTTCTCCTCTGTTTTTTCAAGTGAAAATAAACTTCGCCATCGGAAATAAAAGCAGTGTTTGACATTTTTCCAACTTAGGGAACTTTGAGAGCATTGGCAGGATTTGAACCCTCGTCCTGTGAGAGCCTGTGCCACCAGAGGCACAAGACTTACCATTGAGCTATAGCCCCTTGCTGGTCTAAAGCATTGCAGTAGTAACTATAAGCAAGATACAAGCTCTGATGTCATCGGCTGTAGTTTCCAGTGCATGAAAAGGATGACCATGATATAGGGACGATTAGATAAGCTACTGACATGGAAACCAGCGTGGTCCAGTGGGTAAGTTCCTGCCTTCCAGCCAGACGACCAGGGTTCAAGTCCCGGCTTCGGCACCAGGTGACTGATGGGAATGCAGCAGAGGTAAGTTGGGGGTGGGTCGGCCTGGCCAATGGGTAAGTAAAACATGTGTGGGTGTGTCAAACGAGATTGGGATCATGCCTGGTGAATGGTGGTTGGTAAGTAACATGGGTGTGGTGAGAGCAAAGGGTGGGATGTGTAGCTGTTAGGGGGGTGTAGGAGGAGCTTAGGCAAATTGGGTGGGGGTCAGAGAGCAAGAGACCAGGTGTAGTGGAGAGCAAGGGTAGGCGGTTAGAGTCCCAGGGACTAAGAAGGCTGGCCATAGATGGAGGGGGAGCCTGGGGCGATCACCAAGTCAGGGTAGAGTGAAGGAGCTGAGAGGGGCCTAATGTGGGCACTCATGCACTGGTTCCTGACCACAGATGGGTCATTACATAGGGTGAGACTTATGATGGGGTACCCCATTTTTTTTAGTGCACTCCCCTAAACTCTCTGATTTTGGGGGGGGGGGCAGTCAAATTTGGGGGTGCATTATGAAGGGTGATGGGGTGCAGATTGGCATTGGTTCTGGGTAGTTTTTGGGGGGCTACCCTTAGTTTTTATTGTTCCGCTCCTCCATTATGGGGTGCACCTCAAAAGAATAGGGGCGTACAGGTTTGCGACAGTTTCTATTACCGACCACAAGGGGGCACCATACAATCCTACTGAAGTTATGGTATTGAAAGGTACAAAAAGGATTATGTGGTGGTACTTAACAAGTGGGGATCCCCAAGAATGTATTGCCTCCCCTACCCTCCGTGCGGCATGTTATAGGGAAATTGGCAAATTTCTATTGAAAATAGACGGCATAGAGCTCCCCGCTATGAAATCTGAGAGAACTAACATTTGCGGAATCAAGGGAGACAGTGGAGCAGATGAATGAGGCAGGGAAAGGGTACCTGTGGCAATTTGTTGGATGGGTCATAGAGAATAATCATGGCAGGCAAATAAGCAGCAGGGCATGGATTGGTAGTGTCTGTAGAGAGTTTGGCGTGCTCTTCAAATTATTTGCCCTACTTACGTTGGGTATGATCCACAGAGGTATGGCCAGGCCTTACTGTTATGCAGCACATGTGTTTATGATTTAAAGACATGCGCTCTGGGTGTGCTGAGAGTGGCTGTACAGAGCGGTAAGTGTCTGTGTACCCGAGCAATGTGCATCCAACCGCTCACTTGAGACTGAACAGTGACAGAAGTAGCTGGGTTCCTGATGGAATGTAAACGGAGGGCACATATGAAGGGTGTTTGTGGTCACTCAGAGGATTGAAACATGGTTGGTGCACTACCAAAGCAGTGGTACCAGGAGGGAACATTTGAGGGGTAATGAGATGGTGGTATCCAGAGGTCAAAAAAGGTGTAAGAGGCCCTGAGGTTTGGGGATCCTGGTCCCACAGTGAGGGAGGGTTAGAAGTCCCTGCTAAACATTTCTGTCTAACAGTGTCCAAATGTTGCGCAGCCTGGCTACCTCTGTAACTTTTCCCCAGTATCTTTCTATCCTGCAGATGACCGGAGTAAGCTTCTTGGCCTCCTACCCCCAAAGGAGGGCGTGACATTTCTAGCCTTAGGATACTCCCAAAGGGTGCGATACTAAAATTCTGGGGAAAACTTCACTAACCATGCATATTTATGCACCAAACATGAGAATTCCTTACACCTGCAAAGTCTCATATTGGGCTTGTCAGCTTTGAGGTGGTCTAAGTGTTTGTATATGAGGGAAATATCCATCTGTGCTTCCTCTCCCATATGAGGACTATGGAGCTATTGTTCTTCTCTCACATGTCCCTTCAAAGAGACAGGTGACACACTCACTCAGTCACTCAGCAAACATTTATTCTTTAAAACTTTCATCTTTCTGTTTACCTTCCAAACATTCCCCCTTCACAACAAATGCAGGCCAGCCATTCCTCATTTCTCAATCACTCAGTCATGGCAGTCCTCCACTCCGTAGGCCCTGCAAGACCAACATGAACAAGAGGTGTGTCAGCTAGCAGAAGAAAAGCCTCGGTGTGCTCTTCTGTTCATACTGCTGCCCTCTAGTAACGCTACAGTGCAACTGCAGCATAATAACGGGACTGAGAAGATGGCTGTCCTATGCAAATAATGTCTTCCCATGATTACTTTCTTCTCAGATAATCGCAGGTTTGCGCTCTGGTATCGCCTCCAACATATGGTCTTCAGGCGCATTCAAAAGCAGCCTACCTTTTTTTAGGCTAAGGTTTTTGCCACTCGAAGGCTGCACATGGGGAAGTCACCCTCATTTAGCGGGGTCCCACAGTGACTGCAGTCATCCTCTCTACAGAACCTGGGCGTTCGTGGGCGTTCGGGGGAGTTCTTCAAAGGAAGGAAGGGGGTGTTTCAAACCCCAGTGCCAGCCCAGTGCCAGCCCAGCCCGGCCCGGCCCGGCCCGGCCAGGCCCAGCCCAGCCCAGCCCAGCGCAGCGCTGTGCCGTGCGGTGCTGTGACGCTTCATCCCTTCACCTGTTGCAGCAGGCATGATGCAGACCTGCTGAAGCAAAGGCCTGAATCTGCCCTTTTCTGCCTCTTGGACAAACAACAACCTTTCTGACTTCTTATTGCTTCTGATTAAGGGAGTTGCACTTGCCTCAAACTGTACCCCTCATTTCATTAGGAAGAGCTCATTCTTCACCTTTATTCCTAGCCAAATTCAAAGCCAGCAAACCCCTGATTTGAGGGATCGGCTCGCACCAAATGAAAAATCACCACCATCCATCCTATTTTACTATCAGTCTAGCACCTTCCTCGTATTCTTGTGCTCAGTTATTCCCACCGAGGCCACATTTGCGCTCCACAAAACACCGAATTTAAAAGACAAAGAATGAATGCATCAATAAAGGAAGCTAAGGCTTTGTCCCTATTGAACCTACTTAAGAAAAAGGGGGGGATGGTGAAAGGTCATCAGGGAAATGATTTGTAATTTTGGGGCACACGTGCCAAAAAGAGTGGCCATTTTTCTCCTCTGTTTTTTCAAGTGAAAATAAACTTCGCCATCGGAAATAAAAGCAGTGTTTGACATTTTTCCAACTTAGGGAACTTTGAGAGCATTGGCAGGATTTGAACCCTCGTCCTGTGAGAGCCTGTGCCACCAGAGGCACAAGACTTACCATTGAGCTATAGCCCCTTGCTGGTCTAAAGCATTGCAGTAGTAACTATAAGCAAGATACAAGCTCTGATGTCATCGGCTGTAGTTTCCAGTGCATGAAAAGGATGACCATGATATAGGGACGATTAGATAAGCTACTGACATGGAAACCAGCGTGGTCCAGTGGGTAAGTTCCTGCCTTCCAGCCAGACGACCAGGGTTCAAGTCCCGGCTTCGGCACCAGGTGACTGATGGGAATGCAGCAGAGGTAAGTTGGGGGTGGGTCGGCCTGGCCAATGGGTAAGTAAAACATGTGTGGGTGTGTCAAACGAGATTGGGATCATGCCTGGTGAATGGTGGTTGGTAAGTAACATGGGTGTGGTGAGAGCAAAGGGTGGGATGTGTAGCTGTTAGGGGGGTGTAGGAGGAGCTTAGGCAAATTGGGTGGGGGTCAGAGAGCAAGAGACCAGGTGTAGTGGAGAGCAAGGGTAGGCGGTTAGAGTCCCAGGGACTAAGAAGGCTGGCCATAGATGGAGGGGGAGCCTGGGGCGATCACCAAGTCAGGGTAGAGTGAAGGAGCTGAGAGGGGCCTAATGTGGGCACTCATGCACTGGTTCCTGACCACAGATGGGTCATTACATAGGGTGAGACTTATGATGGGGTACCCCATTTTTTTTAGTGCACTCCCCTAAACTCTCTGATTTTGGGGGGGGGGGCAGTCAAATTTGGGGGTGCATTATGAAGGGTGATGGGGTGCAGATTGGCATTGGTTCTGGGTAGTTTTTGGGGGGCTACCCTTAGTTTTTATTGTTCCGCTCCTCCATTATGGGGTGCACCTCAAAAGAATAGGGGCGTACAGGTTTGCGACAGTTTCTATTACCGACCACAAGGGGGCACCATACAATCCTACTGAAGTTATGGTATTGAAAGGTACAAAAAGGATTATGTGGTGGTACTTAACAAGTGGGGATCCCCAAGAATGTATTGCCTCCCCTACCCTCCGTGCGGCATGTTATAGGGAAATTGGCAAATTTCTATTGAAAATAGACGGCATAGAGCTCCCCGCTATGAAATCTGAGAGAACTAACATTTGCGGAATCAAGGGAGACAGTGGAGCAGATGAATGAGGCAGGGAAAGGGTACCTGTGGCAATTTGTTGGATGGGTCATAGAGAATAATCATGGCAGGCAAATAAGCAGCAGGGCATGGATTGGTAGTGTCTGTAGAGAGTTTGGCGTGCTCTTCAAATTATTTGCCCTACTTACGTTGGGTATGATCCACAGAGGTATGGCCAGGCCTTACTGTTATGCAGCACATGTGTTTATGATTTAAAGACATGCGCTCTGGGTGTGCTGAGAGTGGCTGTACAGAGCGGTAAGTGTCTGTGTACCCGAGCAATGTGCATCCAACCGCTCACTTGAGACTGAACAGTGACAGAAGTAGCTGGGTTCCTGATGGAATGTAAACGGAGGGCACATATGAAGGGTGTTTGTGGTCACTCAGAGGATTGAAACATGGTTGGTGCACTACCAAAGCAGTGGTACCAGGAGGGAACATTTGAGGGGTAATGAGATGGTGGTATCCAGAGGTCAAAAAAGGTGTAAGAGGCCCTGAGGTTTGGGGATCCTGGTCCCACAGTGAGGGAGGGTTAGAAGTCCCTGCTAAACATTTCTGTCTAACAGTGTCCAAATGTTGCGCAGCCTGGCTACCTCTGTAACTTTTCCCCAGTATCTTTCTATCCTGCAGATGACCGGAGTAAGCTTCTTGGCCTCCTACCCCCAAAGGAGGGCGTGACATTTCTAGCCTTAGGATACTCCCAAAGGGTGCGATACTAAAATTCTGGGGAAAACTTCACTAACCATGCATATTTATGCACCAAACATGAGAATTCCTTACACCTGCAAAGTCTCATATTGGGCTTGTCAGCTTTGAGGTGGTCTAAGTGTTTGTATATGAGGGAAATATCCATCTGTGCTTCCTCTCCCATATGAGGACTATGGAGCTATTGTTCTTCTCTCACATGTCCCTTCAAAGAGACAGGTGACACACTCACTCAGTCACTCAGCAAACATTTATTCTTTAAAACTTTCATCTTTCTGTTTACCTTCCAAACATTCCCCCTTCACAACAAATGCAGGCCAGCCATTCCTCATTTCTCAATCACTCAGTCATGGCAGTCCTCCACTCCGTAGGCCCTGCAAGACCAACATGAACAAGAGGTGTGTCAGCTAGCAGAAGAAAAGCCTCGGTGTGCTCTTCTGTTCATACTGCTGCCCTCTAGTAACGCTACAGTGCAACTGCAGCATAATAACGGGACTGAGAAGATGGCTGTCCTATGCAAATAATGTCTTCCCATGATTACTTTCTTCTCAGATAATCGCAGGTTTGCGCTCTGGTATCGCCTCCAACATATGGTCTTCAGGCGCATTCAAAAGCAGCCTACCTTTTTTTAGGCTAAGGTTTTTGCCACTCGAAGGCTGCACATGGGGAAGTCACCCTCATTTAGCGGGGTCCCACAGTGACTGCAGTCATCCTCTCTACAGAACCTGGGCGTTCGTGGGCGTTCGGGGGAGTTCTTCAAAGGAAGGAAGGGGGTGTTTCAAACCCCAGTGCCAGCCCAGTGCCAGCCCAGCCCGGCCCGGCCCGGCCCGGCCAGGCCCAGCCCAGCCCAGCCCAGCGCAGCGCTGTGCCGTGCGGTGCTGTGACGCTTCATCCCTTCACCTGTTGCAGCAGGCATGATGCAGACCTGCTGAAGCAAAGGCCTGAATCTGCCCTTTTCTGCCTCTTGGACAAACAACAACCTTTCTGACTTCTTATTGCTTCTGATTAAGGGAGTTGCACTTGCCTCAAACTGTACCCCTCATTTCATTAGGAAGAGCTCATTCTTCACCTTTATTCCTAGCCAAATTCAAAGCCAGCAAACCCCTGATTTGAGGGATCGGCTCGCACCAAATGAAAAATCACCACCATCCATCCTATTTTACTATCAGTCTAGCACCTTCCTCGTAGTCTTGTGCTCAGTTATTCCCACCGAGGCCACATTTGCGCTCCACAATACACCGAATTTAAAAGACAAAGAATGAATGCATCAATAAAGGAAGCTAAGGCTTTGTCCCTATTGAACCTACTTAAGAAAAAGGGGGGGATGGTGAAAGGTCATCAGGGAAATGATTTGTAATTTTGGGGCACACGTGCCAAAAAGAGTGGCCATTTTTCTCCTCTGTTTTTTCAAGTGAAAATAAACTTCGCCATCGGAAATAAAAGCAGTGTTTGACATTTTTCCAACTTAGGGAACTTTGAGAGCATTGGCAGGATTTGAACCCTCGTCCTGTGAGAGCCTGTGCCACCAGAGGCACAAGACTTACCATTGTGCTATAGCCCCTTGCTGGTCTAAAGCTTTGCAGTAGTAACTATAAGCAAGATACAAGCTCTGATGTCATCGGCTGTAGTTTCCAGTGCATGAAAAGGATGACCATGATATAGGGACGATTAGATAAGCTACTGACATGGAAACCAGCGTGGTCCAGTGGGTAAGTTCCTGCCTTCCAGCCAGACGACCAGGGTTCAAGTCCCGGCTTCGGCACCAGGTGACTGATGGGGATGCAGCAGAGGTAAGTTGGGGGTGGGTCGGTCTGGCCAATGGGTAAGTAAAATGTGTGGGTGTGTCAAACGAGATTGGGATCATGCCTGGTGAATGGTGGTTGGTAAGTAACATGGGTGTGGTGAGAGCAAAGGGTGGGATGTGTAGCTGTTAGGGGGGTGTAGGAGGAGCTTAGGCAAATTGGGTGGGGGTCAGAGAGCAAGAGACCAGGTGTAGTGGAGAGCAAGGGTAGGCGGTTAGAGTCCCAGGGACTAAGAAGGCTGGCCATAGATGGAGGGGGAGCCTGGGGCGATCACCAAGTCAGGGTAGAGTGAAGGAGCTGAGAGGGGCCTAATGTGGGCACTCATGCACTGGTTCCTGACCACAGATGGGTCATTACATAGGGTGAGACTTATGATGGGGTACCCCATTTTTTTTAGTGCACTCCCCTAAACTCTCTGATTTTGGGGGGGGGGCAGTCAAATTTGGGGGTGCATTATGAAGGGTGATGGGGTGCAGATTGGCATTGGTTCTGGGTAGTTTTTGGGGGGCTACCCTTAGTTTTTATTGTTCCGCTCCTCCATTATGGGGTGCACCTCAAAAGAATAGGGGCGTACAGGTTTGCGACAGTTTCTATTACCGACCACAAGGGGGCACCATACAATCCTACTGAAGTTATGGTATTGAAAGGTACAAAAAGGATTATGTGGTGGTACTTAACAAGTGGGGATCCCCAAGAATGTATTGCCTCCCCTACCCTCCGTGCGGCATGTTATAGGGAAATTGGCAAATTTCTATTGAAAATAGACGGCATAGAGCTCCCCGCTATGAAATCTGAGAGAACTAACATTTGCGGAATCAAGGGAGACAGTGGAGCAGATGAATGAGGCAGGGAAAGGGTACCTGTGGCAATTTGTTGGATGGGTCATAGAGAATAATCATGGCAGGCAAATAAGCAGCAGGGCATGGATTGGTAGTGTCTGTAGAGAGTTTGGCGTGCTCTTCAAATTATTTGCCCTACTTACGTTGGGTATGATCCACAGAGGTATGGCCAGGCCTTACTGTTATGCAGCACATGTGTTTATGATTTAAAGACATGCGCTCTGGGTGTGCTGAGAGTGGCTGTACAGAGCGGTAAGTGTCTGTGTACCCGAGCAATGTGCATCCAACCGCTCACTTGAGACTGAACAGTGACAGAAGTAGCTGGGTTCCTGATGGAATGTAAACGGAGGGCACATATGAAGGGTGTTTGTGGTCACTCAGAGGATTGAAACATGGTTGGTGCACTACCAAAGCAGTGGTACCAGGAGGGAACATTTGAGGGGTAATGAGATGGTGGTATCCAGAGGTCAAAAAAGGTGTAAGAGGCCCTGAGGTTTGGGGATCCTGGTCCCACAGTGAGGGAGGGTTAGAAGTCCCTGCTAAACATTTCTGTCTAACAGTGTCCAAATGTTGCGCAGCCTGGCTACCTCTGTAACTTTTCCCCAGTATCTTTCTATCCTGCAGATGACCGGAGTAAGCTTCTTGGCCTCCTACCCCCAAAGGAGGGCGTGACATTTCTAGCCTTAGGATACTCCCAAAGGGTGCGATACTAAAATTCTGGGGAAAACTTCACTAACCATGCATATTTATGCACCAAACATGAGAATTCCTTACACCTGCAAAGTCTCATATTGGGCTTGTCAGCTTTGAGGTGGTCTAAGTGTTTGTATATGAGGGAAATATCCATCTGTGCTTCCTCTCCCATATGAGGACTATGGAGCTATTGTTCTTCTCTCACATGTCCCTTCAAAGAGACAGGTGACACACTCACTCAGTCACTCAGCAAACATTTATTCTTTAAAACTTTCATCTTTCTGTTTACCTTCCAAACATTCCCCCTTCACAACAAATGCAGGCCAGCCATTCCTCATTTCTCAATCACTCAGTCATGGCAGTCCTCCACTCCGTAGGCCCTGCAAGACCAACATGAACAAGAGGTGTGTCAGCTAGCAGAAGAAAAGCCTCGGTGTGCTCTTCTGTTCATACTGCTGCCCTCTAGTAACGCTACAGTGCAACTGCAGCATAATAACGGGACTGAGAAGATGGCTGTCCTATGCAAATAATGTCTTCCCATGATTACTTTCTTCTCAGATAATCGCAGGTTTGCGCTCTGGTATCGCCTCCAACATATGGTCTTCAGGCGCATTCAAAAGCAGCCTACCTTTTTTTAGGCTAAGGTTTTTGCCACTCGAAGGCTGCACATGGGGAAGTCACCCTCATTTAGCGGGGTCCCACAGTGACTGCAGTCATCCTCTCTACAGAACCTGGGCGTTCGTGGGCGTTCGGGGGAGTTCTTCAAAGGAAGGAAGGGGGTGTTTCAAACCCCAGTGCCAGCCCAGTGCCAGCCCAGCCCGGCCCGGCCCGGCCCGGCCAGGCCCAGCCCAGCCCAGCCCAGCGCAGCGCTGTGCCGTGCGGTGCTGTGACGCTTCATCCCTTCACCTGTTGCAGCAGGCATGATGCAGACCTGCTGAAGCAAAGGCCTGAATCTGCCCTTTTCTGCCTCTTGGACAAACAACAACCTTTCTGACTTCTTATTGCTTCTGATTAAGGGAGTTGCACTTGCCTCAAACTGTACCCCTCATTTCATTAGGAAGAGCTCATTCTTCACCTTTATTCCTAGCCAAATTCAAAGCCAGCAAACCCCTGATTTGAGGGATCGGCTCGCACCAAATGAAAAATCACCACCATCCATCCTATTTTACTATCAGTCTAGCACCTTCCTCGTATTCTTGTGCTCAGTTATTCCCACCGAGGCCACATTTGCGCTCCACAAAACACCGAATTTAAAAGACAAAGAATGAATGCATCAATAAAGGAAGCTAAGGCTTTGTCCCTATTGAACCTACTTAAGAAAAAGGGGGGGATGGTGAAAGGTCATCAGGGAAATGATTTGTAATTTTGGGGCACACGTGCCAAAAAGAGTGGCCATTTTTCTCCTCTGTTTTTTCAAGTGAAAATAAACTTCGCCATCGGAAATAAAAGCAGTGTTTGACATTTTTCCAACTTAGGGAACTTTGAGAGCATTGGCAGGATTTGAACCCTCGTCCTGTGAGAGCCTGTGCCACCAGAGGCACAAGACTTACCATTGAGCTATAGCCCCTTGCTGGTCTAAAGCATTGCAGTAGTAACTATAAGCAAGATACAAGCTCTGATGTCATCGGCTGTAGTTTCCAGTGCATGAAAAGGATGACCATGATATAGGGACGATTAGATAAGCTACTGACATGGAAACCAGCGTGGTCCAGTGGGTAAGTTCCTGCCTTCCAGCCAGACGACCAGGGTTCAAGTCCCGGCTTCGGCACCAGGTGACTGATGGGAATGCAGCAGAGGTAAGTTGGGGGTGGGTCGGCCTGGCCAATGGGTAAGTAAAACATGTGTGGGTGTGTCAAACGAGATTGGGATCATGCCTGGTGAATGGTGGTTGGTAAGTAACATGGGTGTGGTGAGAGCAAAGGGTGGGATGTGTAGCTGTTAGGGGGGTGTAGGAGGAGCTTAGGCAAATTGGGTGGGGGTCAGAGAGCAAGAGACCAGGTGTAGTGGAGAGCAAGGGTAGGCGGTTAGAGTCCCAGGGACTAAGAAGGCTGGCCATAGATGGAGGGGGAGCCTGGGGCGATCACCAAGTCAGGGTAGAGTGAAGGAGCTGAGAGGGGCCTAATGTGGGCACTCATGCACTGGTTCCTGACCACAGATGGGTCATTACATAGGGTGAGACTTATGATGGGGTACCCCATTTTTTTTAGTGCACTCCCCTAAACTCTCTGATTTTGGGGGGGGGGGCAGTCAAATTTGGGGGTGCATTATGAAGGGTGATGGGGTGCAGATTGGCATTGGTTCTGGGTAGTTTTTGGGGGGCTACCCTTAGTTTTTATTGTTCCGCTCCTCCATTATGGGGTGCACCTCAAAAGAATAGGGGCGTACAGGTTTGCGACAGTTTCTATTACCGACCACAAGGGGGCACCATACAATCCTACTGAAGTTATGGTATTGAAAGGTACAAAAAGGATTATGTGGTGGTACTTAACAAGTGGGGATCCCCAAGAATGTATTGCCTCCCCTACCCTCCGTGCGGCATGTTATAGGGAAATTGGCAAATTTCTATTGAAAATAGACGGCATAGAGCTCCCCGCTATGAAATCTGAGAGAACTAACATTTGCGGAATCAAGGGAGACAGTGGAGCAGATGAATGAGGCAGGGAAAGGGTACCTGTGGCAATTTGTTGGATGGGTCATAGAGAATAATCATGGCAGGCAAATAAGCAGCAGGGCATGGATTGGTAGTGTCTGTAGAGAGTTTGGCGTGCTCTTCAAATTATTTGCCCTACTTACGTTGGGTATGATCCACAGAGGTATGGCCAGGCCTTACTGTTATGCAGCACATGTGTTTATGATTTAAAGACATGCGCTCTGGGTGTGCTGAGAGTGGCTGTACAGAGCGGTAAGTGTCTGTGTACCCGAGCAATGTGCATCCAACCGCTCACTTGAGACTGAACAGTGACAGAAGTAGCTGGGTTCCTGATGGAATGTAAACGGAGGGCACATATGAAGGGTGTTTGTGGTCACTCAGAGGATTGAAACATGGTTGGTGCACTACCAAAGCAGTGGTACCAGGAGGGAACATTTGAGGGGTAATGAGATGGTGGTATCCAGAGGTCAAAAAAGGTGTAAGAGGCCCTGAGGTTTGGGGATCCTGGTCCCACAGTGAGGGAGGGTTAGAAGTCCCTGCTAAACATTTCTGTCTAACAGTGTCCAAATGTTGCGCAGCCTGGCTACCTCTGTAACTTTTCCCCAGTATCTTTCTATCCTGCAGATGACCGGAGTAAGCTTCTTGGCCTCCTACCCCCAAAGGAGGGCGTGACATTTCTAGCCTTAGGATACTCCCAAAGGGTGCGATACTAAAATTCTGGGGAAAACTTCACTAACCATGCATATTTATGCACCAAACATGAGAATTCCTTACACCTGCAAAGTCTCATATTGGGCTTGTCAGCTTTGAGGTGGTCTAAGTGTTTGTATATGAGGGAAATATCCATCTGTGCTTCCTCTCCCATATGAGGACTATGGAGCTATTGTTCTTCTCTCACATGTCCCTTCAAAGAGACAGGTGACACACTCACTCAGTCACTCAGCAAACATTTATTCTTTAAAACTTTCATCTTTCTGTTTACCTTCCAAACATTCCCCCTTCACAACAAATGCAGGCCAGCCATTCCTCATTTCTCAATCACTCAGTCATGGCAGTCCTCCACTCCGTAGGCCCTGCAAGACCAACATGAACAAGAGGTGTGTCAGCTAGCAGAAGAAAAGCCTCGGTGTGCTCTTCTGTTCATACTGCTGCCCTCTAGTAACGCTACAGTGCAACTGCAGCATAATAACGGGACTGAGAAGATGGCTGTCCTATGCAAATAATGTCTTCCCATGATTACTTTCTTCTCAGATAATCGCAGGTTTGCGCTCTGGTATCGCCTCCAACATATGGTCTTCAGGCGCATTCAAAAGCAGCCTACCTTTTTTTAGGCTAAGGTTTTTGCCACTCGAAGGCTGCACATGGGGAAGTCACCCTCATTTAGCGGGGTCCCACAGTGACTGCAGTCATCCTCTCTACAGAACCTGGGCGTTCGTGGGCGTTCGGGGGAGTTCTTCAAAGGAAGGAAGGGGGTGTTTCAAACCCCAGTGCCAGCCCAGTGCCAGCCCAGCCCGGCCCGGCCCGGCCCGGCCAGGCCCAGCCCAGCCCAGCCCAGCCCAGCGCAGCGCTGTGCCGTGCGGTGCTGTGACGCTTCATCCCTTCACCTGTTGCAGCAGGCATGATGCAGACCTGCTGAAGCAAAGGCCTGAATCTGCCCTTTTCTGCCTCTTGGACAAACAACAACCTTTCTGACTTCTTATTGCTTCTGATTAAGGGAGTTGCACTTGCCTCAAACTGTACCCCTCATTTCATTAGGAAGAGCTCATTCTTCACCTTTATTCCTAGCCAAATTCAAAGCCAGCAAACCCCTGATTTGAGGGATCGGCTCGCACCAAATGAAAAATCACCACCATCCATCCTATTTTACTATCAGTCTAGCACCTTCCTCGTATTCTTGTGCTCAGTTATTCCCACCGAGGCCACATTTGCGCTCCACAAAACACCGAATTTAAAAGACAAAGAATGAATGCATCAATAAAGGAAGCTAAGGCTTTGTCCCTATTGAACCTACTTAAGAAAAAGGGGGGGATGGTGAAAGGTCATCAGGGAAATGATTTGTAATTTTGGGGCACACGTGCCAAAAAGAGTGGCCATTTTTCTCCTCTGTTTTTTCAAGTGAAAATAAACTTCGCCATCGGAAATAAAAGCAGTGTTTGACATTTTTCCAACTTAGGGAACTTTGAGAGCATTGGCAGGATTTGAACCCTCGTCCTGTGAGAGCCTGTGCCACCAGAGGCACAAGACTTACCATTGAGCTATAGCCCCTTGCTGGTCTAAAGCATTGCAGTAGTAACTATAAGCAAGATACAAGCTCTGATGTCATCGGCTGTAGTTTCCAGTGCATGAAAAGGATGACCATGATATAGGGACGATTAGATAAGCTACTGACATGGAAACCAGCGTGGTCCAGTGGGTAAGTTCCTGCCTTCCAGCCAGACGACCAGGGTTCAAGTCCCGGCTTCGGCACCAGGTGACTGATGGGAATGCAGCAGAGGTAAGTTGGGGGTGGGTCGGCCTGGCCAATGGGTAAGTAAAACATGTGTGGGTGTGTCAAACGAGATTGGGATCATGCCTGGTGAATGGTGGTTGGTAAGTAACATGGGTGTGGTGAGAGCAAAGGGTGGGATGTGTAGCTGTTAGGGGTTGTAGGAGGAGCTTAGGCAAATTGGGTGGGGGTCAGAGAGCAAGAGACCAGGTGTAGTGGAGAGCAAGGGTAGGCGGTTAGAGTCCCAGGGACTAAGAAGGCTGGCCATAGATGGAGGGGGAGCCTGGGGCGATCACCAAGTCAGGGTAGAGTGAAGGAGCTGAGAGGGGCCTAATGTGGGCACTCATGCACTGGTTCCTGACCACAGATGGGTCATTACATAGGGTGAGACTTATGATGGGGTACCCCATTTTTTTTAGTGCACTCCCCTAAACTCTCTGATTTTGGGGGGGGGGGCAGTCAAATTTGGGGGTGCATTATGAAGGGTGATGGGGTGCAGATTGGCATTGGTTCTGGGTAGTTTTTGGGGGGCTACCCTTAGTTTTTATTGTTCCGCTCCTCCATTATGGGGTGCACCTCAAAAGAATAGGGGCGTACAGGTTTGCGACAGTTTCTATTACCGACCACAAGGGGGCACCATACAATCCTACTGAAGTTATGGTATTGAAAGGTACAAAAAGGATTATGTGGTGGTACTTAACAAGTGGGGATCCCCAAGAATGTATTGCCTCCCCTACCCTCCGTGCGGCATGTTATAGGGAAATTGGCAAATTTCTATTGAAAATAGACGGCATAGAGCTCCCCGCTATGAAATCTGAGAGAACTAACATTTGCGGAATCAAGGGAGACAGTGGAGCAGATGAATGAGGCAGGGAAAGGGTACCTGTGGCAATTTGTTGGATGGGTCATAGAGAATAATCATGGCAGGCAAATAAGCAGCAGGGCATGGATTGGTAGTGTCTGTAGAGAGTTTGGCGTGCTCTTCAAATTATTTGCCCTACTTACGTTGGGTATGATCCACAGAGGTATGGCCAGGCCTTACTGTTATGCAGCACATGTGTTTATGATTTAAAGACATGCGCTCTGGGTGTGCTGAGAGTGGCTGTACAGAGCGGTAAGTGTCTGTGTACCCGAGCAATGTGCATCCAACCGCTCACTTGAGACTGAACAGTGACAGAAGTAGCTGGGTTCCTGATGGAATGTAAACGGAGGGCACATATGAAGGGTGTTTGTGGTCACTCAGAGGATTGAAACATGGTTGGTGCACTACCAAAGCAGTGGTACCAGGAGGGAACATTTGAGGGGTAATGAGATGGTGGTATCCAGAGGTCAAAAAAGGTGTAAGAGGCCCTGAGGTTTGGGGATCCTGGTCCCACAGTGAGGGAGGGTTAGAAGTCCCTGCTAAACATTTCTGTCTAACAGTGTCCAAATGTTGCGCAGCCTGGCTACCTCTGTAACTTTTCCCCAGTATCTTTCTATCCTGCAGATGACCGGAGTAAGCTTCTTGGCCTCCTACCCCCAAAGGAGGGCGTGACATTTCTAGCCTTAGGATACTCCCAAAGGGTGCGATACTAAAATTCTGGGGAAAACTTCACTAACCATGCATATTTATGCACCAAACATGAGAATTCCTTACACCTGCAAAGTCTCATATTGGGCTTGTCAGCTTTGAGGTGGTCTAAGTGTTTGTATATGAGGGAAATATCCATCTGTGCTTCCTCTCCCATATGAGGACTATGGAGCTATTGTTCTTCTCTCACATGTCCCTTCAAAGAGACAGGTGACACACTCACTCAGTCACTCAGCAAACATTTATTCTTTAAAACTTTCATCTTTCTGTTTACCTTCCAAACATTCCCCCTTCACAACAAATGCAGGCCAGCCATTCCTCATTTCTCAATCACTCAGTCATGGCAGTCCTCCACTCCGTAGGCCCTGCAAGACCAACATGAACAAGAGGTGTGTCAGCTAGCAGAAGAAAAGCCTCGGTGTGCTCTTCTGTTCATACTGCTGCCCTCTAGTAACGCTACAGTGCAACTGCAGCATAATAACGGGACTGAGAAGATGGCTGTCCTATGCAAATAATGTCTTCCCATGATTACTTTCTTCTCAGATAATCGCAGGTTTGCGCTCTGGTATCGCCTCCAACATATGGTCTTCAGGCGCATTCAAAAGCAGCCTACCTTTTTTTAGGCTAAGGTTTTTGCCACTCGAAGGCTGCACATGGGGAAGTCACCCTCATTTAGCGGGGTCCCACAGTGACTGCAGTCATCCTCTCTACAGAACCTGGGCGTTCGTGGGCGTTCGGGGGAGTTCTTCAAAGGAAGGAAGGGGGTGTTTCAAACCCCAGTGCCAGCCCAGTGCCAGCCCAGCCCGGCCCGGCCCGGCCCGGCCAGGCCCAGCCCAGCCCAGCCCAGCGCAGCGCTGTGCCGTGCGGTGCTGTGACGCTTCATCCCTTCACCTGTTGCAGCAGGCATGATGCAGACCTGCTGAAGCAAAGGCCTGAATCTGCCCTTTTCTGCCTCTTGGACAAACAACAACCTTTCTGACTTCTTATTGCTTCTGATTAAGGGAGTTGCACTTGCCTCAAACTGTACCCCTCATTTCATTAGGAAGAGCTCATTCTTCACCTTTATTCCTAGCCAAATTCAAAGCCAGCAAACCCCTGATTTGAGGGATCGGCTCGCACCAAATGAAAAATCACCACCATCCATCCTATTTTACTATCAGTCTAGCACCTTCCTCGTATTCTTGTGCTCAGTTATTCCCACCGAGGCCACATTTGCGCTCCACAAAACACCGAATTTAAAAGACAAAGAATGAATGCATCAATAAAGGAAGCTAAGGCTTTGTCCCTATTGAACCTACTTAAGAAAAAGGGGGGGATGGTGAAAGGTCATCAGGGAAATGATTTGTAATTTTGGGGCACACGTGCCAAAAAGAGTGGCCATTTTTCTCCTCTGTTTTTTCAAGTGAAAATAAACTTCGCCATCGGAAATAAAAGCAGTGTTTGACATTTTTCCAACTTAGGGAACTTTGAGAGCATTGGCAGGATTTGAACCCTCGTCCTGTGAGAGCCTGTGCCACCAGAGGCACAAGACTTACCATTGAGCTATAGCCCCTTGCTGGTCTAAAGCATTGCAGTAGTAACTATAAGCAAGATACAAGCTCTGATGTCATCGGCTGTAGTTTCCAGTGCATGAAAAGGATGACCATGATATAGGGACGATTAGATAAGCTACTGACATGGAAACCAGCGTGGTCCAGTGGGTAAGTTCCTGCCTTCCAGCCAGACGACCAGGGTTCAAGTCCCGGCTTCGGCACCAGGTGACTGATGGGAATGCAGCAGAGGTAAGTTGGGGGTGGGTCGGCCTGGCCAATGGGTAAGTAAAACATGTGTGGGTGTGTCAAACGAGATTGGGATCATGCCTGGTGAATGGTGGTTGGTAAGTAACATGGGTGTGGTGAGAGCAAAGGGTGGGATGTGTAGCTGTTAGGGGGGTGTAGGAGGAGCTTAGGCAAATTGGGTGGGGGTCAGAGAGCAAGAGACCAGGTGTAGTGGAGAGCAAGGGTAGGCGGTTAGAGTCCCAGGGACTAAGAAGGCTGGCCATAGATGGAGGGGGAGCCTGGGGCGATCACCAAGTCAGGGTAGAGTGAAGGAGCTGAGAGGGGCCTAATGTGGGCACTCATGCACTGGTTCCTGACCACAGATGGGTCATTACATAGGGTGAGACTTATGATGGGGTACCCCATTTTTTTTAGTGCACTCCCCTAAACTCTCTGATTTTGGGGGGGGGGGCAGTCAAATTTGGGGGTGCATTATGAAGGGTGATGGGGTGCAGATTGGCATTGGTTCTGGGTAGTTTTTGGGGGGCTACCCTTAGTTTTTATTGTTCCGCTCCTCCATTATGGGGTGCACCTCAAAAGAATAGGGGCGTACAGGTTTGCGACAGTTTCTATTACCGACCACAAGGGGGCACCATACAATCCTACTGAAGTTATGGTATTGAAAGGTACAAAAAGGATTATGTGGTGGTACTTAACAAGTGGGGATCCCCAAGAATGTATTGCCTCCCCTACCCTCCGTGCGGCATGTTATAGGGAAATTGGCAAATTTCTATTGAAAATAGACGGCATAGAGCTCCCCGCTATGAAATCTGAGAGAACTAACATTTGCGGAATCAAGGGAGACAGTGGAGCAGATGAATGAGGCAGGGAAAGGGTACCTGTGGCAATTTGTTGGATGGGTCATAGAGAATAATCATGGCAGGCAAATAAGCAGCAGGGCATGGATTGGTAGTGTCTGTAGAGAGTTTGGCGTGCTCTTCAAATTATTTGCCCTACTTACGTTGGGTATGATCCACAGAGGTATGGCCAGGCCTTACTGTTATGCAGCACATGTGTTTATGATTTAAAGACATGCGCTCTGGGTGTGCTGAGAGTGGCTGTACAGAGCGGTAAGTGTCTGTGTACCCGAGCAATGTGCATCCAACCGCTCACTTGAGACTGAACAGTGACAGAAGTAGCTGGGTTCCTGATGGAATGTAAACGGAGGGCACATATGAAGGGTGTTTGTGGTCACTCAGAGGATTGAAACATGGTTGGTGCACTACCAAAGCAGTGGTACCAGGAGGGAACATTTGAGGGGTAATGAGATGGTGGTATCCAGAGGTCAAAAAAGGTGTAAGAGGCCCTGAGGTTTGGGGATCCTGGTCCCACAGTGAGGGAGGGTTAGAAGTCCCTGCTAAACATTTCTGTCTAACAGTGTCCAAATGTTGCGCAGCCTGGCTACCTCTGTAACTTTTCCCCAGTATCTTTCTATCCTGCAGATGACCGGAGTAAGCTTCTTGGCCTCCTACCCCCAAAGGAGGGCGTGACATTTCTAGCCTTAGGATACTCCCAAAGGGTGCGATACTAAAATTCTGGGGAAAACTTCACTAACCATGCATATTTATGCACCAAACATGAGAATTCCTTACACCTGCAAAGTCTCATATTGGGCTTGTCAGCTTTGAGGTGGTCTAAGTGTTTGTATATGAGGGAAATATCCATCTGTGCTTCCTCTCCCATATGAGGACTATGGAGCTATTGTTCTTCTCTCACATGTCCCTTCAAAGAGACAGGTGACACACTCACTCAGTCACTCAGCAAACATTTATTCTTTAAAACTTTCATCTTTCTGTTTAC
This sequence comes from Triturus cristatus, assembly GCF_964204655.1. Classification (NCBI taxonomy): domain Eukaryota; kingdom Metazoa; phylum Chordata; class Amphibia; order Caudata; family Salamandridae; genus Triturus; species Triturus cristatus. The sequence continues at coordinate 690,499 of NW_028187332.1, forward strand.
CTTCCAAACATTCCCCCTTCACAACAAATGCAGGCCAGCCATTCCTCATTTCTCAATCACTCAGTCATGGCAGTCCTCCACTCCGTAGGCCCTGCAAGACCAACATGAACAAGAGGTGTGTCAGCTAGCAGAAGAAAAGCCTCGGTGTGCTCTTCTGTTCATACTGCTGCCCTCTAGTAACGCTACAGTGCAACTGCAGCATAATAACGGGACTGAGAAGATGGCTGTCCTATGCAAATAATGTCTTCCCATGATTACTTTCTTCTCAGATAATCGCAGGTTTGCGCTCTGGTATCGCCTCCAACATATGGTCTTCAGGCGCATTCAAAAGCAGCCTACCTTTTTTTAGGCTAAGGTTTTTGCCACTCGAAGGCTGCACATGGGGAAGTCACCCTCATTTAGCGGGGTCCCACAGTGACTGCAGTCATCCTCTCTACAGAACCTGGGCGTTCGTGGGCGTTCGGGGGAGTTCTTCAAAGGAAGGAAGGGGGTGTTTCAAACCCCAGTGCCAGCCCAGTGCCAGCCCAGCCCGGCCCGGCCCGGCCCGGCCAGGCCCAGCCCAGCCCAGCCCAGCCCAGCGCAGCGCTGTGCCGTGCGGTGCTGTGACGCTTCATCCCTTCACCTGTTGCAGCAGGCATGATGCAGACCTGCTGAAGCAAAGGCCTGAATCTGCCCTTTTCTGCCTCTTGGACAAACAACAACCTTTCTGACTTCTTATTGCTTCTGATTAAGGGAGTTGCACTTGCCTCAAACTGTACCCCTCATTTCATTAGGAAGAGCTCATTCTTCACCTTTATTCCTAGCCAAATTCAAAGCCAGCAAACCCCTGATTTGAGGGATCGGCTCGCACCAAATGAAAAATCACCACCATCCATCCTATTTTACTATCAGTCTAGCACCTTCCTCGTATTCTTGTGCTCAGTTATTCCCACCGAGGCCACATTTGCGCTCCACAAAACACCGAATTTAAAAGACAAAGAATGAATGCATCAATAAAGGAAGCTAAGGCTTTGTCCCTATTGAACCTACTTAAGAAAAAGGGGGGGATGGTGAAAGGTCATCAGGGAAATGATTTGTAATTTTGGGGCACACGTGCCAAAAAGAGTGGCCATTTTTCTCCTCTGTTTTTTCAAGTGAAAATAAACTTCGCCATCGGAAATAAAAGCAGTGTTTGACATTTTTCCAACTTAGGGAACTTTGAGAGCATTGGCAGGATTTGAACCCTCGTCCTGTGAGAGCCTGTGCCACCAGAGGCACAAGACTTACCATTGAGCTATAGCCCCTTGCTGGTCTAAAGCATTGCAGTAGTAACTATAAGCAAGATACAAGCTCTGATGTCATCGGCTGTAGTTTCCAGTGCATGAAAAGGATGACCATGATATAGGGACGATTAGATAAGCTACTGACATGGAAACCAGCGTGGTCCAGTGGGTAAGTTCCTGCCTTCCAGCCAGACGACCAGGGTTCAAGTCCCGGCTTCGGCACCAGGTGACTGATGGGAATGCAGCAGAGGTAAGTTGGGGGTGGGTCGGCCTGGCCAATGGGTAAGTAAAACATGTGTGGGTGTGTCAAACGAGATTGGGATCATGCCTGGTGAATGGTGGTTGGTAAGTAACATGGGTGTGGTGAGAGCAAAGGGTGGGATGTGTAGCTGTTAGGGGGGTGTAGGAGGAGCTTAGGCAAATTGGGTGGGGGTCAGAGAGCAAGAGACCAGGTGTAGTGGAGAGCAAGGGTAGGCGGTTAGAGTCCCAGGGACTAAGAAGGCTGGCCATAGATGGAGGGGGAGCCTGGGGCGATCACCAAGTCAGGGTAGAGTGAAGGAGCTGAGAGGGGCCTAATGTGGGCACTCATGCACTGGTTCCTGACCACAGATGGGTCATTACATAGGGTGAGACTTATGATGGGGTACCCCATTTTTTTTAGTGCACTCCCCTAAACTCTCTGATTTTGGGGGGGGGGCAGTCAAATTTGGGGGTGCATTATGAAGGGTGATGGGGTGCAGATTGGCATTGGTTCTGGGTAGTTTTTGGGGGGCTACCCTTAGTTTTTATTGTTCCGCTCCTCCATTATGGGGTGCACCTCAAAAGAATAGGGGCGTACAGGTTTGCGACAGTTTCTATTACCGACCACAAGGGGGCACCATACAATCCTACTGAAGTTATGGTATTGAAAGGTACAAAAAGGATTATGTGGTGGTACTTAACAAGTGGGGATCCCCAAGAATGTATTGCCTCCCCTACCCTCCGTGCGGCATGTTATAGGGAAATTGGCAAATTTCTATTGAAAATAGACGGCATAGAGCTCCCCGCTATGAAATCTGAGAGAACTAACATTTGCGGAATCAAGGGAGACAGTGGAGCAGATGAATGAGGCAGGGAAAGGGTACCTGTGGCAATTTGTTGGATGGGTCATAGAGAATAATCATGGCAGGCAAATAAGCAGCAGGGCATGGATTGGTAGTGTCTGTAGAGAGTTTGGCGTGCTCTTCAAATTATTTGCCCTACTTACGTTGGGTATGATCCACAGAGGTATGGCCAGGCCTTACTGTTATGCAGCACATGTGTTTATGATTTAAAGACATGCGCTCTGGGTGTGCTGAGAGTGGCTGTACAGAGCGGTAAGTGTCTGTGTACCCGAGCAATGTGCATCCAACCGCTCACTTGAGACTGAACAGTGACAGAAGTAGCTGGGTTCCTGATGGAATGTAAACGGAGGGCACATATGAAGGGTGTTTGTGGTCACTCAGAGGATTGAAACATGGTTGGTGCACTACCAAAGCAGTGGTACCAGGAGGGAACATTTGAGGGGTAATGAGATGGTGGTATCCAGAGGTCAAAAAAGGTGTAAGAGGCCCTGAGGTTTGGGGATCCTGGTCCCACAGTGAGGGAGGGTTAGAAGTCCCTGCTAAACATTTCTGTCTAACAGTGTCCAAATGTTGCGCAGCCTGGCTACCTCTGTAACTTTTCCCCAGTATCTTTCTATCCTGCAGATGACCGGAGTAAGCTTCTTGGCCTCCTACCCCCAAAGGAGGGCGTGACATTTCTAGCCTTAGGATACTCCCAAAGGGTGCGATACTAAAATTCTGGGGAAAACTTCACTAACCATGCATATTTATGCACCAAACATGAGAATTCCTTACACCTGCAAAGTCTCATATTGGGCTTGTCAGCTTTGAGGTGGTCTAAGTGTTTGTATATGAGGGAAATATCCATCTGTGCTTCCTCTCCCATATGAGGACTATGGAGCTATTGTTCTTCTCTCACATGTCCCTTCAAAGAGACAGGTGACACACTCACTCAGTCACTCAGCAAACATTTATTCTTTAAAACTTTCATCTTTCTGTTTACCTTCCAAACATTCCCCCTTCACAACAAATGCAGGCCAGCCATTCCTCATTTCTCAATCACTCAGTCATGGCAGTCCTCCACTCCGTAGGCCCTGCAAGACCAACATGAACAAGAGGTGTGTCAGCTAGCAGAAGAAAAGCCTCGGTGTGCTCTTCTGTTCATACTGCTGCCCTCTAGTAACGCTACAGTGCAACTGCAGCATAATAACGGGACTGAGAAGATGGCTGTCCTATGCAAATAATGTCTTCCCATGATTACTTTCTTCTCAGATAATCGCAGGTTTGCGCTCTGGTATCGCCTCCAACATATGGTCTTCAGGCGCATTCAAAAGCAGCCTACCTTTTTTTAGGCTAAGGTTTTTGCCACTCGAAGGCTGCACATGGGGAAGTCACCCTCATTTAGCGGGGTCCCACAGTGACTGCAGTCATCCTCTCTACAGAACCTGGGCGTTCGTGGGCGTTCGGGGGAGTTCTTCAAAGGAAGGAAGGGGGTGTTTCAAACCCCAGTGCCAGCCCAGTGCCAGCCCAGCCCGGCCCGGCCCGGCCCGGCCAGGCCCAGCCCAGCCCAGCCCAGCCCAGCGCAGCGCTGTGCCGTGCGGTGCTGTGACGCTTCATCCCTTCACCTGTTGCAGCAGGCATGATGCAGACCTGCTGAAGCAAAGGCCTGAATCTGCCCTTTTCTGCCTCTTGGACAAACGACAACCTTTCTGACTTCTTATTGCTTCTGATTAAGGGAGTTGCACTTGCCTCAAACTGTACCCCTCATTTCATTAGGAAGAGCTCATTCTTCACCTTTATTCCTAGCCAACTTCAAAGCCAGCAAACCCCTGATTTGAGGGATCGGCTCGCACCAAATGAAAAATCACCACCATCCATCCTATTTTACTATCAGTCTAGCACCTTCCTCGTATTCTTGTGCTCAGTTATTCCCACCGAGGCCACATTTGCGCTCCACAATACACCGAATTTAAAAGACAAAGAATGAATGCATCAATAAAGGAAGCTAAGGCTTTGTCCCTATTGAACCTACTTAAGAAAAAGGGGGGGGATGGTGGAAGGTCATCAGGGAAACGATTTGTAATTTTGGGGCACACGTGCCAAAAAGAGTGGCCATTTTTCTCCTCTGTTTTTTCAAGTGAAAATAAACTTTGCCGTCGGAAATAAAAGCAGTGTTTGACATTTTTCCAACTTAGGGAACTTTGAGAGCATTGGCAGGATTTGAACCCTCGTCCTGTGAGAGCCTGTGCCACCAGAGGCACAAGACTTACCATTGAGCTATAGCCCCTTGCTGTTCTACAGCATTGCAGTAGTAACTATAAGCAAGATACAAGCTCTGATGTCATCGGCTGTAGTTTCCAGTGCATGAAAAGGATGACCATGATATAGGGACGATTAGATAAGCTACTGACATGGAAACCAGCGTGGTCCAGTGGGTAAGTTCCTGCCTTCCAGCCAGACGACCAGGGTTCAAGTCCCGGCTTCGGCACCAGGTGACTGATGGTGATGCAGCAGAGGTAAGTTGGGGGTGGGCTGGCCTGGCCAATGGGTAAGTAAAACATGTGTGGTTGTGTCAAACGAGATTGGGATCATGCCTGGTGAATGGTGGTTGGTAAGTAACATGGGTGTGGTGAGAGCAAAGGGTGGGATGTGTAGCTGTTAGGGGGGTGTAGGAGGAGCTTAGGCAAATTGGGAGGGGATCAGAGAGCAAGAGACCAGGTGTAGTGGAGAGCAAGGGTAGGCGGTTAGAGTCCCAGGGACTAAGAAGGCTGGCCATAGATGGAGGGGGAGCCTGGGGCGATCACCAAGTCAGGGTAGAGTGAAGGAGCTGAGAGGGGCCTAATATGGGCACTCATGCACTGGTTCCTGACCACAGATAGGGTCATTACATAGCGTGAGACTTATGCTGGGGTACACCATTTTTTTAGTGCACTCCCCTAAACTCTCTGACTTTGGGGGGGGGGGGGGCAGTCAAATTTGGGGGTGCATTATGAAGGGTGATGGGGTGCAGATTGGCATTGGTTCTGGGTAGTTTTTGGGGGGCTACCCTTAGTTTTTATTGTTCCGCTCCTCCATTATGGGGTGCACCTCAAAAGAATAGGGGCGTACAGGTTTGCGACAGTTTCTATTACCGACCACAAGGGGGCACCATACAATCCTACTGAAGTTATGGTATTGAAAGGTACAAAAAGGATCATGTGGTGGTACTTAACAAGTGTGGATCCCCAAGAATGTATTGCCTCCCCTACCCTCCGTGCGGCATGTTATAGGGAAATTGGCAAATTTCTATTGAAAATAGACGGCATAGAGCTCCCCGCTATGAAATCTGAGAGAACTAACATTTGCGGAATCAAGGGAGACAGTGGAGCAGATGAATGAGGCAGGGAAAGGGTACCTGTGGCAATTTGTTGGATGGGTCATAGAGAATAATCATGGCAGGCAAATAAGCAGCAGGGCATGGATTGGTAGTGTCTGTAGAGAGTTTGGCGTGCTCTTCAAATTATTTGCCCTACTTACGTTGGGTATGATCCACAGAGGTATGGCCAGGCCTTACTGTTAGGCAGCACATGTGTTTATGATTTAAAGACATGCGCTCTGGGTGTGCTGAGAGTGGCTGTACAGAGCGGTAAGTGTCTGTGTACCCGAGCAATGTGCATCCAACCGCTCACTTGAGACTGAACAGTGACAGAAGTAGCTGGGTTCCTGATGGAATGTAAATGGAGGGCACATATGAAGGGTGTTTGTGGTCACTCAGAGGATTGAAACATGGTTGGTGCACTACCAAAGCAGTGGTACCAGGAGGGAACATTTGAGGGGTAATGAGATGGTGGTATCCAGAGGTCAAAAAAGGTGTAAGAGGCCCTGAGGTTTGGGGATCCTGGTCCCACAGTGAGGGAGGGTTAGAAGTCCCTGCTAAACATTTCTGTCTAACAGTGTCCAAATGTTGCGCAGCCTGGCTACCTCTGTAACTTTTCCCCAGTATCTTTCTATCCTGCAGATGACCGGAGTAAGCTTCTTGGCCTCCTACCCCCAAAGGAGGGCGTGACATTTCTAGCCTTAGGATACTCCCAAAGGGTGCGATACTAAAATTCTGGGGAAAACTTCACTAACCATGCATATTTATGCACCAAACATGAGAATTCCTTACACCTGCAAAGTCTCATATTGGGCTTGTCAGCTTTGAGGTGGTCTAAGTGTTTGTATATGAGGGAAATATCCATCTGTGCTTCCTCTCCCATATGAGGACTATGGAGCTATTGTTCTTCTCTCACATGTCCCTTCAAAGAGACAGGTGACACACTCACTCAGTCACTCAGCAAACATTTATTCTTTAAAACTTTCATCTTTCTGTTTACCTTCCAAACATTCCCCCTTCACAACAAATGCAGGCCAGCCATTCCTCATTTCTCAATCACTCAGTCATGGCAGTCCTCCACTCCGTAGGCCCTGCAAGACCAACATGAACAAGAGGTGTGTCAGCTAGCAGAAGAAAAGCCTCCGTGTGCTCTTCTGTTCATACTGCTGCCCTCTAGTAGCGCTACAGTGCAACTGCAGCATAATAACGGGACTGAGAAGATGGCTGTCCTATGCAAATAATGTCTTCCCATGATTACTTTCTTCTCAGATAATCGCAGGTTTGCGCTCTGGTATCGCCTCCAACATATGGTCTTCAGGCGCATTCAAAAGCAGCCTACCTTTTTTTAGGCTAAGGTTTTTGCCACTCGAAGGCTGCACATGGGGAAGTCACCCTCATTTAGCGGGGTCCCACAGTGACTGCAGTCATCCTCTCTACAGAACCTGGGCGTTCGTGGGCGTTCGGGGGAGTTCTTCAAAGGAAGGAAGGGGGTGTTTCAAACCCCAGTGCCAGCCCAGTGCCAGCCCAGCCCGGCCCGGCCCGGCCCGGCCAGGCCCAGCCCAGCCCAGCCCAGCGCAGCGCTGTGCCGTGCGGTGCTGTGACGCTTCATCCCTTCACCTGTTGCAGCAGGCATGATGCAGACCTGCTGAAGCAAAGGCCTGAATCTGCCCTTTTCTGCCTCTTGGACAAACAACAACCTTTCTGACTTCTTATTGCTTCTGATTAAGGGAGTTGCACTTGCCTCAAACTGTACCCCTCATTTCATTAGGAAGAGCTCATTCTTCACCTTTATTCCTAGCCAAATTCAAAGCCAGCAAACCCCTGATTTGAGGGATCGGCTCGCACCAAATGAAAAATCACCACCATCCATCCTATTTTACTATCAGTCTAGCACCTTCCTCGTATTCTTGTGCTCAGTTATTCCCACCGAGGCCACATTTGCGCTCCACAAAACACCGAATTTAAAAGACAAAGAATGAATGCATCAATAAAGGAAGCTAAGGCTTTGTCCCTATTGAACCTACTTAAGAAAAAGGGGGGGATGGTGAAAGGTCATCAGGGAAATGATTTGTAATTTTGGGGCACACGTGCCAAAAAGAGTGGCCATTTTTCTCCTCTGTTTTTTCAAGTGAAAATAAACTTCGCCATCGGAAATAAAAGCAGTGTTTGACATTTTTCCAACTTAGGGAACTTTGAGAGCATTGGCAGGATTTGAACCCTCGTCCTGTGAGAGCCTGTGCCACCAGAGGCACAAGACTTACCATTGAGCTATAGCCCCTTGCTGGTCTAAAGCATTGCAGTAGTAACTATAAGCAAGATACAAGCTCTGATGTCATCGGCTGTAGTTTCCAGTGCATGAAAAGGATGACCATGATATAGGGACGATTAGATAAGCTACTGACATGGAAACCAGCGTGGTCCAGTGGGTAAGTTCCTGCCTTCCAGCCAGACGACCAGGGTTCAAGTCCCGGCTTCGGCACCAGGTGACTGATGGGAATGCAGCAGAGGTAAGTTGGGGGTGGGTCGGCCTGGCCAATGGGTAAGTAAAACATGTGTGGGTGTGTCAAACGAGATTGGGATCATGCCTGGTGAATGGTGGTTGGTAAGTAACATGGGTGTGGTGAGAGCAAAGGGTGGGATGTGTAGCTGTTAGGGGGGTGTAGGAGGAGCTTAGGCAAATTGGGTGGGGGTCAGAGAGCAAGAGACCAGGTGTAGTGGAGAGCAAGGGTAGGCGGTTAGAGTCCCAGGGACTAAGAAGGCTGGCCATAGATGGAGGGGGAGCCTGGGGCGATCACCAAGTCAGGGTAGAGTGAAGGAGCTGAGAGGGGCCTAATGTGGGCACTCATGCACTGGTTCCTGACCACAGATAGGGTCATTACATAGGGTGAGACTTATGATGGGGTACCCCATTTTTTTTAGTGCACTCCCCTAAACTCTCTGATTTTGGGGGGGGGGGGCAGTCAAATTTGGGGGTGCATTATGAAGGGTGATGGGGTGCAGATTGGCATTGGTTCTGGGTAGTTTTTGGGGGGCTACCCTTAGTTTTTATTGTTCCGCTCCTCCATTATGGGGTGCACCTCAAAAGAATAGGGGCGTACAGGTTTGCGACAGTTTCTATTACCGACCACAAGGGGGCACCATACAATCCTACTGAAGTTATGGTATTGAAAGGTACAAAAAGGATTATGTGGTGGTACTTAACAAGTGGGGATCCCCAAGAATGTATTGCCTCCCCTACCCTCCGTGCGGCATGTTATAGGGAAATTGGCAAATTTCTATTGAAAATAGACGGCATAGAGCTCCCCGCTATGAAATCTGAGAGAACTAACATTTGCGGAATCAAGGGAGACAGTGGAGCAGATGAATGAGGCAGGGAAAGGGTACCTGTGGCAATTTGTTGGATGGGTCATAGAGAATAATCATGGCAGGCAAATAAGCAGCAGGGCATGGATTGGTAGTGTCTGTAGAGAGTTTGGCGTGCTCTTCAAATTATTTGCCCTACTTACGTTGGGTATGATCCACAGAGGTATGGCCAGGCCTTACTGTTATGCAGCACATGTGTTTATGATTTAAAGACATGCGCTCTGGGTGTGCTGAGAGTGGCTGTACAGAGCGGTAAGTGTCTGTGTACCCGAGCAATGTGCATCCAACCGCTCACTTGAGACTGAACAGTGACAGAAGTAGCTGGGTTCCTGATGGAATGTAAACGGAGGGCACATATGAAGGGTGTTTGTGGTCACTCAGAGGATTGAAACATGGTTGGTGCACTACCAAAGCAGTGGTACCAGGAGGGAACATTTGAGGGGTAATGAGATGGTGGTATCCAGAGGTCAAAAAAGGTGTAAGAGGCCCTGAGGTTTGGGGATCCTGGCCCCACAGTGAGGGAGGGTTAGAAGTCCCTGCTAAACATTTCTGTCTAACAGTGTCCAAATGTTGCGCAGCCTGGCTACCTCTGTAACTTTTCCCCAGTATCTTTCTATCCTGCAGATGACCGGAGTAAGCTTCTTGGCCTCCTACCCCCAAAGGAGGGCGTGACATTTCTAGCCTTAGGATACTCCCAAAGGGTGCGATACTAAAATTCTGGGGAAAACTTCACTAACCATGCATATTTATGCACCAAACATGAGAATTCCTTACACCTGCAAAGTCTCATATTGGGCTTGTCAGCTTTGAGGTGGTCTAAGTGTTTGTATATGAGGGAAATATCCATCTGTGCTTCCTCTCCCATATGAGGACTATGGAGCTATTGTTCTTCTCTCACATGTCCCTTCAAAGAGACAGGTGACACACTCACTCAGTCACTCAGCAAACATTTATTCTTTAAAACTTTCATCTTTCTGTTTACCTTCCAAACATTCCCCCTTCACAACAAATGCAGGCCAGCCATTCCTCATTTCTCAATCACTCAGTCATGGCAGTCCTCCACTCCGTAGGCCCTGCAAGACCAACATGAACAAGAGGTGTGTCAGCTAGCAGAAGAAAAGCCTCGGTGTGCTCTTCTGTTCATACTGCTGCCCTCTAGTAACGCTACAGTGCAACTGCAGCATAATAACGGGACTGAGAAGATGGCTGTCCTATGCAAATAATGTCTTCCCATGATTACTTTCTTCTCAGATAATCGCAGGTTTGCGCTCTGGTATCGCCTCCAACATATGGTCTTCAGGCGCATTCAAAAGCAGCCTACCTTTTTTTAGGCTAAGGTTTTTGCCACTCGAAGGCTGCACATGGGGAAGTCACCCTCATTTAGCGGGGTCCCACAGTGACTGCAGTCATCCTCTCTACAGAACCTGGGCGTTCGTGGGCGTTCGGGGGAGTTCTTCAAAGGAAGGAAGGGGGTGTTTCAAACCCCAGTGCCAGCCCAGTGCCAGCCCAGCCCGGCCCGGCCCGGCCCGGCCAGGCCCAGCCCAGCCCAGCCCAGCGCAGCGCTGTGCCGTGCGGTGCTGTGACGCTTCATCCCTTCACCTGTTGCAGCAGGCATGATGCAGACCTGCTGAAGCAAAGGCCTGAATCTGCCCTTTTCTGCCTCTTGGACAAACAACAACCTTTCTGACTTCTTATTGCTTCTGATTAAGGGAGTTGCACTTGCCTCAAACTGTACCCCTCATTTCATTAGGAAGAGCTCATTCTTCACCTTTATTCCTAGCCAAATTCAAAGCCAGCAAACCCCTGATTTGAGGGATCGGCTCGCACCAAATGAAAAATCACCACCATCCATCCTATTTTACTATCAGTCTAGCACCTTCCTCGTATTCTTGTGCTCAGTTATTCCCACCGAGGCCACATTTGCGCTCCACAAAACACCGAATTTAAAAGACAAAGAATGAATGCATCAATAAAGGAAGCTAAGGCTTTGTCCCTATTGAACCTACTTAAGAAAAAGGGGGGGATGGTGAAAGGTCATCAGGGAAATGATTTGTAATTTTGGGGCACACGTGCCAAAAAGAGTGGCCATTTTTCTCCTCTGTTTTTTCAAGTGAAAATAAACTTCGCCATCGGAAATAAAAGCAGTGTTTGACATTTTTCCAACTTAGGGAACTTTGAGAGCATTGGCAGGATTTGAACCCTCGTCCTGTGAGAGCCTGTGCCACCAGAGGCACAAGACTTACCATTGAGCTATAGCCCCTTGCTGGTCTAAAGCATTGCAGTAGTAACTATAAGCAAGATACAAGCTCTGATGTCATCGGCTGTAGTTTCCAGTGCATGAAAAGGATGACCATGATATAGGGACGATTAGATAAGCTACTGACATGGAAACCAGCGTGGTCCAGTGGGTAAGTTCCTGCCTTCCAGCCAGACGACCAGGGTTCAAGTCCCGGCTTCGGCACCAGGTGACTGATGGGAATGCAGCAGAGGTAAGTTGGGGGTGGGTCGGCCTGGCCAATGGGTAAGTAAAACATGTGTGGGTGTGTCAAACGAGATTGGGATCATGCCTGGTGAATGGTGGTTGGTAAGTAACATGGGTGTGGTGAGAGCAAAGGGTGGGATGTGTAGCTGTTAGGGGGGTGTAGGAGGAGCTTAGGCAAATTGGGTGGGGGTCAGAGAGCAAGAGACCAGGTGTAGTGGAGAGCAAGGGTAGGCGGTTAGAGTCCCAGGGACTAAGAAGGCTGGCCATAGATGGAGGGGGAGCCTGGGGCGATCACCAAGTCAGGGTAGAGTGAAGGAGCTGAGAGGGGCCTAATGTGGGCACTCATGCACTGGTTCCTGACCACAGATGGGTCATTACATAGGGTGAGACTTATGATGGGGTACCCCATTTTTTTTAGTGCACTCCCCTAAACTCTCTGATTTTGGGGGGGGGGGCAGTCAAATTTGGGGGTGCATTATGAAGGGTGATGGGGTGCAGATTGGCATTGGTTCTGGGTAGTTTTTGGGGGGCTACCCTTAGTTTTTATTGTTCCGCTCCTCCATTATGGGGTGCACCTCAAAAGAATAGGGGCGTACAGGTTTGCGACAGTTTCTATTACCGACCACAAGGGGGCACCATACAATCCTACTGAAGTTATGGTATTGAAAGGTACAAAAAGGATTATGTGGTGGTACTTAACAAGTGGGGATCCCCAAGAATGTATTGCCTCCCCTACCCTCCGTGCGGCATGTTATAGGGAAATTGGCAAATTTCTATTGAAAATAGACGGCATAGAGCTCCCCGCTATGAAATCTGAGAGAACTAACATTTGCGGAATCAAGGGAGACAGTGGAGCAGATGAATGAGGCAGGGAAAGGGTACCTGTGGCAATTTGTTGGATGGGTCATAGAGAATAATCATGGCAGGCAAATAAGCAGCAGGGCATGGATTGGTAGTGTCTGTAGAGAGTTTGGCGTGCTCTTCAAATTATTTGCCCTACTTACGTTGGGTATGATCCACAGAGGTATGGCCAGGCCTTACTGTTATGCAGCACATGTGTTTATGATTTAAAGACATGCGCTCTGGGTGTGCTGAGAGTGGCTGTACAGAGCGGTAAGTGTCTGTGTACCCGAGCAATGTGCATCCAACCGCTCACTTGAGACTGAACAGTGACAGAAGTAGCTGGGTTCCTGATGGAATGTAAACGGAGGGCACATATGAAGGGTGTTTGTGGTCACTCAGAGGATTGAAACATGGTTGGTGCACTACCAAAGCAGTGGTACCAGGAGGGAACATTTGAGGGGTAATGAGATGGTGGTATCCAGAGGTCAAAAAAGGTGTAAGAGGCCCTGAGGTTTGGGGATCCTGGTCCCACAGTGAGGGAGGGTTAGAAGTCCCTGCTAAACATTTCTGTCTAACAGTGTCCAAATGTTGCGCAGCCTGGCTACCTCTGTAACTTTTCCCCAGTATCTTTCTATCCTGCAGATGACCGGAGTAAGCTTCTTGGCCTCCTACCCCCAAAGGAGGGCGTGACATTTCTAGCCTTAGGATACTCCCAAAGGGTGCGATACTAAAATTCTGGGGAAAACTTCACTAACCATGCATATTTATGCACCAAACATGAGAATTCCTTACACCTGCAAAGTCTCATATTGGGCTTGTCAGCTTTGAGGTGGTCTAAGTGTTTGTATATGAGGGAAATATCCATCTGTGCTTCCTCTCCCATATGAGGACTATGGAGCTATTGTTCTTCTCTCACATGTCCCTTCAAAGAGACAGGTGACACACTCACTCAGTCACTCAGCAAACATTTATTCTTTAAAACTTTCATCTTTCTGTTTACCTTCCAAACATTCCCCCTTCACAACAAATGCAGGCCAGCCATTCCTCATTTCTCAATCACTCAGTCATGGCAGTCCTCCACTCCGTAGGCCCTGCAAGACCAACATGAACAAGAGGTGTGTCAGCTAGCAGAAGAAAAGCCTCGGTGTGCTCTTCTGTTCATACTGCTGCCCTCTAGTAACGCTACAGTGCAACTGCAGCATAATAACGGGACTGAGAAGATGGCTGTCCTATGCAAATAATGTCTTCCCATGATTACTTTCTTCTCAGATAATCGCAGGTTTGCGCTCTGGTATCGCCTCCAACATATGGTCTTCAGGCGCATTCAAAAGCAGCCTACCTTTTTTTAGGCTAAGGTTTTTGCCACTCGAAGGCTGCACATGGGGAAGTCACCCTCATTTAGCGGGGTCCCACAGTGACTGCAGTCATCCTCTCTACAGAACCTGGGCGTTCGTGGGCGTTCGGGGGAGTTCTTCAAAGGAAGGAAGGGGGTGTTTCAAGCCCCAGTGCCAGCCCAGTGCCAGCCCAGCCCGGCCCGGCCCAGCCCAGCCCAGCCCAGCCCAGCCCAGCCCAGCGCAGCGCAGCGCTGTGCTGTGCCGTGCCATGCCGTGCGGTGCTGTGACGCTCCATCCCTTCACCTGTTGCAGCAGGCATGATGCAGACCTGCTGAAGCAAAGGCCTGAATCTGCCCTTTTCTGCCTCTTGGACAAACGACAACCTTTCTGACTTCTTATTGCTTCTGATTAAGGGAGTTGCACTTGCCTCAAACTGTACCCCTCATTTCATTAGGAAGAGCTCATTCTTCACCTTTATTCCTAGCCAACTTCAAAGCCAGCAAACCCCTGATTTGAGGGATCGGCTCGCACCAAATGAAAAATCACCACCATCCATCCTATTTTACTATCAGTCTAGCACCTTCCTCGTATTCTTGTGCTCAGTTATTCCCACCGAGGCCACATTTGCGCTCCACAATACACCGAATTTAAAAGACAAAGAATGAATGCATCAATAAAGGAAGCTAAGGCTTTGTCCCTATTGAACCTACTTAAGAAAAAGGGGGGGGATGGTGGAAGGTCATCAGGGAAACGATTTGTAATTTTGGGGCACACGTGCCAAAAAGAGTGGCCATTTTTCTCCTCTGTTTTTTCAAGTGAAAATAAACTTTGCCGTCGGAAATAAAAGCAGTGTTTGACATTTTTCCAACTTAGGGAACTTTGAGAGCATTGGCAGGATTTGAACCCTCGTCCTGTGAGAGCCTGTGCCACCAGAGGCACAAGACTTACCATTGAGCTATAGCCCCTTGCTGTTCTACAGCATTGCAGTAGTAACTATAAGCAAGATACAAGCTCTGATGTCATCGGCTGTAGTTTCCAGTGCATGAAAAGGATGACCATGATATAGGGACGATTAGATAAGCTACTGACATGGAAACCAGCGTGGTCCAGTGGGTAAGTTCCTGCCTTCCAGCCAGACGACCAGGGTTCAAGTCCCGGCTTCGGCACCAGGTGACTGATGGTGATGCAGCAGAGGTAAGTTGGGGGTGGGCTGGCCTGGCCAATGGGTAAGTAAAACATGTGTGGTTGTGTCAAACGAGATTGGGATCATGCCTGGTGAATGGTGGTTGGTAAGTAACATGGGTGTGGTGAGAGCAAAGGGTGGGATGTGTAGCTGTTAGGGGGGTGTAGGAGGAGCTTAGGCAAATTGGGAGGGGATCAGAGAGCAAGAGACCAGGTGTAGTGGAGAGCAAGGGTAGGCGGTTAGAGTCCCAGGGACTAAGAAGGCTGGCCATAGATGGAGGGGGAGCCTGGGGCGATCACCAAGTCAGGGTAGAGTGAAGGAGCTGAGAGGGGCCTAATATGGGCACTCATGCACTGGTTCCTGACCACAGATAGGGTCATTACATAGCGTGAGACTTATGCTGGGGTACACCATTTTTTTAGTGCACTCCCCTAAACTCTCTGACTTTGGGGGGGGGGGGGGCAGTCAAATTTGGGGGTGCATTATGAAGGGTGATGGGGTGCAGATTGGCATTGGTTCTGGGTAGTTTTTGGGGGGCTACCCTTAGTTTTTATTGTTCCGCTCCTCCATTATGGGGTGCACCTCAAAAGAATAGGGGCGTACAGGTTTGCGACAGTTTCTATTACCGACCACAAGGGGGCACCATACAATCCTACTGAAGTTATGGTATTGAAAGGTACAAAAAGGATCATGTGGTGGTACTTAACAAGTGTGGATCCCCAAGAATGTATTGCCTCCCCTACCCTCCGTGCGGCATGTTATAGGGAAATTGGCAAATTTCTATTGAAAATAGACGGCATAGAGCTCCCCGCTATGAAATCTGAGAGAACTAACATTTGCGGAATCAAGGGAGACAGTGGAGCAGATGAATGAGGCAGGGAAAGGGTACCTGTGGCAATTTGTTGGATGGGTCATAGAGAATAATCATGGCAGGCAAATAAGCAGCAGGGCATGGATTGGTAGTGTCTGTAGAGAGTTTGGCGTGCTCTTCAAATTATTTGCCCTACTTACGTTGGGTATGATCCACAGAGGTATGGCCAGGCCTTACTGTTAGGCAGCACATGTGTTTATGATTTAAAGACATGCGCTCTGGGTGTGCTGAGAGTGGCTGTACAGAGCGGTAAGTGTCTGTGTACCCGAGCAATGTGCATCCAACCGCTCACTTGAGACTGAACAGTGACAGAAGTAGCTGGGTTCCTGATGGAATGTAAATGGAGGGCACATATGAAGGGTGTTTGTGGTCACTCAGAGGATTGAAACATGGTTGGTGCACTACCAAAGCAGTGGTACCAGGAGGGAACATTTGAGGGGTAATGAGATGGTGGTATCCAGAGGTCAAAAAAGGTGTAAGAGGCCCTGAGGTTTGGGGATCCTGGTCCCACAGTGAGGGAGGGTTAGAAGTCCCTGCTAAACATTTCTGTCTAACAGTGTCCAAATGTTGCGCAGCCTGGCTACCTCTGTAACTTTTCCCCAGTATCTTTCTATCCTGCAGATGACCGGAGTAAGCTTCTTGGCCTCCTACCCCCAAAGGAGGGCGTGACATTTCTAGCCTTAGGATACTCCCAAAGGGTGCGATACTAAAATTCTGGGGAAAACTTCACTAACCATGCATATTTATGCACCAAACATGAGAATTCCTTACACCTGCAAAGTCTCATATTGGGCTTGTCAGCTTTGAGGTGGTCTAAGTGTTTGTATATGAGGGAAATATCCATCTGTGCTTCCTCTCCCATATGAGGACTATGGAGCTATTGTTCTTCTCTCACATGTCCCTTCAAAGAGACAGGTGACACACTCACTCAGTCACTCAGCAAACATTTATTCTTTAAAACTTTCATCTTTCTGTTTACCTTCCAAACATTCCCCCTTCACAACAAATGCAGGCCAGCCATTCCTCATTTCTCAATCACTCAGTCATGGCAGTCCTCCACTCCGTAGGCCCTGCAAGACCAACATGAACAAGAGGTGTGTCAGCTAGCAGAAGAAAAGCCTCCGTGTGCTCTTCTGTTCATACTGCTGCCCTCTAGTAGCGCTACAGTGCAACTGCAGCATAATAACGGGACTGAGAAGATGGCTGTCCTATGCAAATAATGTCTTCCCATGATTACTTTCTTCTCAGATAATCGCAGGTTTGCGCTCTGGTATCGCCTCCAACATATGGTCTTCAGGCGCATTCAAAAGCAGCCTACCTTTTTTTAGGCTAAGGTTTTTGCCACTCGAAGGCTGCACATGGGGAAGTCACCCTCATTTAGCGGGGTCCCACAGTGACTGCAGTCATCCTCTCTACAGAACCTGGGCGTTCGTGGGCGTTCGGGGGAGTTCTTCAAAGGAAGGAAGGGGGTGTTTCAAACCCCAGTGCCAGCCCAGTGCCAGCCCAGCCCGGCCCGGCCCGGCCCGGCCAGGCCCAGCCCAGCCCAGCCCAGCGCAGCGCTGTGCCGTGCGGTGCTGTGACGCTTCATCCCTTCACCTGTTGCAGCAGGCATGATGCAGACCTGCTGAAGCAAAGGCCTGAATCTGCCCTTTTCTGCCTCTTGGACAAACAACAACCTTTCTGACTTCTTATTGCTTCTGATTAAGGGAGTTGCACTTGCCTCAAACTGTACCCCTCATTTCATTAGGAAGAGCTCATTCTTCACCTTTATTCCTAGCCAAATTCAAAGCCAGCAAACCCCTGATTTGAGGGATCGGCTCGCACCAAATGAAAAATCACCACCATCCATCCTATTTTACTATCAGTCTAGCACCTTCCTCGTATTCTTGTGCTCAGTTATTCCCACCGAGGCCACATTTGCGCTCCACAAAACACCGAATTTAAAAGACAAAGAATGAATGCATCAATAAAGGAAGCTAAGGCTTTGTCCCTATTGAACCTACTTAAGAAAAAGGGGGGGATGGTGAAAGGTCATCAGGGAAATGATTTGTAATTTTGGGGCACACGTGCCAAAAAGAGTGGCCATTTTTCTCCTCTGTTTTTTCAAGTGAAAATAAACTTCGCCATCGGAAATAAAAGCAGTGTTTGACATTTTTCCAACTTAGGGAACTTTGAGAGCATTGGCAGGATTTGAACCCTCGTCCTGTGAGAGCCTGTGCCACCAGAGGCACAAGACTTACCATTGAGCTATAGCCCCTTGCTGGTCTAAAGCATTGCAGTAGTAACTATAAGCAAGATACAAGCTCTGATGTCATCGGCTGTAGTTTCCAGTGCATGAAAAGGATGACCATGATATAGGGACGATTAGATAAGCTACTGACATGGAAACCAGCGTGGTCCAGTGGGTAAGTTCCTGCCTTCCAGCCAGACGACCAGGGTTCAAGTCCCGGCTTCGGCACCAGGTGACTGATGGGAATGCAGCAGAGGTAAGTTGGGGGTGGGTCGGCCTGGCCAATGGGTAAGTAAAACATGTGTGGGTGTGTCAAACGAGATTGGGATCATGCCTGGTGAATGGTGGTTGGTAAGTAACATGGGTGTGGTGAGAGCAAAGGGTGGGATGTGTAGCTGTTAGGGGGGTGTAGGAGGAGCTTAGGCAAATTGGGTGGGGGTCAGAGAGCAAGAGACCAGGTGTAGTGGAGAGCAAGGGTAGGCGGTTAGAGTCCCAGGGACTAAGAAGGCTGGCCATAGATGGAGGGGGAGCCTGGGGCGATCACCAAGTCAGGGTAGAGTGAAGGAGCTGAGAGGGTCCTAATGTGGGCACTCATGCACTGGTTCCTGACCACAGATAGGGTCATTACATAGGGTGAGACTTATGATGGGGTACCCCATTTTTTTTAGTGCACTCCCCTAAACTCTCTGATTTTGGGGGGGGGGGGCAGTCAAATTTGGGGGTGCATTATGAAGGGTGATGGGGTGCAGATTGGCATTGGTTCTGGGTAGTTTTTGGGGGGCTACCCTTAGTTTTTATTGTTCCGCTCCTCCATTATGGGGTGCACCTCAAAAGAATAGGGGCGTACAGGTTTGCGACAGTTTCTATTACCGACCACAAGGGGGCACCATACAATCCTACTGAAGTTATGGTATTGAAAGGTACAAAAAGGATTATGTGGTGGTACTTAACAAGTGGGGATCCCCAAGAATGTATTGCCTCCCCTACCCTCCGTGCGGCATGTTATAGGGAAATTGGCAAATTTCTATTGAAAATAGACGGCATAGAGCTCCCCGCTATGAAATCTGAGAGAACTAACATTTGCGGAATCAAGGGAGACAGTGGAGCAGATGAATGAGGCAGGGAAAGGGTACCTGTGGCAATTTGTTGGATGGGTCATAGAGAATAATCATGGCAGGCAAATAAGCAGCAGGGCATGGATTGGTAGTGTCTGTAGAGAGTTTGGCGTGCTCTTCAAATTATTTGCCCTACTTACGTTGGGTATGATCCACAGAGGTATGGCCAGGCCTTACTGTTATGCAGCACATGTGTTTATGATTTAAAGACATGCGCTCTGGGTGTGCTGAGAGTGGCTGTACAGAGCGGTAAGTGTCTGTGTACCCGAGCAATGTGCATCCAACCGCTCACTTGAGACTGAACAGTGACAGAAGTAGCTGGGTTCCTGATGGAATGTAAACGGAGGGCACATATGAAGGGTGTTTGTGGTCACTCAGAGGATTGAAACATGGTTGGTGCACTACCAAAGCAGTGGTACCAGGAGGGAACATTTGAGGGGTAATGAGATGGTGGTATCCAGAGGTCAAAAAAGGTGTAAGAGGCCCTGAGGTTTGGGGATCCTGGTCCCACAGTGAGGGAGGGTTAGAAGTCCCTGCTAAACATTTCTGTCTAACAGTGTCCAAATGTTGCGCAGCCTGGCTACCTCTGTAACTTTTCCCCAGTATCTTTCTATCCTGCAGATGACCGGAGTAAGCTTCTTGGCCTCCTACCCCCAAAGGAGGGCGTGACATTTCTAGCCTTAGGATACTCCCAAAGGGTGCGATACTAAAATTCTGGGGAAAACTTCACTAACCATGCATATTTATGCACCAAACATGAGAATTCCTTACACCTGCAAAGTCTCATATTGGGCTTGTCAGCTTTGAGGTGGTCTAAGTGTTTGTATATGAGGGAAATATCCATCTGTGCTTCCTCTCCCATATGAGGACTATGGAGCTATTGTTCTTCTCTCACATGTCCCTTCAAAGAGACAGGTGACACACTCACTCAGTCACTCAGCAAACATTTATTCTTTAAAACTTTCATCTTTCTGTTTACCTTCCAAACATTCCCCCTTCACAACAAATGCAGGCCAGCCATTCCTCATTTCTCAATCACTCAGTCATGGCAGTCCTCCACTCCGTAGGCCCTGCAAGACCAACATGAACAAGAGGTGTGTCAGCTAGCAGAAGAAAAGCCTCGGTGTGCTCTTCTGTTCATACTGCTGCCCTCTAGTAACGCTACAGTGCAACTGCAGCATAATAACGGGACTGAGAAGATGGCTGTCCTATGCAAATAATGTCTTCCCATGATTACTTTCTTCTCAGATAATCGCAGGTTTGCGCTCTGGTATCGCCTCCAACATATGGTCTTCAGGCGCATTCAAAAGCAGCCTACCTTTTTTTAGGCTAAGGTTTTTGCCACTCGAAGGCTGCACATGGGGAAGTCACCCTCATTTAGCGGGGTCCCACAGTGACTGCAGTCATCCTCTCTACAGAACCTGGGCGTTCGTGGGCGTTCGGGGGAGTTCTTCAAAGGAAGGAAGGGGGTGTTTCAAGCCCCAGTGCCAGCCCAGTGCCAGCCCAGCCCGGCCCGGCCCAGCCCAGCCCAGCCCAGCCCAGCCCAGCCCAGCCCAGCCCAGCGCAGCGCTGTGCTGTGCCGTGCCATGCCGTGCGGTGCTGTGACGCTCCATCCCTTCACCTGTTGCAGCAGGCATGATGCAGACCTGCTGAAGCAAAGGCCTGAATCTGCCCTTTTCTGCCTCTTGGACAAACGACAACCTTTCTGACTTCTTATTGCTTCTGATTAAGGGAGTTGCACTTGCCTCAAACTGTACCCCTCATTTCATTAGGAAGAGCTCATTCTTCACCTTTATTCCTAGCCAACTTCAAAGCCAGCAAACCCCTGATTTGAGGGATCGGCTCGCACCAAATGAAAAATCACCACCATCCATCCTATTTTACTATCAGTCTAGCACCTTCCTCGTATTCTTGTGCTCAGTTATTCCCACCGAGGCCACATTTGCGCTCCACAATACACCGAATTTAAAAGACAAAGAATGAATGCATCAATAAAGGAAGCTAAGGCTTTGTCCCTATTGAACCTACTTAAGAAAAAGGGGGGGGATGGTGGAAGGTCATCAGGGAAACGATTTGTAATTTTGGGGCACACGTGCCAAAAAGAGTGGCCATTTTTCTCCTCTGTTTTTTCAAGTGAAAATAAACTTTGCCGTCGGAAATAAAAGCAGTGTTTGACATTTTTCCAACTTAGGGAACTTTGAGAGCATTGGCAGGATTTGAACCCTCGTCCTGTGAGAGCCTGTGCCACCAGAGGCACAAGACTTACCATTGAGCTATAGCCCCTTGCTGTTCTACAGCATTGCAGTAGTAACTATAAGCAAGATACAAGCTCTGATGTCATCGGCTGTAGTTTCCAGTGCATGAAAAGGATGACCATGATATAGGGACGATTAGATAAGCTACTGACATGGAAACCAGCGTGGTC
This sequence comes from Triturus cristatus, assembly GCF_964204655.1. Lineage (NCBI taxonomy): Eukaryota > Metazoa > Chordata > Amphibia > Caudata > Salamandridae > Triturus > Triturus cristatus. The sequence continues at coordinate 712,044 of NW_028187332.1, forward strand.
CAGTGGGTAAGTTCCTGCCTTCCAGCCAGACGACCAGGGTTCAAGTCCCGGCTTCGGCACCAGGTGACTGATGGTGATGCAGCAGAGGTAAGTTGGGGGTGGGCTGGCCTGGCCAATGGGTAAGTAAAACATGTGTGGTTGTGTCAAACGAGATTGGGATCATGCCTGGTGAATGGTGGTTGGTAAGTAACATGGGTGTGGTGAGAGCAAAGGGTGGGATGTGTAGCTGTTAGGGGGGTGTAGGAGGAGCTTAGGCAAATTGGGAGGGGATCAGAGAGCAAGAGACCAGGTGTAGTGGAGAGCAAGGGTAGGCGGTTAGAGTCCCAGGGACTAAGAAGGCTGGCCATAGATGGAGGGGGAGCCTGGGGCGATCACCAAGTCAGGGTAGAGTGAAGGAGCTGAGAGGGGCCTAATATGGGCACTCATGCACTGGTTCCTGACCACAGATAGGGTCATTACATAGGGTGAGACTTATGCTGGGGTACACCATTTTTTTAGTGCACTCCCCTAAACTCTCTGACTTTGGGGGGGGGGGGGGCAGTCAAATTTGGGGGTGCATTATGAAGGGTGATGGGGTGCAGATTGGCATTGGTTCTGGGTAGTTTTTGGGGGGCTACCCTTAGTTTTTATTGTTCCGCTCCTCCATTATGGGGTGCACCTCAAAAGAATAGGGGCGTACAGGTTTGCGACAGTTTCTATTACCGACCACAAGGGGGCACCATACAATCCTACTGAAGTTATGGTATTGAAAGGTACAAAAAGGATCATGTGGTGGTACTTAACAAGTGTGGATCCCCAAGAATGTATTGCCTCCCCTACCCTCCGTGCGGCATGTTATAGGGAAATTGGCAAATTTCTATTGAAAATAGACGGCATAGAGCTCCCCGCTATGAAATCTGAGAGAACTAACATTTGCGGAATCAAGGGAGACAGTGGAGCAGATGAATGAGGCAGGGAAAGGGTACCTGTGGCAATTTGTTGGATGGGTCATAGAGAATAATCATGGCAGGCAAATAAGCAGCAGGGCATGGATTGGTAGTGTCTGTAGAGAGTTTGGCGTGCTCTTCAAATTATTTGCCCTACTTACGTTGGGTATGATCCACAGAGGTATGGCCAGGCCTTACTGTTAGGCAGCACATGTGTTTATGATTTAAAGACATGCGCTCTGGGTGTGCTGAGAGTGGCTGTACAGAGCGGTAAGTGTCTGTGTACCCGAGCAATGTGCATCCAACCGCTCACTTGAGACTGAACAGTGACAGAAGTAGCTGGGTTCCTGATGGAATGTAAATGGAGGGCACATATGAAGGGTGTTTGTGGTCACTCAGAGGATTGAAACATGGTTGGTGCACTACCAAAGCAGTGGTACCAGGAGGGAACATTTGAGGGGTAATGAGATGGTGGTATCCAGAGGTCAAAAAAGGTGTAAGAGGCCCTGAGGTTTGGGGATCCTGGTCCCACAGTGAGGGAGGGTTAGAAGTCCCTGCTAAACATTTCTGTCTAACAGTGTCCAAATGTTGCGCAGCCTGGCTACCTCTGTAACTTTTCCCCAGTATCTTTCTATCCTGCAGATGACCGGAGTAAGCTTCTTGGCCTCCTACCCCCAAAGGAGGGCGTGACATTTCTAGCCTTAGGATACTCCCAAAGGGTGCGATACTAAAATTCTGGGGAAAACTTCACTAACCATGCATTTTTATGCACCAAACATGAGAATTCCTTACACCTGCAAAGTCTCATATTGGGCTTGTCAGCTTTGAGGTGGTCTAAGTGTTTGTATATGAGGGAAATATCCATCTGTGCTTCCTCTCCCATATGAGGACTATGGAGCTATTGTTCTTCTCTCACATGTCCCTTCAAAGAGACAGGTGACACACTCACTCAGTCACTCAGCAAACATTTATTCTTTAAAACTTTCATCTTTCTGTTTACCTTCCAAACATTCCCCCTTCACAACAAATGCAGGCCAGCCATTCCTCATTTCTCAATCACTCAGTCATGGCAGTCCTCCACTCCGTAGGCCCTGCAAGACCAACATGAACAAGAGGTGTGTCAGCTAGCAGAAGAAAAGCCTCCGTGTGCTCTTCTGTTCATACTGCTGCCCTCTAGTAGCGCTACAGTGCAACTGCAGCATAATAACGGGACTGAGAAGATGGCTGTCCTATGCAAATAATGTCTTCCCATGATTACTTTCTTCTCAGATAATCGCAGGTTTGCGCTCTGGTATCGCCTCCAACATATGGTCTTCAGGCGCATTCAAAAGCAGCCTACCTTTTTTTAGGCTAAGGTTTTTGCCACTCGAAGGCTGCACATGGGGAAGTCACCCTCATTTAGCGGGGTCCCACAGTGACTGCAGTCATCCTCTCTACAGAACCTGGGCGTTCGTGGGCGTTCGGGGGAGTTCTTCAAAGGAAGGAAGGGGGTGTTTCAAACCCCAGTGCCAGCCCAGTGCCAGCCCAGCCCGGCCCGGCCCGGCCAGGCCCAGCCCAGCCCAGCCCAGCGCAGCGCTGTGCCGTGCGGTGCTGTGACGCTTCATCCCTTCACCTGTTGCAGCAGGCATGATGCAGACCTGCTGAAGCAAAGGCCTGAATCTGCCCTTTTCTGCCTCTTGGACAAACAACAACCTTTCTGACTTCTTATTGCTTCTGATTAAGGGAGTTGCACTTGCCTCAAACTGTACCCCTCATTTCATTAGGAAGAGCTCATTCTTCACCTTTATTCCTAGCCAAATTCAAAGCCAGCAAACCCCTGATTTGAGGGATCGGCTCGCACCAAATGAAAAATCACCACCATCCATCCTATTTTACTATCAGTCTAGCACCTTCCTCGTAGTCTTGTGCTCAGTTATTCCCACCGAGGCCACATTTGCGCTCCACAATACACCGAATTTAAAAGACAAAGAATGAATGCATCAATAAAGGAAGCTAAGGCTTTGTCCCTATTGAACCTACTTAAGAAAAAGGGGGGGATGGTGAAAGGTCATCAGGGAAATGATTTGTAATTTTGGGGCACACGTGCCAAAAAGAGTGGCCATTTTTCTCCTCTGTTTTTTCAAGTGAAAATAAACTTCGCCATCGGAAATAAAAGCAGTGTTTGACATTTTTCCAACTTAGGGAACTTTGAGAGCATTGGCAGGATTTGAACCCTCGTCCTGTGAGAGCCTGTGCCACCAGAGGCACAAGACTTACCATTGTGCTATAGCCCCTTGCTGGTCTAAAGCTTTGCAGTAGTAACTATAAGCAAGATACAAGCTCTGATGTCATCGGCTGTAGTTTCCAGTGCATGAAAAGGATGACCATGATATAGGGACGATTAGATAAGCTACTGACATGGAAACCAGCGTGGTCCAGTGGGTAAGTTCCTGCCTTCCAGCCAGACGACCAGGGTTCAAGTCCCGGCTTCGGCACCAGGTGACTGATGGGGATGCAGCAGAGGTAAGTTGGGGGTGGGTCGGTCTGGCCAATGGGTAAGTAAAATGTGTGGGTGTGTCAAACGAGATTGGGATCATGCCTGGTGAATGGTGGTTGGTAAGTAACATGGGTGTGGTGAGAGCAAAGGGTGGGATGTGTAGCTGTTAGGGGGGTGTAGGAGGAGCTTAGGCAAATTAGGTGGGGGTCAGAGAGCAAGAGACCAGGTGTAGTGGAGAGCAAGGGTAGGCGGTTAGAGTCCCAGGGACTAAGAAGGCTGGCCATAGATGGAGGGGGAGCCTGGGGCGATCACCAAGTCAGGGTAGAGTGAAGGAGCTGAGAGGGGCCTAATGTGGGCACTCATGCACTGGTTCCTGACCACAGATAGGGTCATTACATAGGGTGAGACTTATGATGGGGTACCCCATTTTTTTTAGTGCACTCCCCTAAACTCTCTGATTTTGGGGGGGGGGCAGTCAAATTTGGGGGTGCATTATGAAGGGTGATGGGGTGCAGATTGGCATTGGTTCTGGGTAGTTTTTGGGGGGCTACCCTTAGTTTTTATTGTTCCGCTCCTCCATTATGGGGTGCACCTCAAAAGAATAGGGGCGTACAGGTTTGCGACAGTTTCTATTACCGACCACAAGGGGGCACCATACAATCCTACTGAAGTTATGGTATTGAAAGGTACAAAAAGGATCATGTGGTGGTACTTAACAAGTGGGGATCCCCAAGAATGTATTGCCTCCCCTACCCTCCGTGCGGCATGTTATAGGGAAATTGGCAAATTTCTATTGAAAATAGACGGCATAGAGCTCCCCGCTATGAAATCTGAGAGAACTAACATTTGCGGAATCAAGGGAGACAGTGGAGCAGATGAATGAGGCAGGGAAAGGGTACCTGTGGCAATTTGTTGGATGGGTCATAGAGAATAATCATGGCAGGCAAATAAGCAGCAGGGCATGGATTGGTAGTGTCTGTAGAGAGTTTGGCGTGCTCTTCAAATTATTTGCCCTACTTACGTTGGGTATGATCCACAGAGGTATGGCCAGGCCTTACTGTTAGGCAGCACATGTGTTTATGATTTAAAGACATGCGCTCTGGGTGTGCTGAGAGTGGCTGTACAGAGCGGTAAGTGTCTGTGTACCCGAGCAATGTGCATCCAACCGCTCACTTGAGACTGAACAGTGACAGAAGTAGCTGGGTTCCTGATGGAATGTAAATGGAGGGCACATATGAAGGGTGTTTGTGGTCACTCAGAGGATTGAAACATGGTTGGTGCACTACCAAAGCAGTGGTACCAGGAGGGAACATTTGAGGGGTAATGAGATGGTGGTATCCAGAGGTCAAAAAAGGTGTAAGAGGCCCTGAGGTTTGGGGATCCTGGTCCCACAGTGAGGGAGGGTTAGAAGTCCCTGCTAAACATTTCTGTCTAACAGTGTCCAAATGTTGCGCAGCCTGGCTACCTCTGTAACTTTTCCCCAGTATCTTTCTATCCTGCAGATGACCGGAGTAAGCTTCTTGGCCTCCTACCCCCAAAGGAGGGCGTGACATTTCTAGCCTTAGGATACTCCCAAAGGGTGCGATACTAAAATTCTGGGGAAAACTTCACTAACCATGCATATTTATGCACCAAACATGAGAATTCCTTACACCTGCAAAGTCTCATATTGGGCTTGTCAGCTTTGAGGTGGTCTAAGTGTTTGTATATGAGGGAAATATCCATCTGTGCTTCCTCTCCCATATGAGGACTATGGAGCTATTGTTCTTCTCTCACATGTCCCTTCAAAGAGACAGGTGACACACTCACTCAGTCACTCAGCAAACATTTATTCTTTAAAACTTTCATCTTTCTGTTTACCTTCCAAACATTCCCCCTTCACAACAAATGCAGGCCAGCCATTCCTCATTTCTCAATCACTCAGTCATGGCAGTCCTCCACTCCGTAGGCCCTGCAAGACCAACATGAACAAGAGGTGTGTCAGCTAGCAGAAGAAAAGCCTCCGTGTGCTCTTCTGTTCATACTGCTGCCCTCTAGTAGCGCTACAGTGCAACTGCAGCATAATAACGGGACTGAGAAGATGGCTGTCCTATGCAAATAATGTCTTCCCATGATTACTTTCTTCTCAGATAATCGCAGGTTTGCGCTCTGGTATCGCCTCCAACATATGGTCTTCAGGCGCATTCAAAAGCAGCCTACCTTTTTTTAGGCTAAGGTTTTTGCCACTCGAAGGCTGCACATGGGGAAGTCACCCTCATTTAGCGGGGTCCCACAGTGACTGCAGTCATCCTCTCTACAGAACCTGGGCGTTCGTGGGCGTTCGGGGGAGTTCTTCAAAGGAAGGAAGGGGGTGTTTCAAACCCCAGTGCCAGCCCAGTGCCAGCCCAGCCCGGCCCGGCCCGGCCAGGCCCAGCCCAGCCCAGCCCAGCCCAGCCCAGCCCAGCGCAGCGCTGTGCCGTGCCGTGCCGTGCGGTGCTGTGACGCTTCATCCCTTCACCTGTTGCAGCAGGCATGATGCAGACCTGCTGAAGCAAAGGCCTGAATCTGCCCTTTTCTGCCTCTTGGACAAACAACAACCTTTCTGACTTCTTATTGCTTCTGATTAAGGGAGTTGCACTTGCCTCAAACTGTACCCCTCATTTCATTAGGAAGAGCTCATTCTTCACCTTTATTCCTAGCCAAATTCAAAGCCAGCAAACCCCTGATTTGAGGGATCGGCTCGCACCAAATGAAAAATCACCACCATCCATCCTATTTTACTATCAGTCTAGCACCTTCCTCGTAGTCTTGTGCTCAGTTATTCCCACCGAGGCCACATTTGCGCTCCACAATACACCGAATTTAAAAGACAAAGAATGAATGCATCAATAAAGGAAGCTAAGGCTTTGTCCCTATTGAACCTACTTAAGAAAAAGGGGGGGATGGTGAAAGGTCATCAGGGAAATGATTTGTAATTTTGGGGCACACGTGCCAAAAAGAGTGGCCATTTTTCTCCTCTGTTTTTTCAAGTGAAAATAAACTTCGCCATCGGAAATAAAAGCAGTGTTTGACATTTTTCCAACTTAGGGAACTTTGAGAGCATTGGCAGGATTTGAACCCTCGTCCTGTGAGAGCCTGTGCCACCAGAGGCACAAGACTTACCATTGTGCTATAGCCCCTTGCTGGTCTAAAGCTTTGCAGTAGTAACTATAAGCAAGATACAAGCTCTGATGTCATCGGCTGTAGTTTCCAGTGCATGAAAAGGATGACCATGATATAGGGACGATTAGATAAGCTACTGACATGGAAACCAGCGTGGTCCAGTGGGTAAGTTCCTGCCTTCCAGCCAGACGACCAGGGTTCAAGTCCCGGCTTCGGCACCAGGTGACTGATGGGGATGCAGCAGAGGTAAGTTGGGGGTGGGTCGGTCTGGCCAATGGGTAAGTAAAATGTGTGGGTGTGTCAAACGAGATTGGGATCATGCCTGGTGAATGGTGGTTGGTAAGTAACATGGGTGTGGTGAGAGCAAAGGGTGGGATGTGTAGCTGTTAGGGGGGTGTAGGAGGAGCTTAGGCAAATTAGGTGGGGGTCAGAGAGCAAGAGACCAGGTGTAGTGGAGAGCAAGGGTAGGCGGTTAGAGTCCCAGGGACTAAGAAGGCTGGCCATAGATGGAGGGGGAGCCTGGGGCGATCACCAAGTCAGGGTAGAGTGAAGGAGCTGAGAGGGGCCTAATGTGGGCACTCATGCACTGGTTCCTGACCACAGATAGGGTCATTACATAGGGTGAGACTTATGATGGGGTACCCCATTTTTTTTAGTGCACTCCCCTAAACTCTCTGATTTTGGGGGGGGGGCAGTCAAATTTGGGGGTGCATTATGAAGGGTGATGGGGTGCAGATTGGCATTGGTTCTGGGTAGTTTTTGGGGGGCTACCCTTAGTTTTTATTGTTCCGCTCCTCCATTATGGGGTGCACCTCAAAAGAATAGGGGCGTACAGGTTTGCGACAGTTTCTATTACCGACCACAAGGGGGCACCATACAATCCTACTGAAGTTATGGTATTGAAAGGTACAAAAAGGATCATGTGGTGGTACTTAACAAGTGGGGATCCCCAAGAATGTATTGCCTCCCCTACCCTCCGTGCGGCATGTTATAGGGAAATTGGCAAATTTCTATTGAAAATAGACGGCATAGAGCTCCCCGCTATGAAATCTGAGAGAACTAACATTTGCGGAATCAAGGGAGACAGTGGAGCAGATGAATGAGGCAGGGAAAGGGTACCTGTGGCAATTTGTTGGATGGGTCATAGAGAATAATCATGGCAGGCAAATAAGCAGCAGGGCATGGATTGGTAGTGTCTGTAGAGAGTTTGGCGTGCTCTTCAAATTATTTGCCCTACTTACGTTGGGTATGATCCACAGAGGTATGGCCAGGCCTTACTGTTAGGCAGCACATGTGTTTATGATTTAAAGACATGCGCTCTGGGTGTGCTGAGAGTGGCTGTACAGAGCGGTAAGTGTCTGTGTACCCGAGCAATGTGCATCCAACCGCTCACTTGAGACTGAACAGTGACAGAAGTAGCTGGGTTCCTGATGGAATGTAAATGGAGGGCACATATGAAGGGTGTTTGTGGTCACTCAGAGGATTGAAACATGGTTGGTGCACTACCAAAGCAGTGGTACCAGGAGGGAACATTTGAGGGGTAATGAGATGGTGGTATCCAGAGGTCAAAAAAGGTGTAAGAGGCCCTGAGGTTTGGGGATCCTGGTCCCACAGTGAGGGAGGGTTAGAAGTCCCTGCTAAACATTTCTGTCTAACAGTGTCCAAATGTTGCGCAGCCTGGCTACCTCTGTAACTTTTCCCCAGTATCTTTCTATCCTGCAGATGACCGGAGTAAGCTTCTTGGCCTCCTACCCCCAAAGGAGGGCGTGACATTTCTAGCCTTAGGATACTCCCAAAGGGTGCGATACTAAAATTCTGGGGAAAACTTCACTAACCATGCATATTTATGCACCAAACATGAGAATTCCTTACACCTGCAAAGTCTCATATTGGGCTTGTCAGCTTTGAGGTGGTCTAAGTGTTTGTATATGAGGGAAATATCCATCTGTGCTTCCTCTCCCATATGAGGACTATGGAGCTATTGTTCTTCTCTCACATGTCCCTTCAAAGAGACAGGTGACACACTCACTCAGTCACTCAGCAAACATTTATTCTTTAAAACTTTCATCTTTCTGTTTACCTTCCAAACATTCCCCCTTCACAACAAATGCAGGCCAGCCATTCCTCATTTCTCAATCACTCAGTCATGGCAGTCCTCCACTCCGTAGGCCCTGCAAGACCAACATGAACAAGAGGTGTGTCAGCTAGCAGAAGAAAAGCCTCCGTGTGCTCTTCTGTTCATACTGCTGCCCTCTAGTAGCGCTACAGTGCAACTGCAGCATAATAACGGGACTGAGAAGATGGCTGTCCTATGCAAATAATGTCTTCCCATGATTACTTTCTTCTCAGATAATCGCAGGTTTGCGCTCTGGTATCGCCTCCAACATATGGTCTTCAGGCGCATTCAAAAGCAGCCTACCTTTTTTTAGGCTAAGGTTTTTGCCACTCGAAGGCTGCACATGGGGAAGTCACCCTCATTTAGCGGGGTCCCACAGTGACTGCAGTCATCCTCTCTACAGAACCTGGGCGTTCGTGGGCGTTCGGGGGAGTTCTTCAAAGGAAGGAAGGGGGTGTTTCAAACCCCAGTGCCAGCCCAGTGCCAGCCCAGCCCGGCCCGGCCCGGCCAGGCCCAGCCCAGCCCAGCCCAGCGCAGCGCTGTGCCGTGCGGTGCTGTGACGCTTCATCCCTTCACCTGTTGCAGCAGGCATGATGCAGACCTGCTGAAGCAAAGGCCTGAATCTGCCCTTTTCTGCCTCTTGGACAAACAACAACCTTTCTGACTTCTTATTGCTTCTGATTAAGGGAGTTGCACTTGCCTCAAACTGTACCCCTCATTTCATTAGGAAGAGCTCATTCTTCACCTTTATTCCTAGCCAAATTCAAAGCCAGCAAACCCCTGATTTGAGGGATCGGCTCGCACCAAATGAAAAATCACCACCATCCATCCTATTTTACTATCAGTCTAGCACCTTCCTCGTAGTCTTGTGCTCAGTTATTCCCACCGAGGCCACATTTGCGCTCCACAATACACCGAATTTAAAAGACAAAGAATGAATGCATCAATAAAGGAAGCTAAGGCTTTGTCCCTATTGAACCTACTTAAGAAAAAGGGGGGGATGGTGAAAGGTCATCAGGGAAATGATTTGTAATTTTGGGGCACACGTGCCAAAAAGAGTGGCCATTTTTCTCCTCTGTTTTTTCAAGTGAAAATAAACTTCGCCATCGGAAATAAAAGCAGTGTTTGACATTTTTCCAACTTAGGGAACTTTGAGAGCATTGGCAGGATTTGAACCCTCGTCCTGTGAGAGCCTGTGCCACCAGAGGCACAAGACTTACCATTGTGCTATAGCCCCTTGCTGGTCTAAAGCTTTGCAGTAGTAACTATAAGCAAGATACAAGCTCTGATGTCATCGGCTGTAGTTTCCAGTGCATGAAAAGGATGACCATGATATAGGGACGATTAGATAAGCTACTGACATGGAAACCAGCGTGGTCCAGTGGGTAAGTTCCTGCCTTCCAGCCAGACGACCAGGGTTCAAGTCCCGGCTTCGGCACCAGGTGACTGATGGGGATGCAGCAGAGGTAAGTTGGGGGTGGGTCGGTCTGGCCAATGGGTAAGTAAAATGTGTGGGTGTGTCAAACGAGATTGGGATCATGCCTGGTGAATGGTGGTTGGTAAGTAACATGGGTGTGGTGAGAGCAAAGGGTGGGATGTGTAGCTGTTAGGGGGGTGTAGGAGGAGCTTAGGCAAATTAGGTGGGGGTCAGAGAGCAAGAGACCAGGTGTAGTGGAGAGCAAGGGTAGGCGGTTAGAGTCCCAGGGACTAAGAAGGCTGGCCATAGATGGAGGGGGAGCCTGGGGCGATCACCAAGTCAGGGTAGAGTGAAGGAGCTGAGAGGGGCCTAATGTGGGCACTCATGCACTGGTTCCTGACCACAGATAGGGTCATTACATAGGGTGAGACTTATGATGGGGTACCCCATTTTTTTTAGTGCACTCCCCTAAACTCTCTGATTTTGGGGGGGGGGCAGTCAAATTTGGGGGTGCATTATGAAGGGTGATGGGGTGCAGATTGGCATTGGTTCTGGGTAGTTTTTGGGGGGCTACCCTTAGTTTTTATTGTTCCGCTCCTCCATTATGGGGTGCACCTCAAAAGAATAGGGGCGTACAGGTTTGCGACAGTTTCTATTACCGACCACAAGGGGGCACCATACAATCCTACTGAAGTTATGGTATTGAAAGGTACAAAAAGGATCATGTGGTGGTACTTAACAAGTGGGGATCCCCAAGAATGTATTGCCTCCCCTACCCTCCGTGCGGCATGTTATAGGGAAATTGGCAAATTTCTATTGAAAATAGACGGCATAGAGCTCCCCGCTATGAAATCTGAGAGAACTAACATTTGCGGAATCAAGGGAGACAGTGGAGCAGATGAATGAGGCAGGGAAAGGGTACCTGTGGCAATTTGTTGGATGGGTCATAGAGAATAATCATGGCAGGCAAATAAGCAGCAGGGCATGGATTGGTAGTGTCTGTAGAGAGTTTGGCGTGCTCTTCAAATTATTTGCCCTACTTACGTTGGGTATGATCCACAGAGGTATGGCCAGGCCTTACTGTTAGGCAGCACATGTGTTTATGATTTAAAGACATGCGCTCTGGGTGTGCTGAGAGTGGCTGTACAGAGCGGTAAGTGTCTGTGTACCCGAGCAATGTGCATCCAACCGCTCACTTGAGACTGAACAGTGACAGAAGTAGCTGGGTTCCTGATGGAATGTAAATGGAGGGCACATATGAAGGGTGTTTGTGGTCACTCAGAGGATTGAAACATGGTTGGTGCACTACCAAAGCAGTGGTACCAGGAGGGAACATTTGAGGGGTAATGAGATGGTGGTATCCAGAGGTCAAAAAAGGTGTAAGAGGCCCTGAGGTTTGGGGATCCTGGTCCCACAGTGAGGGAGGGTTAGAAGTCCCTGCTAAACATTTCTGTCTAACAGTGTCCAAATGTTGCGCAGCCTGGCTACCTCTGTAACTTTTCCCCAGTATCTTTCTATCCTGCAGATGACCGGAGTAAGCTTCTTGGCCTCCTACCCCCAAAGGAGGGCGTGACATTTCTAGCCTTAGGATACTCCCAAAGGGTGCGATACTAAAATTCTGGGGAAAACTTCACTAACCATGCATATTTATGCACCAAACATGAGAATTCCTTACACCTGCAAAGTCTCATATTGGGCTTGTCAGCTTTGAGGTGGTCTAAGTGTTTGTATATGAGGGAAATATCCATCTGTGCTTCCTCTCCCATATGAGGACTATGGAGCTATTGTTCTTCTCTCACATGTCCCTTCAAAGAGACAGGTGACACACTCACTCAGTCACTCAGCAAACATTTATTCTTTAAAACTTTCATCTTTCTGTTTACCTTCCAAACATTCCCCCTTCACAACAAATGCAGGCCAGCCATTCCTCATTTCTCAATCACTCAGTCATGGCAGTCCTCCACTCCGTAGGCCCTGCAAGACCAACATGAACAAGAGGTGTGTCAGCTAGCAGAAGAAAAGCCTCCGTGTGCTCTTCTGTTCATACTGCTGCCCTCTAGTAGCGCTACAGTGCAACTGCAGCATAATAACGGGACTGAGAAGATGGCTGTCCTATGCAAATAATGTCTTCCCATGATTACTTTCTTCTCAGATAATCGCAGGTTTGCGCTCTGGTATCGCCTCCAACATATGGTCTTCAGGCGCATTCAAAAGCAGCCTACCTTTTTTTAGGCTAAGGTTTTTGCCACTCGAAGGCTGCACATGGGGAAGTCACCCTCATTTAGCGGGGTCCCACAGTGACTGCAGTCATCCTCTCTACAGAACCTGGGCGTTCGTGGGCGTTCGGGGGAGTTCTTCAAAGGAAGGAAGGGGGTGTTTCAAACCCCAGTGCCAGCCCAGTGCCAGCCCAGCCCGGCCCGGCCCGGCCAGGCCCAGCCCAGCCCAGCCCAGCCCAGCGCAGCGCTGTGCCGTGCGGTGCTGTGACGCTTCATCCCTTCACCTGTTGCAGCAGGCATGATGCAGACCTGCTGAAGCAAAGGCCTGAATCTGCCCTTTTCTGCCTCTTGGACAAACAACAACCTTTCTGACTTCTTATTGCTTCTGATTAAGGGAGTTGCACTTGCCTCAAACTGTACCCCTCATTTCATTAGGAAGAGCTCATTCTTCACCTTTATTCCTAGCCAAATTCAAAGCCAGCAAACCCCTGATTTGAGGGATCGGCTCGCACCAAATGAAAAATCACCACCATCCATCCTATTTTACTATCAGTCTAGCACCTTCCTCGTAGTCTTGTGCTCAGTTATTCCCACCGAGGCCACATTTGCGCTCCACAATACACCGAATTTAAAAGACAAAGAATGAATGCATCAATAAAGGAAGCTAAGGCTTTGTCCCTATTGAACCTACTTAAGAAAAAGGGGGGGATGGTGAAAGGTCATCAGGGAAATGATTTGTAATTTTGGGGCACACGTGCCAAAAAGAGTGGCCATTTTTCTCCTCTGTTTTTTCAAGTGAAAATAAACTTCGCCATCGGAAATAAAAGCAGTGTTTGACATTTTTCCAACTTAGGGAACTTTGAGAGCATTGGCAGGATTTGAACCCTCGTCCTGTGAGAGCCTGTGCCACCAGAGGCACAAGACTTACCATTGTGCTATAGCCCCTTGCTGGTCTAAAGCTTTGCAGTAGTAACTATAAGCAAGATACAAGCTCTGATGTCATCGGCTGTAGTTTCCAGTGCATGAAAAGGATGACCATGATATAGGGACGATTAGATAAGCTACTGACATGGAAACCAGCGTGGTCCAGTGGGTAAGTTCCTGCCTTCCAGCCAGACGACCAGGGTTCAAGTCCCGGCTTCGGCACCAGGTGACTGATGGGGATGCAGCAGAGGTAAGTTGGGGGTGGGTCGGTCTGGCCAATGGGTAAGTAAAATGTGTGGGTGTGTCAAACGAGATTGGGATCATGCCTGGTGAATGGTGGTTGGTAAGTAACATGGGTGTGGTGAGAGCAAAGGGTGGGATGTGTAGCTGTTAGGGGGGTGTAGGAGGAGCTTAGGCAAATTAGGTGGGGGTCAGAGAGCAAGAGACCAGGTGTAGTGGAGAGCAAGGGTAGGCGGTTAGAGTCCCAGGGACTAAGAAGGCTGGCCATAGATGGAGGGGGAGCCTGGGGCGATCACCAAGTCAGGGTAGAGTGAAGGAGCTGAGAGGGGCCTAATGTGGGCACTCATGCACTGGTTCCTGACCACAGATAGGGTCATTACATAGGGTGAGACTTATGATGGGGTACCCCATTTTTTTTAGTGCACTCCCCTAAACTCTCTGATTTTGGGGGGGGGGGCAGTCAAATTTGGGGGTGCATTATGAAGGGTGATGGGGTGCAGATTGGCATTGGTTCTGGGTAGTTTTTGGGGGGCTACCCTTAGTTTTTATTGTTCCGCTCCTCCATTATGGGGTGCACCTCAAAAGAATAGGGGCGTACAGGTTTGCGACAGTTTCTATTACCGACCACAAGGGGGCACCATACAATCCTACTGAAGTTATGGTATTGAAAGGTACAAAAAGGATCATGTGGTGGTACTTAACAAGTGGGGATCCCCAAGAATGTATTGCCTCCCCTACCCTCCGTGCGGCATGTTATAGGGAAATTGGCAAATTTCTATTGAAAATAGACGGCATAGAGCTCCCCGCTATGAAATCTGAGAGAACTAACATTTGCGGAATCAAGGGAGGCAGTGGAGCAGATGAATGAGGCAGGGAAAGGGTACCTGTGGCAATTTGTTGGATGGGTCATAGAGAATAATCATGGCAGGCAAATAAGCAGCAGGGCATGGATTGGTAGTGTCTGTAGAGAGTTTGGCGTGCTCTTCAATTTATTTGCCCTACTTACGTTGGGTATGATCCACAGAGGTATGGCCAGGCCTTACTGTTAGGCAGCACATGTGTTTATGATTTAAAGACATGCGCTCTGGGTGTGCTGAGAGTGGCTGTACAGAGCGGTAAGTGTCTGTGTACCCGAGCAATGTGCATCCAACCGCTCACTTGAGACTGAACAGTGACAGAAGTAGCTGGGTTCCTGATGGAATGTAAACGGAGGGCACATATGAAGGGTGTTTGTGGTCACTTAGAGGATTGAAACATGGTTGGTGTACTACCAAAGCAGTGGTACCAGGAGGGAACATTTGAGGGGTAATGAGATGGTGGTATCCAGAGGTCAAAAAAGGTGTAAGAGGCCCTGAGGTTTGGGGATCCTGGTCCCACAGTGAGGGAGGGTTAGAAGTCCCTGCTAAACATTTCTGTCTAACAGTGTCCAAATGTTGCGCAGCCTGGCTACCTCTGTAACTTTTCCCCAGTATCTTTCTATCCTGCAGATGACCGGAGTAAGCTTCTTGGCCTCCTACCCCCAAAGGAGGGCGTGACATTTCTAGCCTTAGGATACTCCCAAAGGGTGCGATACTAAAATTCTGGGGAAAACTTCACTAACCATGCATATTTATGCACCAAACATGAGAATTCCTTACACCTGCAAAGTCTCATATTGGGCTTGTCAGCTTTGAGGTGGTCTAAGTGTTTGTATATGAGGGAAATATCCATCTGTGCTTCCTCTCCCATATGAGGACTATGGAGCTATTGTTCTTCTCTCACATGTCCCTTCAAAGAGACAGGTGACACACTCACTCAGTCACTCAGCAAACATTTATTCTTTAAAACTTTCATCTTTCTGTTTACCTTCCAAACATTCCCCCTTCACAACAAATGCAGGCCAGCCATTCCTCATTTCTCAATCACTCAGTCATGGCAGTCCTCCACTCCGTAGGCCCTGCAAGACCAACATGAACAAGAGGTGTGTCAGCTAGCAGAAGAAAAGCCTCGGTGTGCTCTTCTGTTCATACTGCTGCCCTCTAGTAACGCTACAGTGCAACTGCAGCATAATAACGGGACTGAGAAGATGGCTGTCCTATGCAAATAATGTCTTCCCATGATTACTTTCTTCTCAGATAATCGCAGGTTTGCGCTCTGGTATCGCCTCCAACATATGGTCTTCAGGCGCATTCAAAAGCAGCCTACCTTTTTTTAGGCTAAGGTTTTTGCCACTCGAAGGCTGCACATGGGGAAGTCACCCTCATTTAGCGGGGTCCCACAGTGACTGCAGTCATCCTCTCTACAGAACCTGGGCGTTCGTGGGCGTTCGGGGGAGTTCTTCAAAGGAAGGAAGGGGGTGTTTCAAACCCCAGTGCCAGCCCAGTGCCAGCCCAGCCCGGCCCGGCCCGGCCAGGCCCAGCCCAGCCCAGCCCAGCCCAGCGCAGCGCTGTGCCGTGCGGTGCTGTGACGCTTCATCCCTTCACCTGTTGCAGCAGGCATGATGCAGACCTGCTGAAGCAAAGGCCTGAATCTGCCCTTTTCTGCCTCTTGGACAAACAACAACCTTTCTGACTTCTTATTGCTTCTGATTAAGGGAGTTGCACTTGCCTCAAACTGTACCCCTCATTTCATTAGGAAGAGCTCATTCTTCACCTTTATTCCTAGCCAAATTCAAAGCCAGCAAACCCCTGATTTGAGGGATCGGCTCGCACCAAATGAAAAATCACCACCATCCATCCTATTTTACTATCAGTCTAGCACCTTCCTCGTAGTCTTGTGCTCAGTTATTCCCACCGAGGCCACATTTGCGCTCCACAATACACCGAATTTAAAAGACAAAGAATGAATGCATCAATAAAGGAAGCTAAGGCTTTGTCCCTATTGAACCTACTTAAGAAAAAGGGGGGGATGGTGAAAGGTCATCAGGGAAATGATTTGTAATTTTGGGGCACACGTGCCAAAAAGAGTGGCCATTTTTCTCCTCTGTTTTTTCAAGTGAAAATAAACTTCGCCATCGGAAATAAAAGCAGTGTTTGACATTTTTCCAACTTAGGGAACTTTGAGAGCATTGGCAGGATTTGAACCCTCGTCCTGTGAGAGCCTGTGCCACCAGAGGCACAAGACTTACCATTGTGCTATAGCCCCTTGCTGGTCTAAAGCTTTGCAGTAGTAACTATAAGCAAGATACAAGCTCTGATGTCATCGGCTGTAGTTTCCAGTGCATGAAAAGGATGACCATGATATAGGGACGATTAGATAAGCTACTGACATGGAAACCAGCGTGGTCCAGTGGGTAAGTTCCTGCCTTCCAGCCAGACGACCAGGGTTCAAGTCCCGGCTTCGGCACCAGGTGACTGATGGGAATGCAGCAGAGGTAAATTGGGGGTGGGTCGGCCTGGCCAATGGGTAAGTAAAACATGTGTGGGTGTGTCAAACGAGATTGGGATCATGCCTGGTGAATGGTGGTTGGTAAGTAACATGGGTGTGGTGAGAGCAAAGGGTGGGATGTGTAGCTGTTAGGGGGGTGTAGGAGGAGCTTAGGCAAATTGGGTGGGGGTCAGAGAGCAAGAGACCAGGTGTAGTGGAGAGCAAGGGTAGGCGGTTAGAGTCCCAGGGACTAAGAAGGCTGGCCATAGATGGAGGGGGAGCCTGGGGCGATCACCAAGTCAGGGTAGAGTGAAGGAGCTGAGAGGGGCCTAATGTGGGCACTCATGCACTGGTTCCTGACCACAGATAGGGTCATTACATAGGGTGAGACTTATGATGGGGTACCCCATTTTTTTTAGTGCACTCCCCTAAACTCTCTGATTTTGGGGGGGGGGGCAGTCAAATTTGGGGGTGCATTATGAAGGGTGATGGGGTGCAGATTGGCATTGGTTCTGGGTAGTTTTTGGGGGGCTACCCTTAGTTTTTATTGTTCCGCTCCTCCATTATGGGGTGCACCTCAAAAGAATAGGGGCGTACAGGTTTGCGACAGTTTCTATTACCGACCACAAGGGGGCACCATACAATCCTACTGAAGTTATGGTATTGAAAGGTACAAAAAGGATCATGTGGTGGTACTTAACAAGTGGGGATCCCCAAGAATGTATTGCCTCCCCTACCCTCCGTGCGGCATGTTATAGGGAAATTGGCAAATTTCTATTGAAAATAGACGGCATAGAGCTCCCCGCTATGAAATCTGAGAGAACTAACATTTGCGGAATCAAGGGAGGCAGTGGAGCAGATGAATGAGGCAGGGAAAGGGTACCTGTGGCAATTTGTTGGATGGGTCATAGAGAATAATCATGGCAGGCAAATAAGCAGCAGGGCATGGATTGGTAGTGTCTGTAGAGAGTTTGGCGTGCTCTTCAATTTATTTGCCCTACTTACGTTGGGTATGATCCACAGAGGTATGGCCAGGCCTTACTGTTAGGCAGCACATGTGTTTATGATTTAAAGACATGCGCTCTGGGTGTGCTGAGAGTGGCTGTACAGAGCGGTAAGTGTCTGTGTACCCGAGCAATGTGCATCCAACCGCTCACTTGAGACTGAACAGTGACAGAAGTAGCTGGGTTCCTGATGGAATGTAAACGGAGGGCACATATGAAGGGTGTTTGTGGTCACTTAGAGGATTGAAACATGGTTGGTGTACTACCAAAGCAGTGGTACCAGGAGGGAACATTTGAGGGGTAATGAGATGGTGGTATCCAGAGGTCAAAAAAGGTGTAAGAGGCCCTGAGGTTTGGGGATCCTGGTCCCACAGTGAGGGAGGGTTAGAAGTCCCTGCTAAACATTTCTGTCTAACAGTGTCCAAATGTTGCGCAGCCTGGCTACCTCTGTAACTTTTCCCCAGTATCTTTCTATCCTGCAGATGACCGGAGTAAGCTTCTTGGCCTCCTACCCCCAAAGGAGGGCGTGACATTTCTAGCCTTAGGATACTCCCAAAGGGTGCGATACTAAAATTCTGGGGAAAACTTCACTAACCATGCATATTTATGCACCAAACATGAGAATTCCTTACACCTGCAAAGTCTCATATTGGGCTTGTCAGCTTTGAGGTGGTCTAAGTGTTTGTATATGAGGGAAATATCCATCTGTGCTTCCTCTCCCATATGAGGACTATGGAGCTATTGTTCTTCTCTCACATGTCCCTTCAAAGAGACAGGTGACACACTCACTCAGTCACTCAGCAAACATTTATTCTTTAAAACTTTCATCTTTCTGTTTACCTTCCAAACATTCCCCCTTCACAACAAATGCAGGCCAGCCATTCCTCATTTCTCAATCACTCAGTCATGGCAGTCCTCCACTCCGTAGGCCCTGCAAGACCAACATGAACAAGAGGTGTGTCAGCTAGCAGAAGAAAAGCCTCGGTGTGCTCTTCTGTTCATACTGCTGCCCTCTAGTAACGCTACAGTGCAACTGCAGCATAATAACGGGACTGAGAAGATGGCTGTCCTATGCAAATAATGTCTTCCCATGATTACTTTCTTCTCAGATAATCGCAGGTTTGCGCTCTGGTATCGCCTCCAACATATGGTCTTCAGGCGCATTCAAAAGCAGCCTACCTTTTTTTAGGCTAAGGTTTTTGCCACTCGAAGGCTGCACATGGGGAAGTCACCCTCATTTAGCGGGGTCCCACAGTGACTGCAGTCATCCTCTCTACAGAACCTGGGCGTTCGTGGGCGTTCGGGGGAGTTCTTCAAAGGAAGGAAGGGGGTGTTTCAAGCCCCAGTGCCAGCCCAGTGCCAGCCCAGCCCGGCCCGGCCCAGCCCAGCCCAGCCCAGCCCAGCCCAGCCCAGCCCAGCGCAGCGCTGTGCTGTGCCGTGCCATGCCGTGCGGTGCTGTGACGCTCCATCCCTTCACCTGTTGCAGCAGGCATGATGCAGACCTGCTGAAGCAAAGGCCTGAATCTGCCCTTTTCTGCCTCTTGGACAAACGACAACCTTTCTGACTTCTTATTGCTTCTGATTAAGGGAGTTGCACTTGCCTCAAACTGTACCCCTCATTTCATTAGGAAGAGCTCATTCTTCACCTTTATTCCTAGCCAACTTCAAAGCCAGCAAACCCCTGATTTGAGGGATCGGCTCGCACCAAATGAAAAATCACCACCATCCATCCTATTTTACTATCAGTCTAGCACCTTCCTCGTATTCTTGTGCTCAGTTATTCCCACCGAGGCCACATTTGCGCTCCACAATACACCGAATTTAAAAGACAAAGAATGAATGCATCAATAAAGGAAGCTAAGGCTTTGTCCCTATTGAACCTACTTAAGAAAAAGGGGGGGGATGGTGGAAGGTCATCAGGGAAACGATTTGTAATTTTGGGGCACACGTGCCAAAAAGAGTGGCCATTTTTCTCCTCTGTTTTTTCAAGTGAAAATAAACTTTGCCGTCGGAAATAAAAGCAGTGTTTGACATTTTTCCAACTTAGGGAACTTTGAGAGCATTGGCAGGATTTGAACCCTCGTCCTGTGAGAGCCTGTGCCACCAGAGGCACAAGACTTACCATTGAGCTATAGCCCCTTGCTGTTCTACAGCATTGCAGTAGTAACTATAAGCAAGATACAAGCTCTGATGTCATCGGCTGTAGTTTCCAGTGCATGAAAAGGATGACCATGATATAGGGACGATTAGATAAGCTACTGACATGGAAACCAGCGTGGTCCAGTGGGTAAGTTCCTGCCTTCCAGCCAGACGACCAGGGTTCAAGTCCCGGCTTCGGCACCAGGTGACTGATGGTGATGCAGCAGAGGTAAGTTGGGGGTGGGCTGGCCTGGCCAATGGGTAAGTAAAACATGTGTGGTTGTGTCAAACGAGATTGGGATCATGCCTGGTGAATGGTGGTTGGTAAGTAACATGGGTGTGGTGAGAGCAAAGGGTGGGATGTGTAGCTGTTAGGGGGGTGTAGGAGGAGCTTAGGCAAATTGGGAGGGGATCAGAGAGCAAGAGACCAGGTGTAGTGGAGAGCAAGGGTAGGCGGTTAGAGTCCCAGGGACTAAGAAGGCTGGCCATAGATGGAGGGGGAGCCTGGGGCGATCACCAAGTCAGGGTAGAGTGAAGGAGCTGAGAGGGGCCTAATATGGGCACTCATGCACTGGTTCCTGACCACAGATAGGGTCATTACATAGGGTGAGACTTATGCTGGGGTACACCATTTTTTTAGTGCACTCCCCTAAACTCTCTGACTTTGGGGGGGGGGGGGGCAGTCAAATTTGGGGGTGCATTATGAAGGGTGATGGGGTGCAGATTGGCATTGGTTCTGGGTAGTTTTTGGGGGGCTACCCTTAGTTTTTATTGTTCCGCTCCTCCATTATGGGGTGCACCTCAAAAGAATAGGGGCGTACAGGTTTGCGACAGTTTCTATTACCGACCACAAGGGGGCACCATACAATCCTACTGAAGTTATGGTATTGAAAGGTACAAAAAGGATCATGTGGTGGTACTTAACAAGTGTGGATCCCCAAGAATGTATTGCCTCCCCTACCCTCCGTGCGGCATGTTATAGGGAAATTGGCAAATTTCTATTGAAAATAGACGGCATAGAGCTCCCCGCTATGAAATCTGAGAGAACTAACATTTGCGGAATCAAGGGAGACAGTGGAGCAGATGAATGAGGCAGGGAAAGGGTACCTGTGGCAATTTGTTGGATGGGTCATAGAGAATAATCATGGCAGGCAAATAAGCAGCAGGGCATGGATTGGTAGTGTCTGTAGAGAGTTTGGCGTGCTCTTCAAATTATTTGCCCTACTTACGTTGGGTATGATCCACAGAGGTATGGCCAGGCCTTACTGTTAGGCAGCACATGTGTTTATGATTTAAAGACATGCGCTCTGGGTGTGCTGAGAGTGGCTGTACAGAGCGGTAAGTGTCTGTGTACCCGAGCAATGTGCATCCAACCGCTCACTTGAGACTGAACAGTGACAGAAGTAGCTGGGTTCCTGATGGAATGTAAATGGAGGGCACATATGAAGGGTGTTTGTGGTCACTCAGAGGATTGAAACATGGTTGGTGCACTACCAAAGCAGTGGTACCAGGAGGGAACATTTGAGGGGTAATGAGATGGTGGTATCCAGAGGTCAAAAAAGGTGTAAGAGGCCCTGAGGTTTGGGGATCCTGGTCCCACAGTGAGGGAGGGTTAGAAGTCCCTGCTAAACATTTCTGTCTAACAGTGTCCAAATGTTGCGCAGCCTGGCTACCTCTGTAACTTTTCCCCAGTATCTTTCTATCCTGCAGATGACCGGAGTAAGCTTCTTGGCCTCCTACCCCCAAAGGAGGGCGTGACATTTCTAGCCTTAGGATACTCCCAAAGGGTGCGATACTAAAATTCTGGGGAAAACTTCACTAACCATGCATTTTTATGCACCAAACATGAGAATTCCTTACACCTGCAAAGTCTCATATTGGGCTTGTCAGCTTTGAGGTGGTCTAAGTGTTTGTATATGAGGGAAATATCCATCTGTGCTTCCTCTCCCATATGAGGACTATGGAGCTATTGTTCTTCTCTCACATGTCCCTTCAAAGAGACAGGTGACACACTCACTCAGTCACTCAGCAAACATTTATTCTTTAAAACTTTCATCTTTCTGTTTACCTTCCAAACATTCCCCCTTCACAACAAATGCAGGCCAGCCATTCCTCATTTCTCAATCACTCAGTCATGGCAGTCCTCCACTCCGTAGGCCCTGCAAGACCAACATGAACAAGAGGTGTGTCAGCTAGCAGAAGAAAAGCCTCCGTGTGCTCTTCTGTTCATACTGCTGCCCTCTAGTAGCGCTACAGTGCAACTGCAGCATAATAACGGGACTGAGAAGATGGCTGTCCTATGCAAATAATGTCTTCCCATGATTACTTTCTTCTCAGATAATCGCAGGTTTGCGCTCTGGTATCGCCTCCAACATATGGTCTTCAGGCGCATTCAAAAGCAGCCTACCTTTTTTTAGGCTAAGGTTTTTGCCACTCGAAGGCTGCACATGGGGAAGTCACCCTCATTTAGCGGGGTCCCACAGTGACTGCAGTCATCCTCTCTACAGAACCTGGGCGTTCGTGGGCGTTCGGGGGAGTTCTTCAAAGGAAGGAAGGGGGTGTTTCAAACCCCAGTGCCAGCCCAGCCCAGCCCAGCCCAGCCCAGCGCAGCGCTGTGCCGTGCGGTGCTGTGACGCTTCATCCCTTCACCTGTTGCAGCAGGCATGATGCAGACCTGCTGAAGCAAAGGCCTGAATCTGCCCTTTTCTGCCTCTTGGACAAACAACAACCTTTCTGACTTCTTATTGCTTCTGATTAAGGGAGTTGCACTTGCCTCAAACTGTACCCCTCATTTCATTAGGAAGAGCTCATTCTTCACCTTTATTCCTAGCCAAATTCAAAGCCAGCAAACCCCTGATTTGAGGGATCGGCTCGCACCAAATGAAAAATCACCACCATCCATCCTATTTTACTATCAGTCTAGCACCTTCCTCGTAGTCTTGTGCTCAGTTATTCCCACCGAGGCCACATTTGCGCTCCACAATACACCGAATTTAAAAGACAAAGAATGAATGCATCAATAAAGGAAGCTAAGGCTTTGTCCCTATTGAACCTACTTAAGAAAAAGGGGGGGATGGTGAAAGGTCATCAGGGAAATGATTTGTAATTTTGGGGCACACGTGCCAAAAAGAGTGGCCATTTTTCTCCTCTGTTTTTTCAAGTGAAAATAAACTTCGCCATCGGAAATAAAAGCAGTGTTTGACATTTTTCCAACTTAGGGAACTTTGAGAGCATTGGCAGGATTTGAACCCTCGTCCTGTGAGAGCCTGTGCCACCAGAGGCACAAGACTTACCATTGTGCTATAGCCCCTTGCTGGTCTAAAGCTTTGCAGTAGTAACTATAAGCAAGATACAAGCTCTGATGTCATCGGCTGTAGTTTCCAGTGCATGAAAAGGATGACCATGATATAGGGACGATTAGATAAGCTACTGACATGGAAACCAGCGTGGTCCAGTGGGTAAGTTCCTGCCTTCCAGCCAGACGACCAGGGTTCAAGTCCCGGCTTCGGCACCAGGTGACTGATGGGGATGCAGCAGAGGTAAGTTGGGGGTGGGTCGGTCTGGCCAATGGGTAAGTAAAATGTGTGGGTGTGTCAAACGAGATTGGGATCATGCCTGGTGAATGGTGGTTGGTAAGTAACATGGGTGTGGTGAGAGCAAAGGGTGGGATGTGTAGCTGTTAGGGGGGTGTAGGAGGAGCTTAGGCAAATTAGGTGGGGGTCAGAGAGCAAGAGACCAGGTGTAGTGGAGAGCAAGGGTAGGCGGTTAGAGTCCCAGGGACTAAGAAGGCTGGCCATAGATGGAGGGGGAGCCTGGGGCGATCACCAAGTCAGGGTAGAGTGAAGGAGCTGAGAGGGGCCTAATGTGGGCACTCATGCACTGGTTCCTGACCACAGATAGGGTCATTACATAGGGTGAGACTTATGATGGGGTACCCCATTTTTTTTAGTGCACTCCCCTAAACTCTCTGATTTTGGGGGGGGGGCAGTCAAATTTGGGGGTGCATTATGAAGGGTGATGGGGTGCAGATTGGCATTGGTTCTGGGTAGTTTTTGGGGGGCTACCCTTAGTTTTTATTGTTCCGCTCCTCCATTATGGGGTGCACCTCAAAAGAATAGGGGCGTACAGGTTTGCGACAGTTTCTATTACCGACCACAAGGGGGCACCATACAATCCTACTGAAGTTATGGTATTGAAAGGTACAAAAAGGATCATGTGGTGGTACTTAACAAGTGGGGATCCCCAAGAATGTATTGCCTCCCCTACCCTCCGTGCGGCATGTTATAGGGAAATTGGCAAATTTCTATTGAAAATAGACGGCATAGAGCTCCCCGCTATGAAATCTGAGAGAACTAACATTTGCGGAATCAAG
This sequence comes from Triturus cristatus, assembly GCF_964204655.1. NCBI lineage: Eukaryota > Metazoa > Chordata > Amphibia > Caudata > Salamandridae > Triturus > Triturus cristatus. The sequence continues at coordinate 736,360 of NW_028187332.1, forward strand.
GGAGACAGTGGAGCAGATGAATGAGGCAGGGAAAGGGTACCTGTGGCAATTTGTTGGATGGGTCATAGAGAATAATCATGGCAGGCAAATAAGCAGCAGGGCATGGATTGGTAGTGTCTGTAGAGAGTTTGGCGTGCTCTTCAAATTATTTGCCCTACTTACGTTGGGTATGATCCACAGAGGTATGGCCAGGCCTTACTGTTAGGCAGCACATGTGTTTATGATTTAAAGACATGCGCTCTGGGTGTGCTGAGAGTGGCTGTACAGAGCGGTAAGTGTCTGTGTACCCGAGCAATGTGCATCCAACCGCTCACTTGAGACTGAACAGTGACAGAAGTAGCTGGGTTCCTGATGGAATGTAAATGGAGGGCACATATGAAGGGTGTTTGTGGTCACTCAGAGGATTGAAACATGGTTGGTGCACTACCAAAGCAGTGGTACCAGGAGGGAACATTTGAGGGGTAATGAGATGGTGGTATCCAGAGGTCAAAAAAGGTGTAAGAGGCCCTGAGGTTTGGGGATCCTGGTCCCACAGTGAGGGAGGGTTAGAAGTCCCTGCTAAACATTTCTGTCTAACAGTGTCCAAATGTTGCGCAGCCTGGCTACCTCTGTAACTTTTCCCCAGTATCTTTCTATCCTGCAGATGACCGGAGTAAGCTTCTTGGCCTCCTACCCCCAAAGGAGGGCGTGACATTTCTAGCCTTAGGATACTCCCAAAGGGTGCGATACTAAAATTCTGGGGAAAACTTCACTAACCATGCATATTTATGCACCAAACATGAGAATTCCTTACACCTGCAAAGTCTCATATTGGGCTTGTCAGCTTTGAGGTGGTCTAAGTGTTTGTATATGAGGGAAATATCCATCTGTGCTTCCTCTCCCATATGAGGACTATGGAGCTATTGTTCTTCTCTCACATGTCCCTTCAAAGAGACAGGTGACACACTCACTCAGTCACTCAGCAAACATTTATTCTTTAAAACTTTCATCTTTCTGTTTACCTTCCAAACATTCCCCCTTCACAACAAATGCAGGCCAGCCATTCCTCATTTCTCAATCACTCAGTCATGGCAGTCCTCCACTCCGTAGGCCCTGCAAGACCAACATGAACAAGAGGTGTGTCAGCTAGCAGAAGAAAAGCCTCCGTGTGCTCTTCTGTTCATACTGCTGCCCTCTAGTAGCGCTACAGTGCAACTGCAGCATAATAACGGGACTGAGAAGATGGCTGTCCTATGCAAATAATGTCTTCCCATGATTACTTTCTTCTCAGATAATCGCAGGTTTGCGCTCTGGTATCGCCTCCAACATATGGTCTTCAGGCGCATTCAAAAGCAGCCTACCTTTTTTTAGGCTAAGGTTTTTGCCACTCGAAGGCTGCACATGGGGAAGTCACCCTCATTTAGCGGGGTCCCACAGTGACTGCAGTCATCCTCTCTACAGAACCTGGGCGTTCGTGGGCGTTCGGGGGAGTTCTTCAAAGGAAGGAAGGGGGTGTTTCAAACCCCAGTGCCAGCCCAGCCCAGCCCAGCCCAGCCCAGCGCAGCGCTGTGCCGTGCGGTGCTGTGACGCTTCATCCCTTCACCTGTTGCAGCAGGCATGATGCAGACCTGCTGAAGCAAAGGCCTGAATCTGCCCTTTTCTGCCTCTTGGACAAACAACAACCTTTCTGACTTCTTATTGCTTCTGATTAAGGGAGTTGCACTTGCCTCAAACTGTACCCCTCATTTCATTAGGAAGAGCTCATTCTTCACCTTTATTCCTAGCCAAATTCAAAGCCAGCAAACCCCTGATTTGAGGGATCGGCTCGCACCAAATGAAAAATCACCACCATCCATCCTATTTTACTATCAGTCTAGCACCTTCCTCGTAGTCTTGTGCTCAGTTATTCCCACCGAGGCCACATTTGCGCTCCACAATACACCGAATTTAAAAGACAAAGAATGAATGCATCAATAAAGGAAGCTAAGGCTTTGTCCCTATTGAACCTACTTAAGAAAAAGGGGGGGATGGTGAAAGGTCATCAGGGAAATGATTTGTAATTTTGGGGCACACGTGCCAAAAAGAGTGGCCATTTTTCTCCTCTGTTTTTTCAAGTGAAAATAAACTTCGCCATCGGAAATAAAAGCAGTGTTTGACATTTTTCCAACTTAGGGAACTTTGAGAGCATTGGCAGGATTTGAACCCTCGTCCTGTGAGAGCCTGTGCCACCAGAGGCACAAGACTTACCATTGTGCTATAGCCCCTTGCTGGTCTAAAGCTTTGCAGTAGTAACTATAAGCAAGATACAAGCTCTGATGTCATCGGCTGTAGTTTCCAGTGCATGAAAAGGATGACCATGATATAGGGACGATTAGATAAGCTACTGACATGGAAACCAGCGTGGTCCAGTGGGTAAGTTCCTGCCTTCCAGCCAGACGACCAGGGTTCAAGTCCCGGCTTCGGCACCAGGTGACTGATGGGAATGCAGCAGAGGTAAGTTGGGGGTGGGTCGGCCTGGCCAATGGGTAAGTAAAACATGTGTGGGTGTGTCAAACGAGATTGGGATCATGCCTGGTGAATGGTGGTTGGTAAGTAACATGGGTGTGGTGAGAGCAAAGGGTGGGATGTGTAGCTGTTAGGGGGGTGTAGGAGGAGCTTAGGCAAATTGGGTGGGGGTCAGAGAGCAAGAGACCAGGTGTAGTGGAGAGCAAGGGTAGGCGGTTAGAGTCCCAGGGACTAAGAAGGCTGGCCATAGATGGAGGGGGAGCCTGGGGCGATCACCAAGTCAGGGTAGAGTGAAGGAGCTGAGAGGGGCCTAATGTGGGCACTCATGCACTGGTTCCTGACCACAGATAGGGTCATTACATAGGGTGAGACTTATGATGGGGTACCCCATTTTTTTTAGTGCACTCCCCTAAACTCTCTGATTTTGGGGGGGGGGGCAGTCAAATTTGGGGGTGCATTATGAAGGGTGATGGGGTGCAGATTGGCATTGGTTCTGGGTAGTTTTTGGGGGGCTACCCTTAGTTTTTATTGTTCCGCTCCTCCATTATGGGGTGCACCTCAAAAGAATAGGGGCGTACAGGTTTGCGACAGTTTCTATTACCGACCACAAGGGGGCACCATACAATCCTACTGAAGTTATGGTATTGAAAGGTACAAAAAGGATCATGTGGTGGTACTTAACAAGTGGGGATCCCCAAGAATGTATTGCCTCCCCTACCCTCCGTGCGGCATGTTATAGGGAAATTGGCAAATTTCTATTGAAAATAGACGGCATAGAGCTCCCCGCTATGAAATCTGAGAGAACTAACATTTGCGGAATCAAGGGAGGCAGTGGAGCAGATGAATGAGGCAGGGAAAGGGTACCTGTGGCAATTTGTTGGATGGGTCATAGAGAATAATCATGGCAGGCAAATAAGCAGCAGGGCATGGATTGGTAGTGTCTGTAGAGAGTTTGGCGTGCTCTTCAATTTATTTGCCCTACTTACGTTGGGTATGATCCACAGAGGTATGGCCAGGCCTTACTGTTAGGCAGCACATGTGTTTATGATTTAAAGACATGCGCTCTGGGTGTGCTGAGAGTGGCTGTACAGAGCGGTAAGTGTCTGTGTACCCGAGCAATGTGCATCCAACCGCTCACTTGAGACTGAACAGTGACAGAAGTAGCTGGGTTCCTGATGGAATGTAAACGGAGGGCACATATGAAGGGTGTTTGTGGTCACTTAGAGGATTGAAACATGGTTGGTGTACTACCAAAGCAGTGGTACCAGGAGGGAACATTTGAGGGGTAATGAGATGGTGGTATCCAGAGGTCAAAAAAGGTGTAAGAGGCCCTGAGGTTTGGGGATCCTGGTCCCACAGTGAGGGAGGGTTAGAAGTCCCTGCTAAACATTTCTGTCTAACAGTGTCCAAATGTTGCGCAGCCTGGCTACCTCTGTAACTTTTCCCCAGTATCTTTCTATCCTGCAGATGACCGGAGTAAGCTTCTTGGCCTCCTACCCCCAAAGGAGGGCGTGACATTTCTAGCCTTAGGATACTCCCAAAGGGTGCGATACTAAAATTCTGGGGAAAACTTCACTAACCATGCATATTTATGCACCAAACATGAGAATTCCTTACACCTGCAAAGTCTCATATTGGGCTTGTCAGCTTTGAGGTGGTCTAAGTGTTTGTATATGAGGGAAATATCCATCTGTGCTTCCTCTCCCATATGAGGACTATGGAGCTATTGTTCTTCTCTCACATGTCCCTTCAAAGAGACAGGTGACACACTCACTCAGTCACTCAGCAAACATTTATTCTTTAAAACTTTCATCTTTCTGTTTACCTTCCAAACATTCCCCCTTCACAACAAATGCAGGCCAGCCATTCCTCATTTCTCAATCACTCAGTCATGGCAGTCCTCCACTCCGTAGGCCCTGCAAGACCAACATGAACAAGAGGTGTGTCAGCTAGCAGAAGAAAAGCCTCGGTGTGCTCTTCTGTTCATACTGCTGCCCTCTAGTAACGCTACAGTGCAACTGCAGCATAATAACGGGACTGAGAAGATGGCTGTCCTATGCAAATAATGTCTTCCCATGATTACTTTCTTCTCAGATAATCGCAGGTTTGCGCTCTGGTATCGCCTCCAACATATGGTCTTCAGGCGCATTCAAAAGCAGCCTACCTTTTTTTAGGCTAAGGTTTTTGCCACTCGAAGGCTGCACATGGGGAAGTCACCCTCATTTAGCGGGGTCCCACAGTGACTGCAGTCATCCTCTCTACAGAACCTGGGCGTTCGTGGGCGTTCGGGGGAGTTCTTCAAAGGAAGGAAGGGGGTGTTTCAAGCCCCAGTGCCAGCCCAGTGCCAGCCCAGCCCGGCCCGGCCCAGCCCAGCCCAGCCCAGCCCAGCCCAGCCCAGCCCAGCGCAGCGCTGTGCTGTGCCGTGCCATGCCGTGCGGTGCTGTGACGCTCCATCCCTTCACCTGTTGCAGCAGGCATGATGCAGACCTGCTGAAGCAAAGGCCTGAATCTGCCCTTTTCTGCCTCTTGGACAAACGACAACCTTTCTGACTTCTTATTGCTTCTGATTAAGGGAGTTGCACTTGCCTCAAACTGTACCCCTCATTTCATTAGGAAGAGCTCATTCTTCACCTTTATTCCTAGCCAACTTCAAAGCCAGCAAACCCCTGATTTGAGGGATCGGCTCGCACCAAATGAAAAATCACCACCATCCATCCTATTTTACTATCAGTCTAGCACCTTCCTCGTATTCTTGTGCTCAGTTATTCCCACCGAGGCCACATTTGCGCTCCACAATACACCGAATTTAAAAGACAAAGAATGAATGCATCAATAAAGGAAGCTAAGGCTTTGTCCCTATTGAACCTACTTAAGAAAAAGGGGGGGGATGGTGGAAGGTCATCAGGGAAACGATTTGTAATTTTGGGGCACACGTGCCAAAAAGAGTGGCCATTTTTCTCCTCTGTTTTTTCAAGTGAAAATAAACTTTGCCGTCGGAAATAAAAGCAGTGTTTGACATTTTTCCAACTTAGGGAACTTTGAGAGCATTGGCAGGATTTGAACCCTCGTCCTGTGAGAGCCTGTGCCACCAGAGGCACAAGACTTACCATTGAGCTATAGCCCCTTGCTGTTCTACAGCATTGCAGTAGTAACTATAAGCAAGATACAAGCTCTGATGTCATCGGCTGTAGTTTCCAGTGCATGAAAAGGATGACCATGATATAGGGACGATTAGATAAGCTACTGACATGGAAACCAGCGTGGTCCAGTGGGTAAGTTCCTGCCTTCCAGCCAGACGACCAGGGTTCAAGTCCCGGCTTCGGCACCAGGTGACTGATGGTGATGCAGCAGAGGTAAGTTGGGGGTGGGCTGGCCTGGCCAATGGGTAAGTAAAACATGTGTGGTTGTGTCAAACGAGATTGGGATCATGCCTGGTGAATGGTGGTTGGTAAGTAACATGGGTGTGGTGAGAGCAAAGGGTGGGATGTGTAGCTGTTAGGGGGGTGTAGGAGGAGCTTAGGCAAATTGGGAGGGGATCAGAGAGCAAGAGACCAGGTGTAGTGGAGAGCAAGGGTAGGCGGTTAGAGTCCCAGGGACTAAGAAGGCTGGCCATAGATGGAGGGGGAGCCTGGGGCGATCACCAAGTCAGGGTAGAGTGAAGGAGCTGAGAGGGGCCTAATATGGGCACTCATGCACTGGTTCCTGACCACAGATAGGGTCATTACATAGGGTGAGACTTATGCTGGGGTACACCATTTTTTTAGTGCACTCCCCTAAACTCTCTGACTTTGGGGGGGGGGGGGGCAGTCAAATTTGGGGGTGCATTATGAAGGGTGATGGGGTGCAGATTGGCATTGGTTCTGGGTAGTTTTTGGGGGGCTACCCTTAGTTTTTATTGTTCCGCTCCTCCATTATGGGGTGCACCTCAAAAGAATAGGGGCGTACAGGTTTGCGACAGTTTCTATTACCGACCACAAGGGGGCACCATACAATCCTACTGAAGTTATGGTATTGAAAGGTACAAAAAGGATCATGTGGTGGTACTTAACAAGTGTGGATCCCCAAGAATGTATTGCCTCCCCTACCCTCCGTGCGGCATGTTATAGGGAAATTGGCAAATTTCTATTGAAAATAGACGGCATAGAGCTCCCCGCTATGAAATCTGAGAGAACTAACATTTGCGGAATCAAGGGAGACAGTGGAGCAGATGAATGAGGCAGGGAAAGGGTACCTGTGGCAATTTGTTGGATGGGTCATAGAGAATAATCATGGCAGGCAAATAAGCAGCAGGGCATGGATTGGTAGTGTCTGTAGAGAGTTTGGCGTGCTCTTCAAATTATTTGCCCTACTTACGTTGGGTATGATCCACAGAGGTATGGCCAGGCCTTACTGTTAGGCAGCACATGTGTTTATGATTTAAAGACATGCGCTCTGGGTGTGCTGAGAGTGGCTGTACAGAGCGGTAAGTGTCTGTGTACCCGAGCAATGTGCATCCAACCGCTCACTTGAGACTGAACAGTGACAGAAGTAGCTGGGTTCCTGATGGAATGTAAATGGAGGGCACATATGAAGGGTGTTTGTGGTCACTCAGAGGATTGAAACATGGTTGGTGCACTACCAAAGCAGTGGTACCAGGAGGGAACATTTGAGGGGTAATGAGATGGTGGTATCCAGAGGTCAAAAAAGGTGTAAGAGGCCCTGAGGTTTGGGGATCCTGGTCCCACAGTGAGGGAGGGTTAGAAGTCCCTGCTAAACATTTCTGTCTAACAGTGTCCAAATGTTGCGCAGCCTGGCTACCTCTGTAACTTTTCCCCAGTATCTTTCTATCCTGCAGATGACCGGAGTAAGCTTCTTGGCCTCCTACCCCCAAAGGAGGGCGTGACATTTCTAGCCTTAGGATACTCCCAAAGGGTGCGATACTAAAATTCTGGGGAAAACTTCACTAACCATGCATTTTTATGCACCAAACATGAGAATTCCTTACACCTGCAAAGTCTCATATTGGGCTTGTCAGCTTTGAGGTGGTCTAAGTGTTTGTATATGAGGGAAATATCCATCTGTGCTTCCTCTCCCATATGAGGACTATGGAGCTATTGTTCTTCTCTCACATGTCCCTTCAAAGAGACAGGTGACACACTCACTCAGTCACTCAGCAAACATTTATTCTTTAAAACTTTCATCTTTCTGTTTACCTTCCAAACATTCCCCCTTCACAACAAATGCAGGCCAGCCATTCCTCATTTCTCAATCACTCAGTCATGGCAGTCCTCCACTCCGTAGGCCCTGCAAGACCAACATGAACAAGAGGTGTGTCAGCTAGCAGAAGAAAAGCCTCCGTGTGCTCTTCTGTTCATACTGCTGCCCTCTAGTAGCGCTACAGTGCAACTGCAGCATAATAACGGGACTGAGAAGATGGCTGTCCTATGCAAATAATGTCTTCCCATGATTACTTTCTTCTCAGATAATCGCAGGTTTGCGCTCTGGTATCGCCTCCAACATATGGTCTTCAGGCGCATTCAAAAGCAGCCTACCTTTTTTTAGGCTAAGGTTTTTGCCACTCGAAGGCTGCACATGGGGAAGTCACCCTCATTTAGCGGGGTCCCACAGTGACTGCAGTCATCCTCTCTACAGAACCTGGGCGTTCGTGGGCGTTCGGGGGAGTTCTTCAAAGGAAGGAAGGGGGTGTTTCAAACCCCAGTGCCAGCCCAGTGCCAGCCCAGCCCGGCCCGGCCCGGCCAGGCCCAGCCCAGCCCAGCGCAGCGCTGTGCCGTGCGGTGCTGTGACGCTTCATCCCTTCACCTGTTGCAGCAGGCATGATGCAGACCTGCTGAAGCAAAGGCCTGAATCTGCCCTTTTCTGCCTCTTGGACAAACAACAACCTTTCTGACTTCTTATTGCTTCTGATTAAGGGAGTTGCACTTGCCTCAAACTGTACCCCTCATTTCATTAGGAAGAGCTCATTCTTCACCTTTATTCCTAGCCAAATTCAAAGCCAGCAAACCCCTGATTTGAGGGATCGGCTCGCACCAAATGAAAAATCACCACCATCCATCCTATTTTACTATCAGTCTAGCACCTTCCTCGTAGTCTTGTGCTCAGTTATTCCCACCGAGGCCACATTTGCGCTCCACAATACACCGAATTTAAAAGACAAAGAATGAATGCATCAATAAAGGAAGCTAAGGCTTTGTCCCTATTGAACCTACTTAAGAAAAAGGGGGGGATGGTGAAAGGTCATCAGGGAAATGATTTGTAATTTTGGGGCACACGTGCCAAAAAGAGTGGCCATTTTTCTCCTCTGTTTTTTCAAGTGAAAATAAACTTCGCCATCGGAAATAAAAGCAGTGTTTGACATTTTTCCAACTTAGGGAACTTTGAGAGCATTGGCAGGATTTGAACCCTCGTCCTGTGAGAGCCTGTGCCACCAGAGGCACAAGACTTACCATTGTGCTATAGCCCCTTGCTGGTCTAAAGCTTTGCAGTAGTAACTATAAGCAAGATACAAGCTCTGATGTCATCGGCTGTAGTTTCCAGTGCATGAAAAGGATGACCATGATATAGGGACGATTAGATAAGCTACTGACATGGAAACCAGCGTGGTCCAGTGGGTAAGTTCCTGCCTTCCAGCCAGACGACCAGGGTTCAAGTCCCGGCTTCGGCACCAGGTGACTGATGGGGATGCAGCAGAGGTAAGTTGGGGGTGGGTCGGTCTGGCCAATGGGTAAGTAAAATGTGTGGGTGTGTCAAACGAGATTGGGATCATGCCTGGTGAATGGTGGTTGGTAAGTAACATGGGTGTGGTGAGAGCAAAGGGTGGGATGTGTAGCTGTTAGGGGGGTGTAGGAGGAGCTTAGGCAAATTAGGTGGGGGTCAGAGAGCAAGAGACCAGGTGTAGTGGAGAGCAAGGGTAGGCGGTTAGAGTCCCAGGGACTAAGAAGGCTGGCCATAGATGGAGGGGGAGCCTGGGGCGATCACCAAGTCAGGGTAGAGTGAAGGAGCTGAGAGGGGCCTAATGTGGGCACTCATGCACTGGTTCCTGACCACAGATAGGGTCATTACATAGGGTGAGACTTATGATGGGGTACCCCATTTTTTTTAGTGCACTCCCCTAAACTCTCTGATTTTGGGGGGGGGGCAGTCAAATTTGGGGGTGCATTATGAAGGGTGATGGGGTGCAGATTGGCATTGGTTCTGGGTAGTTTTTGGGGGGCTACCCTTAGTTTTTATTGTTCCGCTCCTCCATTATGGGGTGCACCTCAAAAGAATAGGGGCGTACAGGTTTGCGACAGTTTCTATTACCGACCACAAGGGGGCACCATACAATCCTACTGAAGTTATGGTATTGAAAGGTACAAAAAGGATCATGTGGTGGTACTTAACAAGTGGGGATCCCCAAGAATGTATTGCCTCCCCTACCCTCCGTGCGGCATGTTATAGGGAAATTGGCAAATTTCTATTGAAAATAGACGGCATAGAGCTCCCCGCTATGAAATCTGAGAGAACTAACATTTGCGGAATCAAGGGAGACAGTGGAGCAGATGAATGAGGCAGGGAAAGGGTACCTGTGGCAATTTGTTGGATGGGTCATAGAGAATAATCATGGCAGGCAAATAAGCAGCAGGGCATGGATTGGTAGTGTCTGTAGAGAGTTTGGCGTGCTCTTCAAATTATTTGCCCTACTTACGTTGGGTATGATCCACAGAGGTATGGCCAGGCCTTACTGTTAGGCAGCACATGTGTTTATGATTTAAAGACATGCGCTCTGGGTGTGCTGAGAGTGGCTGTACAGAGCGGTAAGTGTCTGTGTACCCGAGCAATGTGCATCCAACCGCTCACTTGAGACTGAACAGTGACAGAAGTAGCTGGGTTCCTGATGGAATGTAAATGGAGGGCACATATGAAGGGTGTTTGTGGTCACTCAGAGGATTGAAACATGGTTGGTGCACTACCAAAGCAGTGGTACCAGGAGGGAACATTTGAGGGGTAATGAGATGGTGGTATCCAGAGGTCAAAAAAGGTGTAAGAGGCCCTGAGGTTTGGGGATCCTGGTCCCACAGTGAGGGAGGGTTAGAAGTCCCTGCTAAACATTTCTGTCTAACAGTGTCCAAATGTTGCGCAGCCTGGCTACCTCTGTAACTTTTCCCCAGTATCTTTCTATCCTGCAGATGACCGGAGTAAGCTTCTTGGCCTCCTACCCCCAAAGGAGGGCGTGACATTTCTAGCCTTAGGATACTCCCAAAGGGTGCGATACTAAAATTCTGGGGAAAACTTCACTAACCATGCATATTTATGCACCAAACATGAGAATTCCTTACACCTGCAAAGTCTCATATTGGGCTTGTCAGCTTTGAGGTGGTCTAAGTGTTTGTATATGAGGGAAATATCCATCTGTGCTTCCTCTCCCATATGAGGACTATGGAGCTATTGTTCTTCTCTCACATGTCCCTTCAAAGAGACAGGTGACACACTCACTCAGTCACTCAGCAAACATTTATTCTTTAAAACTTTCATCTTTCTGTTTACCTTCCAAACATTCCCCCTTCACAACAAATGCAGGCCAGCCATTCCTCATTTCTCAATCACTCAGTCATGGCAGTCCTCCACTCCGTAGGCCCTGCAAGACCAACATGAACAAGAGGTGTGTCAGCTAGCAGAAGAAAAGCCTCCGTGTGCTCTTCTGTTCATACTGCTGCCCTCTAGTAGCGCTACAGTGCAACTGCAGCATAATAACGGGACTGAGAAGATGGCTGTCCTATGCAAATAATGTCTTCCCATGATTACTTTCTTCTCAGATAATCGCAGGTTTGCGCTCTGGTATCGCCTCCAACATATGGTCTTCAGGCGCATTCAAAAGCAGCCTACCTTTTTTTAGGCTAAGGTTTTTGCCACTCGAAGGCTGCACATGGGGAAGTCACCCTCATTTAGCGGGGTCCCACAGTGACTGCAGTCATCCTCTCTACAGAACCTGGGCGTTCGTGGGCGTTCGGGGGAGTTCTTCAAAGGAAGGAAGGGGGTGTTTCAAACCCCAGTGCCAGCCCAGCCCAGCCCAGCCCAGCCCAGCGCAGCGCTGTGCCGTGCGGTGCTGTGACGCTTCATCCCTTCACCTGTTGCAGCAGGCATGATGCAGACCTGCTGAAGCAAAGGCCTGAATCTGCCCTTTTCTGCCTCTTGGACAAACAACAACCTTTCTGACTTCTTATTGCTTCTGATTAAGGGAGTTGCACTTGCCTCAAACTGTACCCCTCATTTCATTAGGAAGAGCTCATTCTTCACCTTTATTCCTAGCCAAATTCAAAGCCAGCAAACCCCTGATTTGAGGGATCGGCTCGCACCAAATGAAAAATCACCACCATCCATCCTATTTTACTATCAGTCTAGCACCTTCCTCGTAGTCTTGTGCTCAGTTATTCCCACCGAGGCCACATTTGCGCTCCACAATACACCGAATTTAAAAGACAAAGAATGAATGCATCAATAAAGGAAGCTAAGGCTTTGTCCCTATTGAACCTACTTAAGAAAAAGGGGGGGATGGTGAAAGGTCATCAGGGAAATGATTTGTAATTTTGGGGCACACGTGCCAAAAAGAGTGGCCATTTTTCTCCTCTGTTTTTTCAAGTGAAAATAAACTTCGCCATCGGAAATAAAAGCAGTGTTTGACATTTTTCCAACTTAGGGAACTTTGAGAGCATTGGCAGGATTTGAACCCTCGTCCTGTGAGAGCCTGTGCCACCAGAGGCACAAGACTTACCATTGTGCTATAGCCCCTTGCTGGTCTAAAGCTTTGCAGTAGTAACTATAAGCAAGATACAAGCTCTGATGTCATCGGCTGTAGTTTCCAGTGCATGAAAAGGATGACCATGATATAGGGACGATTAGATAAGCTACTGACATGGAAACCAGCGTGGTCCAGTGGGTAAGTTCCTGCCTTCCAGCCAGACGACCAGGGTTCAAGTCCCGGCTTCGGCACCAGGTGACTGATGGGGATGCAGCAGAGGTAAGTTGGGGGTGGGTCGGTCTGGCCAATGGGTAAGTAAAATGTGTGGGTGTGTCAAACGAGATTGGGATCATGCCTGGTGAATGGTGGTTGGTAAGTAACATGGGTGTGGTGAGAGCAAAGGGTGGGATGTGTAGCTGTTAGGGGGGTGTAGGAGGAGCTTAGGCAAATTAGGTGGGGGTCAGAGAGCAAGAGACCAGGTGTAGTGGAGAGCAAGGGTAGGCGGTTAGAGTCCCAGGGACTAAGAAGGCTGGCCATAGATGGAGGGGGAGCCTGGGGCGATCACCAAGTCAGGGTAGAGTGAAGGAGCTGAGAGGGGCCTAATGTGGGCACTCATGCACTGGTTCCTGACCACAGATAGGGTCATTACATAGGGTGAGACTTATGATGGGGTACCCCATTTTTTTTAGTGCACTCCCCTAAACTCTCTGATTTTGGGGGGGGGGCAGTCAAATTTGGGGGTGCATTATGAAGGGTGATGGGGTGCAGATTGGCATTGGTTCTGGGTAGTTTTTGGGGGGCTACCCTTAGTTTTTATTGTTCCGCTCCTCCATTATGGGGTGCACCTCAAAAGAATAGGGGCGTACAGGTTTGCGACAGTTTCTATTACCGACCACAAGGGGGCACCATACAATCCTACTGAAGTTATGGTATTGAAAGGTACAAAAAGGATCATGTGGTGGTACTTAACAAGTGGGGATCCCCAAGAATGTATTGCCTCCCCTACCCTCCGTGCGGCATGTTATAGGGAAATTGGCAAATTTCTATTGAAAATAGACGGCATAGAGCTCCCCGCTATGAAATCTGAGAGAACTAACATTTGCGGAATCAAGGGAGACAGTGGAGCAGATGAATGAGGCAGGGAAAGGGTACCTGTGGCAATTTGTTGGATGGGTCATAGAGAATAATCATGGCAGGCAAATAAGCAGCAGGGCATGGATTGGTAGTGTCTGTAGAGAGTTTGGCGTGCTCTTCAAATTATTTGCCCTACTTACGTTGGGTATGATCCACAGAGGTATGGCCAGGCCTTACTGTTAGGCAGCACATGTGTTTATGATTTAAAGACATGCGCTCTGGGTGTGCTGAGAGTGGCTGTACAGAGCGGTAAGTGTCTGTGTACCCGAGCAATGTGCATCCAACCGCTCACTTGAGACTGAACAGTGACAGAAGTAGCTGGGTTCCTGATGGAATGTAAATGGAGGGCACATATGAAGGGTGTTTGTGGTCACTCAGAGGATTGAAACATGGTTGGTGCACTACCAAAGCAGTGGTACCAGGAGGGAACATTTGAGGGGTAATGAGATGGTGGTATCCAGAGGTCAAAAAAGGTGTAAGAGGCCCTGAGGTTTGGGGATCCTGGTCCCACAGTGAGGGAGGGTTAGAAGTCCCTGCTAAACATTTCTGTCTAACAGTGTCCAAATGTTGCGCAGCCTGGCTACCTCTGTAACTTTTCCCCAGTATCTTTCTATCCTGCAGATGACCGGAGTAAGCTTCTTGGCCTCCTACCCCCAAAGGAGGGCGTGACATTTCTAGCCTTAGGATACTCCCAAAGGGTGCGATACTAAAATTCTGGGGAAAACTTCACTAACCATGCATATTTATGCACCAAACATGAGAATTCCTTACACCTGCAAAGTCTCATATTGGGCTTGTCAGCTTTGAGGTGGTCTAAGTGTTTGTATATGAGGGAAATATCCATCTGTGCTTCCTCTCCCATATGAGGACTATGGAGCTATTGTTCTTCTCTCACATGTCCCTTCAAAGAGACAGGTGACACACTCACTCAGTCACTCAGCAAACATTTATTCTTTAAAACTTTCATCTTTCTGTTTACCTTCCAAACATTCCCCCTTCACAACAAATGCAGGCCAGCCATTCCTCATTTCTCAATCACTCAGTCATGGCAGTCCTCCACTCCGTAGGCCCTGCAAGACCAACATGAACAAGAGGTGTGTCAGCTAGCAGAAGAAAAGCCTCGGTGTGCTCTTCTGTTCATACTGCTGCCCTCTAGTAACGCTACAGTGCAACTGCAGCATAATAACGGGACTGAGAAGATGGCTGTCCTATGCAAATAATGTCTTCCCATGATTACTTTCTTCTCAGATAATCGCAGGTTTGCGCTCTGGTATCGCCTCCAACATATGGTCTTCAGGCGCATTCAAAAGCAGCCTACCTTTTTTTAGGCTAAGGTTTTTGCCACTCGAAGGCTGCACATGGGGAAGTCACCCTCATTTAGCGGGGTCCCACAGTGACTGCAGTCATCCTCTCTACAGAACCTGGGCGTTCGTGGGCGTTCGGGGGAGTTCTTCAAAGGAAGGAAGGGGGTGTTTCAAGCCCCAGTGCCAGCCCAGTGCCAGCCCAGCCCGGCCCGGCCCAGCCCAGCCCAGCCCAGCCCAGCCCAGCCCAGCCCAGCGCAGCGCTGTGCTGTGCCGTGCCATGCCGTGCGGTGCTGTGACGCTCCATCCCTTCACCTGTTGCAGCAGGCATGATGCAGACCTGCTGAAGCAAAGGCCTGAATCTGCCCTTTTCTGCCTCTTGGACAAACGACAACCTTTCTGACTTCTTATTGCTTCTGATTAAGGGAGTTGCACTTGCCTCAAACTGTACCCCTCATTTCATTAGGAAGAGCTCATTCTTCACCTTTATTCCTAGCCAACTTCAAAGCCAGCAAACCCCTGATTTGAGGGATCGGCTCGCACCAAATGAAAAATCACCACCATCCATCCTATTTTACTATCAGTCTAGCACCTTCCTCGTATTCTTGTGCTCAGTTATTCCCACCGAGGCCACATTTGCGCTCCACAATACACCGAATTTAAAAGACAAAGAATGAATGCATCAATAAAGGAAGCTAAGGCTTTGTCCCTATTGAACCTACTTAAGAAAAAGGGGGGGGATGGTGGAAGGTCATCAGGGAAACGATTTGTAATTTTGGGGCACACGTGCCAAAAAGAGTGGCCATTTTTCTCCTCTGTTTTTTCAAGTGAAAATAAACTTTGCCGTCGGAAATAAAAGCAGTGTTTGACATTTTTCCAACTTAGGGAACTTTGAGAGCATTGGCAGGATTTGAACCCTCGTCCTGTGAGAGCCTGTGCCACCAGAGGCACAAGACTTACCATTGAGCTATAGCCCCTTGCTGTTCTACAGCATTGCAGTAGTAACTATAAGCAAGATACAAGCTCTGATGTCATCGGCTGTAGTTTCCAGTGCATGAAAAGGATGACCATGATATAGGGACGATTAGATAAGCTACTGACATGGAAACCAGCGTGGTCCAGTGGGTAAGTTCCTGCCTTCCAGCCAGACGACCAGGGTTCAAGTCCCGGCTTCGGCACCAGGTGACTGATGGTGATGCAGCAGAGGTAAGTTGGGGGTGGGCTGGCCTGGCCAATGGGTAAGTAAAACATGTGTGGTTGTGTCAAACGAGATTGGGATCATGCCTGGTGAATGGTGGTTGGTAAGTAACATGGGTGTGGTGAGAGCAAAGGGTGGGATGTGTAGCTGTTAGGGGGGTGTAGGAGGAGCTTAGGCAAATTGGGAGGGGATCAGAGAGCAAGAGACCAGGTGTAGTGGAGAGCAAGGGTAGGCGGTTAGAGTCCCAGGGACTAAGAAGGCTGGCCATAGATGGAGGGGGAGCCTGGGGCGATCACCAAGTCAGGGTAGAGTGAAGGAGCTGAGAGGGGCCTAATATGGGCACTCATGCACTGGTTCCTGACCACAGATAGGGTCATTACATAGGGTGAGACTTATGCTGGGGTACACCATTTTTTTAGTGCACTCCCCTAAACTCTCTGACTTTGGGGGGGGGGGGGGCAGTCAAATTTGGGGGTGCATTATGAAGGGTGATGGGGTGCAGATTGGCATTGGTTCTGGGTAGTTTTTGGGGGGCTACCCTTAGTTTTTATTGTTCCGCTCCTCCATTATGGGGTGCACCTCAAAAGAATAGGGGCGTACAGGTTTGCGACAGTTTCTATTACCGACCACAAGGGGGCACCATACAATCCTACTGAAGTTATGGTATTGAAAGGTACAAAAAGGATCATGTGGTGGTACTTAACAAGTGTGGATCCCCAAGAATGTATTGCCTCCCCTACCCTCCGTGCGGCATGTTATAGGGAAATTGGCAAATTTCTATTGAAAATAGACGGCATAGAGCTCCCCGCTATGAAATCTGAGAGAACTAACATTTGCGGAATCAAGGGAGACAGTGGAGCAGATGAATGAGGCAGGGAAAGGGTACCTGTGGCAATTTGTTGGATGGGTCATAGAGAATAATCATGGCAGGCAAATAAGCAGCAGGGCATGGATTGGTAGTGTCTGTAGAGAGTTTGGCGTGCTCTTCAAATTATTTGCCCTACTTACGTTGGGTATGATCCACAGAGGTATGGCCAGGCCTTACTGTTAGGCAGCACATGTGTTTATGATTTAAAGACATGCGCTCTGGGTGTGCTGAGAGTGGCTGTACAGAGCGGTAAGTGTCTGTGTACCCGAGCAATGTGCATCCAACCGCTCACTTGAGACTGAACAGTGACAGAAGTAGCTGGGTTCCTGATGGAATGTAAATGGAGGGCACATATGAAGGGTGTTTGTGGTCACTCAGAGGATTGAAACATGGTTGGTGCACTACCAAAGCAGTGGTACCAGGAGGGAACATTTGAGGGGTAATGAGATGGTGGTATCCAGAGGTCAAAAAAGGTGTAAGAGGCCCTGAGGTTTGGGGATCCTGGTCCCACAGTGAGGGAGGGTTAGAAGTCCCTGCTAAACATTTCTGTCTAACAGTGTCCAAATGTTGCGCAGCCTGGCTACCTCTGTAACTTTTCCCCAGTATCTTTCTATCCTGCAGATGACCGGAGTAAGCTTCTTGGCCTCCTACCCCCAAAGGAGGGCGTGACATTTCTAGCCTTAGGATACTCCCAAAGGGTGCGATACTAAAATTCTGGGGAAAACTTCACTAACCATGCATTTTTATGCACCAAACATGAGAATTCCTTACACCTGCAAAGTCTCATATTGGGCTTGTCAGCTTTGAGGTGGTCTAAGTGTTTGTATATGAGGGAAATATCCATCTGTGCTTCCTCTCCCATATGAGGACTATGGAGCTATTGTTCTTCTCTCACATGTCCCTTCAAAGAGACAGGTGACACACTCACTCAGTCACTCAGCAAACATTTATTCTTTAAAACTTTCATCTTTCTGTTTACCTTCCAAACATTCCCCCTTCACAACAAATGCAGGCCAGCCATTCCTCATTTCTCAATCACTCAGTCATGGCAGTCCTCCACTCCGTAGGCCCTGCAAGACCAACATGAACAAGAGGTGTGTCAGCTAGCAGAAGAAAAGCCTCCGTGTGCTCTTCTGTTCATACTGCTGCCCTCTAGTAGCGCTACAGTGCAACTGCAGCATAATAACGGGACTGAGAAGATGGCTGTCCTATGCAAATAATGTCTTCCCATGATTACTTTCTTCTCAGATAATCGCAGGTTTGCGCTCTGGTATCGCCTCCAACATATGGTCTTCAGGCGCATTCAAAAGCAGCCTACCTTTTTTTAGGCTAAGGTTTTTGCCACTCGAAGGCTGCACATGGGGAAGTCACCCTCATTTAGCGGGGTCCCACAGTGACTGCAGTCATCCTCTCTACAGAACCTGGGCGTTCGTGGGCGTTCGGGGGAGTTCTTCAAAGGAAGGAAGGGGGTGTTTCAAACCCCAGTGCCAGCCCAGTGCCAGCCCAGCCCGGCCCGGCCCGGCCAGGCCCAGCCCAGCCCAGCGCAGCGCTGTGCCGTGCGGTGCTGTGACGCTTCATCCCTTCACCTGTTGCAGCAGGCATGATGCAGACCTGCTGAAGCAAAGGCCTGAATCTGCCCTTTTCTGCCTCTTGGACAAACAACAACCTTTCTGACTTCTTATTGCTTCTGATTAAGGGAGTTGCACTTGCCTCAAACTGTACCCCTCATTTCATTAGGAAGAGCTCATTCTTCACCTTTATTCCTAGCCAAATTCAAAGCCAGCAAACCCCTGATTTGAGGGATCGGCTCGCACCAAATGAAAAATCACCACCATCCATCCTATTTTACTATCAGTCTAGCACCTTCCTCGTAGTCTTGTGCTCAGTTATTCCCACCGAGGCCACATTTGCGCTCCACAATACACCGAATTTAAAAGACAAAGAATGAATGCATCAATAAAGGAAGCTAAGGCTTTGTCCCTATTGAACCTACTTAAGAAAAAGGGGGGGATGGTGAAAGGTCATCAGGGAAATGATTTGTAATTTTGGGGCACACGTGCCAAAAAGAGTGGCCATTTTTCTCCTCTGTTTTTTCAAGTGAAAATAAACTTCGCCATCGGAAATAAAAGCAGTGTTTGACATTTTTCCAACTTAGGGAACTTTGAGAGCATTGGCAGGATTTGAACCCTCGTCCTGTGAGAGCCTGTGCCACCAGAGGCACAAGACTTACCATTGTGCTATAGCCCCTTGCTGGTCTAAAGCTTTGCAGTAGTAACTATAAGCAAGATACAAGCTCTGATGTCATCGGCTGTAGTTTCCAGTGCATGAAAAGGATGACCATGATATAGGGACGATTAGATAAGCTACTGACATGGAAACCAGCGTGGTCCAGTGGGTAAGTTCCTGCCTTCCAGCCAGACGACCAGGGTTCAAGTCCCGGCTTCGGCACCAGGTGACTGATGGGGATGCAGCAGAGGTAAGTTGGGGGTGGGTCGGTCTGGCCAATGGGTAAGTAAAATGTGTGGGTGTGTCAAACGAGATTGGGATCATGCCTGGTGAATGGTGGTTGGTAAGTAACATGGGTGTGGTGAGAGCAAAGGGTGGGATGTGTAGCTGTTAGGGGGGTGTAGGAGGAGCTTAGGCAAATTAGGTGGGGGTCAGAGAGCAAGAGACCAGGTGTAGTGGAGAGCAAGGGTAGGCGGTTAGAGTCCCAGGGACTAAGAAGGCTGGCCATAGATGGAGGGGGAGCCTGGGGCGATCACCAAGTCAGGGTAGAGTGAAGGAGCTGAGAGGGGCCTAATGTGGGCACTCATGCACTGGTTCCTGACCACAGATAGGGTCATTACATAGGGTGAGACTTATGATGGGGTACCCCATTTTTTTTAGTGCACTCCCCTAAACTCTCTGATTTTGGGGGGGGGGCAGTCAAATTTGGGGGTGCATTATGAAGGGTGATGGGGTGCAGATTGGCATTGGTTCTGGGTAGTTTTTGGGGGGCTACCCTTAGTTTTTATTGTTCCGCTCCTCCATTATGGGGTGCACCTCAAAAGAATAGGGGCGTACAGGTTTGCGACAGTTTCTATTACCGACCACAAGGGGGCACCATACAATCCTACTGAAGTTATGGTATTGAAAGGTACAAAAAGGATCATGTGGTGGTACTTAACAAGTGGGGATCCCCAAGAATGTATTGCCTCCCCTACCCTCCGTGCGGCATGTTATAGGGAAATTGGCAAATTTCTATTGAAAATAGACGGCATAGAGCTCCCCGCTATGAAATCTGAGAGAACTAACATTTGCGGAATCAAGGGAGACAGTGGAGCAGATGAATGAGGCAGGGAAAGGGTACCTGTGGCAATTTGTTGGATGGGTCATAGAGAATAATCATGGCAGGCAAATAAGCAGCAGGGCATGGATTGGTAGTGTCTGTAGAGAGTTTGGCGTGCTCTTCAAATTATTTGCCCTACTTACGTTGGGTATGATCCACAGAGGTATGGCCAGGCCTTACTGTTAGGCAGCACATGTGTTTATGATTTAAAGACATGCGCTCTGGGTGTGCTGAGAGTGGCTGTACAGAGCGGTAAGTGTCTGTGTACCCGAGCAATGTGCATCCAACCGCTCACTTGAGACTGAACAGTGACAGAAGTAGCTGGGTTCCTGATGGAATGTAAATGGAGGGCACATATGAAGGGTGTTTGTGGTCACTCAGAGGATTGAAACATGGTTGGTGCACTACCAAAGCAGTGGTACCAGGAGGGAACATTTGAGGGGTAATGAGATGGTGGTATCCAGAGGTCAAAAAAGGTGTAAGAGGCCCTGAGGTTTGGGGATCCTGGTCCCACAGTGAGGGAGGGTTAGAAGTCCCTGCTAAACATTTCTGTCTAACAGTGTCCAAATGTTGCGCAGCCTGGCTACCTCTGTAACTTTTCCCCAGTATCTTTCTATCCTGCAGATGACCGGAGTAAGCTTCTTGGCCTCCTACCCCCAAAGGAGGGCGTGACATTTCTAGCCTTAGGATACTCCCAAAGGGTGCGATACTAAAATTCTGGGGAAAACTTCACTAACCATGCATATTTATGCACCAAACATGAGAATTCCTTACACCTGCAAAGTCTCATATTGGGCTTGTCAGCTTTGAGGTGGTCTAAGTGTTTGTATATGAGGGAAATATCCATCTGTGCTTCCTCTCCCATATGAGGACTATGGAGCTATTGTTCTTCTCTCACATGTCCCTTCAAAGAGACAGGTGACACACTCACTCAGTCACTCAGCAAACATTTATTCTTTAAAACTTTCATCTTTCTGTTTACCTTCCAAACATTCCCCCTTCACAACAAATGCAGGCCAGCCATTCCTCATTTCTCAATCACTCAGTCATGGCAGTCCTCCACTCCGTAGGCCCTGCAAGACCAACATGAACAAGAGGTGTGTCAGCTAGCAGAAGAAAAGCCTCCGTGTGCTCTTCTGTTCATACTGCTGCCCTCTAGTAGCGCTACAGTGCAACTGCAGCATAATAACGGGACTGAGAAGATGGCTGTCCTATGCAAATAATGTCTTCCCATGATTACTTTCTTCTCAGATAATCGCAGGTTTGCGCTCTGGTATCGCCTCCAACATATGGTCTTCAGGCGCATTCAAAAGCAGCCTACCTTTTTTTAGGCTAAGGTTTTTGCCACTCGAAGGCTGCACATGGGGAAGTCACCCTCATTTAGCGGGGTCCCACAGTGACTGCAGTCATCCTCTCTACAGAACCTGGGCGTTCGTGGGCGTTCGGGGGAGTTCTTCAAAGGAAGGAAGGGGGTGTTTCAAACCCCAGTGCCAGCCCAGTGCCAGCCCAGCCCGGCCCGGCCCGGCCAGGCCCAGCCCAGCCCAGCCCAGCCCAGCCCAGCGCAGCGCTGTGCCGTGCCGTGCCGTGCGGTGCTGTGACGCTTCATCCCTTCACCTGTTGCAGCAGGCATGATGCAGACCTGCTGAAGCAAAGGCCTGAATCTGCCCTTTTCTGCCTCTTGGACAAACAACAACCTTTCTGACTTCTTATTGCTTCTGATTAAGGGAGTTGCACTTGCCTCAAACTGTACCCCTCATTTCATTAGGAAGAGCTCATTCTTCACCTTTATTCCTAGCCAAATTCAAAGCCAGCAAACCCCTGATTTGAGGGATCGGCTCGCACCAAATGAAAAATCACCACCATCCATCCTATTTTACTATCAGTCTAGCACCTTCCTCGTAGTCTTGTGCTCAGTTATTCCCACCGAGGCCACATTTGCGCTCCACAATACACCGAATTTAAAAGACAAAGAATGAATGCATCAATAAAGGAAGCTAAGGCTTTGTCCCTATTGAACCTACTTAAGAAAAAGGGGGGGATGGTGAAAGGTCATCAGGGAAATGATTTGTAATTTTGGGGCACACGTGCCAAAAAGAGTGGCCATTTTTCTCCTCTGTTTTTTCAAGTGAAAATAAACTTCGCCATCGGAAATAAAAGCAGTGTTTGACATTTTTCCAACTTAGGGAACTTTGAGAGCATTGGCAGGATTTGAACCCTCGTCCTGTGAGAGCCTGTGCCACCAGAGGCACAAGACTTACCATTGTGCTATAGCCCCTTGCTGGTCTAAAGCTTTGCAGTAGTAACTATAAGCAAGATACAAGCTCTGATGTCATCGGCTGTAGTTTCCAGTGCATGAAAAGGATGACCATGATATAGGGACGATTAGATAAGCTACTGACATGGAAACCAGCGTGGTCCAGTGGGTAAGTTCCTGCCTTCCAGCCAGACGACCAGGGTTCAAGTCCCGGCTTCGGCACCAGGTGACTGATGGGGATGCAGCAGAGGTAAGTTGGGGGTGGGTCGGTCTGGCCAATGGGTAAGTAAAATGTGTGGGTGTGTCAAACGAGATTGGGATCATGCCTGGTGAATGGTGGTTGGTAAGTAACATGGGTGTGGTGAGAGCAAAGGGTGGGATGTGTAGCTGTTAGGGGGGTGTAGGAGGAGCTTAGGCAAATTAGGTGGGGGTCAGAGAGCAAGAGACCAGGTGTAGTGGAGAGCAAGGGTAGGCGGTTAGAGTCCCAGGGACTAAGAAGGCTGGCCATAGATGGAGGGGGAGCCTGGGGCGATCACCAAGTCAGGGTAGAGTGAAGGAGCTGAGAGGGGCCTAATGTGGGCACTCATGCACTGGTTCCTGACCACAGATAGGGTCATTACATAGGGTGAGACTTATGATGGGGTACCCCATTTTTTTTAGTGCACTCCCCTAAACTCTCTGATTTTGGGGGGGGGGCAGTCAAATTTGGGGGTGCATTATGAAGGGTGATGGGGTGCAGATTGGCATTGGTTCTGGGTAGTTTTTGGGGGGCTACCCTTAGTTTTTATTGTTCCGCTCCTCCATTATGGGGTGCACCTCAAAAGAATAGGGGCGTACAGGTTTGCGACAGTTTCTATTACCGACCACAAGGGGGCACCATACAATCCTACTGAAGTTATGGTATTGAAAGGTACAAAAAGGATCATGTGGTGGTACTTAACAAGTGGGGATCCCCAAGAATGTATTGCCTCCCCTACCCTCCGTGCGGCATGTTATAGGGAAATTGGCAAATTTCTATTGAAAATAGACGGCATAGAGCTCCCCGCTATGAAATCTGAGAGAACTAACATTTGCGGAATCAAGGGAGACAGTGGAGCAGATGAATGAGGCAGGGAAAGGGTACCTGTGGCAATTTGTTGGATGGGTCATAGAGAATAATCATGGCAGGCAAATAAGCAGCAGGGCATGGATTGGTAGTGTCTGTAGAGAGTTTGGCGTGCTCTTCAAATTATTTGCCCTACTTACGTTGGGTATGATCCACAGAGGTATGGCCAGGCCTTACTGTTAGGCAGCACATGTGTTTATGATTTAAAGACATGCGCTCTGGGTGTGCTGAGAGTGGCTGTACAGAGCGGTAAGTGTCTGTGTACCCGAGCAATGTGCATCCAACCGCTCACTTGAGACTGAACAGTGACAGAAGTAGCTGGGTTCCTGATGGAATGTAAATGGAGGGCACATATGAAGGGTGTTTGTGGTCACTCAGAGGATTGAAACATGGTTGGTGCACTACCAAAGCAGTGGTACCAGGAGGGAACATTTGAGGGGTAATGAGATGGTGGTATCCAGAGGTCAAAAAAGGTGTAAGAGGCCCTGAGGTTTGGGGATCCTGGTCCCACAGTGAGGGAGGGTTAGAAGTCCCTGCTAAACATTTCTGTCTAACAGTGTCCAAATGTTGCGCAGCCTGGCTACCTCTGTAACTTTTCCCCAGTATCTTTCTATCCTGCAGATGACCGGAGTAAGCTTCTTGGCCTCCTACCCCCAAAGGAGGGCGTGACATTTCTAGCCTTAGGATACTCCCAAAGGGTGCGATACTAAAATTCTGGGGAAAACTTCACTAACCATGCATATTTATGCACCAAACATGAGAATTCCTTACACCTGCAAAGTCTCATATTGGGCTTGTCAGCTTTGAGGTGGTCTAAGTGTTTGTATATGAGGGAAATATCCATCTGTGCTTCCTCTCCCATATGAGGACTATGGAGCTATTGTTCTTCTCTCACATGTCCCTTCAAAGAGACAGGTGACACACTCACTCAGTCACTCAGCAAACATTTATTCTTTAAAACTTTCATCTTTCTGTTTACCTTCCAAACATTCCCCCTTCACAACAAATGCAGGCCAGCCATTCCTCATTTCTCAATCACTCAGTCATGGCAGTCCTCCACTCCGTAGGCCCTGCAAGACCAACATGAACAAGAGGTGTGTCAGCTAGCAGAAGAAAAGCCTCCGTGTGCTCTTCTGTTCATACTGCTGCCCTCTAGTAGCGCTACAGTGCAACTGCAGCATAATAACGGGACTGAGAAGATGGCTGTCCTATGCAAATAATGTCTTCCCATGATTACTTTCTTCTCAGATAATCGCAGGTTTGCGCTCTGGTATCGCCTCCAACATATGGTCTTCAGGCGCATTCAAAAGCAGCCTACCTTTTTTTAGGCTAAGGTTTTTGCCACTCGAAGGCTGCACATGGGGAAGTCACCCTCATTTAGCGGGGTCCCACAGTGACTGCAGTCATCCTCTCTACAGAACCTGGGCGTTCGTGGGCGTTCGGGGGAGTTCTTCAAAGGAAGGAAGGGGGTGTTTCAAACCCCAGTGCCAGCCCAGTGCCAGCCCAGCCCGGCCCGGCCCGGCCAGGCCCAGCCCAGCCCAGCCCAGCCCAGCGCAGCGCTGTGCCGTGCGGTGCTGTGACGCTTCATCCCTTCACCTGTTGCAGCAGGCATGATGCAGACCTGCTGAAGCAAAGGCCTGAATCTGCCCTTTTCTGCCTCTTGGACAAACAACAACCTTTCTGACTTCTTATTGCTTCTGATTAAGGGAGTTGCACTTGCCTCAAACTGTACCCCTCATTTCATTAGGAAGAGCTCATTCTTCACCTTTATTCCTAGCCAAATTCAAAGCCAGCAAACCCCTGATTTGAGGGATCGGCTCGCACCAAATGAAAAATCACCACCATCCATCCTATTTTACTATCAGTCTAGCACCTTCCTCGTAGTCTTGTGCTCAGTTATTCCCACCGAGGCCACATTTGCGCTCCACAATACACCGAATTTAAAAGACAAAGAATGAATGCATCAATAAAGGAAGCTAAGGCTTTGTCCCTATTGAACCTACTTAAGAAAAAGGGGGGGATGGTGAAAGGTCATCAGGGAAATGATTTGTAATTTTGGGGCACACGTGCCAAAAAGAGTGGCCATTTTTCTCCTCTGTTTTTTCAAGTGAAAATAAACTTCGCCATCGGAAATAAAAGCAGTGTTTGACATTTTTCCAACTTAGGGAACTTTGAGAGCATTGGCAGGATTTGAACCCTCGTCCTGTGAGAGCCTGTGCCACCAGAGGCACAAGACTTACCATTGTGCTATAGCCCCTTGCTGGTCTAAAGCTTTGCAGTAGTAACTATAAGCAAGATACAAGCTCTGATGTCATCGGCTGTAGTTTCCAGTGCATGAAAAGGATGACCATGATATAGGGACGATTAGATAAGCTACTGACATGGAAACCAGCGTGGTCCAGTGGGTAAGTTCCTGCCTTCCAGCCAGACGACCAGGGTTCAAGTCCCGGCTTCGGCACCAGGTGACTGATGGGGATGCAGCAGAGGTAAGTTGGGGGTGGGTCGGTCTGGCCAATGGGTAAGTAAAATGTGTGGGTGTGTCAAACGAGATTGGGATCATGCCTGGTGAATGGTGGTTGGTAAGTAACATGGGTGTGGTGAGAGCAAAGGGTGGGATGTGTAGCTGTTAGGGGGGTGTAGGAGGAGCTTAGGCAAATTAGGTGGGGGTCAGAGAGCAAGAGACCAGGTGTAGTGGAGAGCAAGGGTAGGCGGTTAGAGTCCCAGGGACTAAGAAGGCTGGCCATAGATGGAGGGGGAGCCTGGGGCGATCACCAAGTCAGGGTAGAGTGAAGGAGCTGAGAGGGGCCTAATGTGGGCACTCATGCACTGGTTCCTGACCACAGATAGGGTCATTACATAGGGTGAGACTTATGATGGGGTACCCCATTTTTTTTAGTGCACTCCCCTAAACTCTCTGATTTTGGGGGGGGGGCAGTCAAATTTGGGGGTGCATTATGAAGGGTGATGGGGTGCAGATTGGCATTGGTTCTGGGTAGTTTTTGGGGGGCTACCCTTAGTTTTTATTGTTCCGCTCCTCCATTATGGGGTGCACCTCAAAAGAATAGGGGCGTACAGGTTTGCGACAGTTTCTATTACCGACCACAAGGGGGCACCATACAATCCTACTGAAGTTATGGTATTGAAAGGTACAAAAAGGATCATGTGGTGGTACTTAACAAGTGGGGATCCCCAAGAATGTATTGCCTCCCCTACCCTCCGTGCGGCATGTTATAGGGAAATTGGCAAATTTCTATTGAAAATAGACGGCATAGAGCTCCCCGCTATGAAATCTGAGAGAACTAACATTTGCGGAATCAAGGGAGACAGTGGAGCAGATGAATGAGGCAGGGAAAGGGTACCTGTGGCAATTTGTTGGATGGGTCATAGAGAATAATCATGGCAGGCAAATAAGCAGCAGGGCATGGATTGGTAGTGTCTGTAGAGAGTTTGGCGTGCTCTTCAAATTATTTGCCCTACTTACGTTGGGTATGATCCACAGAGGTATGGCCAGGCCTTACTGTTAGGCAGCACATGTGTTTATGATTTAAAGACATGCGCTCTGGGTGTGCTGAGAGTGGCTGTACAGAGCGGTAAGTGTCTGTGTACCCGAGCAATGTGCATCCAACCGCTCACTTGAGACTGAACAGTGACAGAAGTAGCTGGGTTCCTGATGGAATGTAAATGGAGGGCACATATGAAGGGTGTTTGTGGTCACTCAGAGGATTGAAACATGGTTGGTGCACTACCAAAGCAGTGGTACCAGGAGGGAACATTTGAGGGGTAATGAGATGGTGGTATCCAGAGGTCAAAAAAGGTGTAAGAGGCCCTGAGGTTTGGGGATCCTGGTCCCACAGTGAGGGAGGGTTAGAAGTCCCTGCTAAACATTTCTGTCTAACAGTGTCCAAATGTTGCGCAGCCTGGCTACCTCTGTAACTTTTCCCCAGTATCTTTCTATCCTGCAGATGACCGGAGTAAGCTTCTTGGCCTCCTACCCCCAAAGGAGGGCGTGACATTTCTAGCCTTAGGATACTCCCAAAGGGTGCGATACTAAAATTCTGGGGAAAACTTCACTAACCATGCATATTTATGCACCAAACATGAGAATTCCTTACACCTGCAAAGTCTCATATTGGGCTTGTCAGCTTTGAGGTGGTCTAAGTGTTTGTATATGAGGGAAATATCCATCTGTGCTTCCTCTCCCATATGAGGACTATGGAGCTATTGTTCTTCTCTCACATGTCCCTTCAAAGAGACAGGTGACACACTCACTCAGTCACTCAGCAAACATTTATTCTTTAAAACTTTCATCTTTCTGTTTACCTTCCAAACATTCCCCCTTCACAACAAATGCAGGCCAGCCATTCCTCATTTCTCAATCACTCAGTCATGGCAGTCCTCCACTCCGTAGGCCCTGCAAGACCAACATGAACAAGAGGTGTGTCAGCTAGCAGAAGAAAAGCCTCCGTGTG
Organism: Triturus cristatus; assembly: GCF_964204655.1. Lineage (NCBI taxonomy): Eukaryota > Metazoa > Chordata > Amphibia > Caudata > Salamandridae > Triturus > Triturus cristatus. Next base: position 764,216 of record NW_028187332.1, read on the forward strand.
CTCTTCTGTTCATACTGCTGCCCTCTAGTAGCGCTACAGTGCAACTGCAGCATAATAACGGGACTGAGAAGATGGCTGTCCTATGCAAATAATGTCTTCCCATGATTACTTTCTTCTCAGATAATCGCAGGTTTGCGCTCTGGTATCGCCTCCAACATATGGTCTTCAGGCGCATTCAAAAGCAGCCTACCTTTTTTTAGGCTAAGGTTTTTGCCACTCGAAGGCTGCACATGGGGAAGTCACCCTCATTTAGCGGGGTCCCACAGTGACTGCAGTCATCCTCTCTACAGAACCTGGGCGTTCGTGGGCGTTCGGGGGAGTTCTTCAAAGGAAGGAAGGGGGTGTTTCAAACCCCAGTGCCAGCCCAGTGCCAGCCCAGCCCGGCCCGGCCCGGCCAGGCCCAGCCCAGCCCAGCCCAGCCCAGCGCAGCGCTGTGCCGTGCGGTGCTGTGACGCTTCATCCCTTCACCTGTTGCAGCAGGCATGATGCAGACCTGCTGAAGCAAAGGCCTGAATCTGCCCTTTTCTGCCTCTTGGACAAACAACAACCTTTCTGACTTCTTATTGCTTCTGATTAAGGGAGTTGCACTTGCCTCAAACTGTACCCCTCATTTCATTAGGAAGAGCTCATTCTTCACCTTTATTCCTAGCCAAATTCAAAGCCAGCAAACCCCTGATTTGAGGGATCGGCTCGCACCAAATGAAAAATCACCACCATCCATCCTATTTTACTATCAGTCTAGCACCTTCCTCGTAGTCTTGTGCTCAGTTATTCCCACCGAGGCCACATTTGCGCTCCACAATACACCGAATTTAAAAGACAAAGAATGAATGCATCAATAAAGGAAGCTAAGGCTTTGTCCCTATTGAACCTACTTAAGAAAAAGGGGGGGATGGTGAAAGGTCATCAGGGAAATGATTTGTAATTTTGGGGCACACGTGCCAAAAAGAGTGGCCATTTTTCTCCTCTGTTTTTTCAAGTGAAAATAAACTTCGCCATCGGAAATAAAAGCAGTGTTTGACATTTTTCCAACTTAGGGAACTTTGAGAGCATTGGCAGGATTTGAACCCTCGTCCTGTGAGAGCCTGTGCCACCAGAGGCACAAGACTTACCATTGTGCTATAGCCCCTTGCTGGTCTAAAGCTTTGCAGTAGTAACTATAAGCAAGATACAAGCTCTGATGTCATCGGCTGTAGTTTCCAGTGCATGAAAAGGATGACCATGATATAGGGACGATTAGATAAGCTACTGACATGGAAACCAGCGTGGTCCAGTGGGTAAGTTCCTGCCTTCCAGCCAGACGACCAGGGTTCAAGTCCCGGCTTCGGCACCAGGTGACTGATGGGGATGCAGCAGAGGTAAGTTGGGGGTGGGTCGGTCTGGCCAATGGGTAAGTAAAATGTGTGGGTGTGTCAAACGAGATTGGGATCATGCCTGGTGAATGGTGGTTGGTAAGTAACATGGGTGTGGTGAGAGCAAAGGGTGGGATGTGTAGCTGTTAGGGGGGTGTAGGAGGAGCTTAGGCAAATTAGGTGGGGGTCAGAGAGCAAGAGACCAGGTGTAGTGGAGAGCAAGGGTAGGCGGTTAGAGTCCCAGGGACTAAGAAGGCTGGCCATAGATGGAGGGGGAGCCTGGGGCGATCACCAAGTCAGGGTAGAGTGAAGGAGCTGAGAGGGGCCTAATGTGGGCACTCATGCACTGGTTCCTGACCACAGATAGGGTCATTACATAGGGTGAGACTTATGATGGGGTACCCCATTTTTTTTAGTGCACTCCCCTAAACTCTCTGATTTTGGGGGGGGGGCAGTCAAATTTGGGGGTGCATTATGAAGGGTGATGGGGTGCAGATTGGCATTGGTTCTGGGTAGTTTTTGGGGGGCTACCCTTAGTTTTTATTGTTCCGCTCCTCCATTATGGGGTGCACCTCAAAAGAATAGGGGCGTACAGGTTTGCGACAGTTTCTATTACCGACCACAAGGGGGCACCATACAATCCTACTGAAGTTATGGTATTGAAAGGTACAAAAAGGATCATGTGGTGGTACTTAACAAGTGGGGATCCCCAAGAATGTATTGCCTCCCCTACCCTCCGTGCGGCATGTTATAGGGAAATTGGCAAATTTCTATTGAAAATAGACGGCATAGAGCTCCCCGCTATGAAATCTGAGAGAACTAACATTTGCGGAATCAAGGGAGACAGTGGAGCAGATGAATGAGGCAGGGAAAGGGTACCTGTGGCAATTTGTTGGATGGGTCATAGAGAATAATCATGGCAGGCAAATAAGCAGCAGGGCATGGATTGGTAGTGTCTGTAGAGAGTTTGGCGTGCTCTTCAAATTATTTGCCCTACTTACGTTGGGTATGATCCACAGAGGTATGGCCAGGCCTTACTGTTAGGCAGCACATGTGTTTATGATTTAAAGACATGCGCTCTGGGTGTGCTGAGAGTGGCTGTACAGAGCGGTAAGTGTCTGTGTACCCGAGCAATGTGCATCCAACCGCTCACTTGAGACTGAACAGTGACAGAAGTAGCTGGGTTCCTGATGGAATGTAAATGGAGGGCACATATGAAGGGTGTTTGTGGTCACTCAGAGGATTGAAACATGGTTGGTGCACTACCAAAGCAGTGGTACCAGGAGGGAACATTTGAGGGGTAATGAGATGGTGGTATCCAGAGGTCAAAAAAGGTGTAAGAGGCCCTGAGGTTTGGGGATCCTGGTCCCACAGTGAGGGAGGGTTAGAAGTCCCTGCTAAACATTTCTGTCTAACAGTGTCCAAATGTTGCGCAGCCTGGCTACCTCTGTAACTTTTCCCCAGTATCTTTCTATCCTGCAGATGACCGGAGTAAGCTTCTTGGCCTCCTACCCCCAAAGGAGGGCGTGACATTTCTAGCCTTAGGATACTCCCAAAGGGTGCGATACTAAAATTCTGGGGAAAACTTCACTAACCATGCATATTTATGCACCAAACATGAGAATTCCTTACACCTGCAAAGTCTCATATTGGGCTTGTCAGCTTTGAGGTGGTCTAAGTGTTTGTATATGAGGGAAATATCCATCTGTGCTTCCTCTCCCATATGAGGACTATGGAGCTATTGTTCTTCTCTCACATGTCCCTTCAAAGAGACAGGTGACACACTCACTCAGTCACTCAGCAAACATTTATTCTTTAAAACTTTCATCTTTCTGTTTACCTTCCAAACATTCCCCCTTCACAACAAATGCAGGCCAGCCATTCCTCATTTCTCAATCACTCAGTCATGGCAGTCCTCCACTCCGTAGGCCCTGCAAGACCAACATGAACAAGAGGTGTGTCAGCTAGCAGAAGAAAAGCCTCCGTGTGCTCTTCTGTTCATACTGCTGCCCTCTAGTAGCGCTACAGTGCAACTGCAGCATAATAACGGGACTGAGAAGATGGCTGTCCTATGCAAATAATGTCTTCCCATGATTACTTTCTTCTCAGATAATCGCAGGTTTGCGCTCTGGTATCGCCTCCAACATATGGTCTTCAGGCGCATTCAAAAGCAGCCTACCTTTTTTTAGGCTAAGGTTTTTGCCACTCGAAGGCTGCACATGGGGAAGTCACCCTCATTTAGCGGGGTCCCACAGTGACTGCAGTCATCCTCTCTACAGAACCTGGGCGTTCGTGGGCGTTCGGGGGAGTTCTTCAAAGGAAGGAAGGGGGTGTTTCAAACCCCAGTGCCAGCCCAGTGCCAGCCCAGCCCGGCCCGGCCCGGCCAGGCCCAGCCCAGCCCAGCCCAGCCCAGCCCAGCGCAGCGCTGTGCCGTGCCGTGCCGTGCGGTGCTGTGACGCTTCATCCCTTCACCTGTTGCAGCAGGCATGATGCAGACCTGCTGAAGCAAAGGCCTGAATCTGCCCTTTTCTGCCTCTTGGACAAACAACAACCTTTCTGACTTCTTATTGCTTCTGATTAAGGGAGTTGCACTTGCCTCAAACTGTACCCCTCATTTCATTAGGAAGAGCTCATTCTTCACCTTTATTCCTAGCCAAATTCAAAGCCAGCAAACCCCTGATTTGAGGGATCGGCTCGCACCAAATGAAAAATCACCACCATCCATCCTATTTTACTATCAGTCTAGCACCTTCCTCGTAGTCTTGTGCTCAGTTATTCCCACCGAGGCCACATTTGCGCTCCACAATACACCGAATTTAAAAGACAAAGAATGAATGCATCAATAAAGGAAGCTAAGGCTTTGTCCCTATTGAACCTACTTAAGAAAAAGGGGGGGATGGTGAAAGGTCATCAGGGAAATGATTTGTAATTTTGGGGCACACGTGCCAAAAAGAGTGGCCATTTTTCTCCTCTGTTTTTTCAAGTGAAAATAAACTTCGCCATCGGAAATAAAAGCAGTGTTTGACATTTTTCCAACTTAGGGAACTTTGAGAGCATTGGCAGGATTTGAACCCTCGTCCTGTGAGAGCCTGTGCCACCAGAGGCACAAGACTTACCATTGTGCTATAGCCCCTTGCTGGTCTAAAGCTTTGCAGTAGTAACTATAAGCAAGATACAAGCTCTGATGTCATCGGCTGTAGTTTCCAGTGCATGAAAAGGATGACCATGATATAGGGACGATTAGATAAGCTACTGACATGGAAACCAGCGTGGTCCAGTGGGTAAGTTCCTGCCTTCCAGCCAGACGACCAGGGTTCAAGTCCCGGCTTCGGCACCAGGTGACTGATGGGGATGCAGCAGAGGTAAGTTGGGGGTGGGTCGGTCTGGCCAATGGGTAAGTAAAATGTGTGGGTGTGTCAAACGAGATTGGGATCATGCCTGGTGAATGGTGGTTGGTAAGTAACATGGGTGTGGTGAGAGCAAAGGGTGGGATGTGTAGCTGTTAGGGGGGTGTAGGAGGAGCTTAGGCAAATTAGGTGGGGGTCAGAGAGCAAGAGACCAGGTGTAGTGGAGAGCAAGGGTAGGCGGTTAGAGTCCCAGGGACTAAGAAGGCTGGCCATAGATGGAGGGGGAGCCTGGGGCGATCACCAAGTCAGGGTAGAGTGAAGGAGCTGAGAGGGGCCTAATGTGGGCACTCATGCACTGGTTCCTGACCACAGATAGGGTCATTACATAGGGTGAGACTTATGATGGGGTACCCCATTTTTTTTAGTGCACTCCCCTAAACTCTCTGATTTTGGGGGGGGGGCAGTCAAATTTGGGGGTGCATTATGAAGGGTGATGGGGTGCAGATTGGCATTGGTTCTGGGTAGTTTTTGGGGGGCTACCCTTAGTTTTTATTGTTCCGCTCCTCCATTATGGGGTGCACCTCAAAAGAATAGGGGCGTACAGGTTTGCGACAGTTTCTATTACCGACCACAAGGGGGCACCATACAATCCTACTGAAGTTATGGTATTGAAAGGTACAAAAAGGATCATGTGGTGGTACTTAACAAGTGGGGATCCCCAAGAATGTATTGCCTCCCCTACCCTCCGTGCGGCATGTTATAGGGAAATTGGCAAATTTCTATTGAAAATAGACGGCATAGAGCTCCCCGCTATGAAATCTGAGAGAACTAACATTTGCGGAATCAAGGGAGACAGTGGAGCAGATGAATGAGGCAGGGAAAGGGTACCTGTGGCAATTTGTTGGATGGGTCATAGAGAATAATCATGGCAGGCAAATAAGCAGCAGGGCATGGATTGGTAGTGTCTGTAGAGAGTTTGGCGTGCTCTTCAAATTATTTGCCCTACTTACGTTGGGTATGATCCACAGAGGTATGGCCAGGCCTTACTGTTAGGCAGCACATGTGTTTATGATTTAAAGACATGCGCTCTGGGTGTGCTGAGAGTGGCTGTACAGAGCGGTAAGTGTCTGTGTACCCGAGCAATGTGCATCCAACCGCTCACTTGAGACTGAACAGTGACAGAAGTAGCTGGGTTCCTGATGGAATGTAAATGGAGGGCACATATGAAGGGTGTTTGTGGTCACTCAGAGGATTGAAACATGGTTGGTGCACTACCAAAGCAGTGGTACCAGGAGGGAACATTTGAGGGGTAATGAGATGGTGGTATCCAGAGGTCAAAAAAGGTGTAAGAGGCCCTGAGGTTTGGGGATCCTGGTCCCACAGTGAGGGAGGGTTAGAAGTCCCTGCTAAACATTTCTGTCTAACAGTGTCCAAATGTTGCGCAGCCTGGCTACCTCTGTAACTTTTCCCCAGTATCTTTCTATCCTGCAGATGACCGGAGTAAGCTTCTTGGCCTCCTACCCCCAAAGGAGGGCGTGACATTTCTAGCCTTAGGATACTCCCAAAGGGTGCGATACTAAAATTCTGGGGAAAACTTCACTAACCATGCATATTTATGCACCAAACATGAGAATTCCTTACACCTGCAAAGTCTCATATTGGGCTTGTCAGCTTTGAGGTGGTCTAAGTGTTTGTATATGAGGGAAATATCCATCTGTGCTTCCTCTCCCATATGAGGACTATGGAGCTATTGTTCTTCTCTCACATGTCCCTTCAAAGAGACAGGTGACACACTCACTCAGTCACTCAGCAAACATTTATTCTTTAAAACTTTCATCTTTCTGTTTACCTTCCAAACATTCCCCCTTCACAACAAATGCAGGCCAGCCATTCCTCATTTCTCAATCACTCAGTCATGGCAGTCCTCCACTCCGTAGGCCCTGCAAGACCAACATGAACAAGAGGTGTGTCAGCTAGCAGAAGAAAAGCCTCCGTGTGCTCTTCTGTTCATACTGCTGCCCTCTAGTAGCGCTACAGTGCAACTGCAGCATAATAACGGGACTGAGAAGATGGCTGTCCTATGCAAATAATGTCTTCCCATGATTACTTTCTTCTCAGATAATCGCAGGTTTGCGCTCTGGTATCGCCTCCAACATATGGTCTTCAGGCGCATTCAAAAGCAGCCTACCTTTTTTTAGGCTAAGGTTTTTGCCACTCGAAGGCTGCACATGGGGAAGTCACCCTCATTTAGCGGGGTCCCACAGTGACTGCAGTCATCCTCTCTACAGAACCTGGGCGTTCGTGGGCGTTCGGGGGAGTTCTTCAAAGGAAGGAAGGGGGTGTTTCAAACCCCAGTGCCAGCCCAGTGCCAGCCCAGCCCGGCCCGGCCCGGCCAGGCCCAGCCCAGCCCAGCCCAGCCCAGCGCAGCGCTGTGCCGTGCGGTGCTGTGACGCTTCATCCCTTCACCTGTTGCAGCAGGCATGATGCAGACCTGCTGAAGCAAAGGCCTGAATCTGCCCTTTTCTGCCTCTTGGACAAACAACAACCTTTCTGACTTCTTATTGCTTCTGATTAAGGGAGTTGCACTTGCCTCAAACTGTACCCCTCATTTCATTAGGAAGAGCTCATTCTTCACCTTTATTCCTAGCCAAATTCAAAGCCAGCAAACCCCTGATTTGAGGGATCGGCTCGCACCAAATGAAAAATCACCACCATCCATCCTATTTTACTATCAGTCTAGCACCTTCCTCGTAGTCTTGTGCTCAGTTATTCCCACCGAGGCCACATTTGCGCTCCACAATACACCGAATTTAAAAGACAAAGAATGAATGCATCAATAAAGGAAGCTAAGGCTTTGTCCCTATTGAACCTACTTAAGAAAAAGGGGGGGATGGTGAAAGGTCATCAGGGAAATGATTTGTAATTTTGGGGCACACGTGCCAAAAAGAGTGGCCATTTTTCTCCTCTGTTTTTTCAAGTGAAAATAAACTTCGCCATCGGAAATAAAAGCAGTGTTTGACATTTTTCCAACTTAGGGAACTTTGAGAGCATTGGCAGGATTTGAACCCTCGTCCTGTGAGAGCCTGTGCCACCAGAGGCACAAGACTTACCATTGTGCTATAGCCCCTTGCTGGTCTAAAGCTTTGCAGTAGTAACTATAAGCAAGATACAAGCTCTGATGTCATCGGCTGTAGTTTCCAGTGCATGAAAAGGATGACCATGATATAGGGACGATTAGATAAGCTACTGACATGGAAACCAGCGTGGTCCAGTGGGTAAGTTCCTGCCTTCCAGCCAGACGACCAGGGTTCAAGTCCCGGCTTCGGCACCAGGTGACTGATGGGGATGCAGCAGAGGTAAGTTGGGGGTGGGTCGGTCTGGCCAATGGGTAAGTAAAATGTGTGGGTGTGTCAAACGAGATTGGGATCATGCCTGGTGAATGGTGGTTGGTAAGTAACATGGGTGTGGTGAGAGCAAAGGGTGGGATGTGTAGCTGTTAGGGGGGTGTAGGAGGAGCTTAGGCAAATTGGGTGGGGGTCAGAGAGCAAGAGACCAGGTGTAGTGGAGAGCAAGGGTAGGCGGTTAGAGTCCCAGGGACTAAGAAGGCTGGCCATAGATGGAGGGGGAGCCTGGGGCGAATACCAAGTCAGGGTAGAGTGAAGGAGCTGAGAGGGGCCTAATGTGGGCACTCATGCACTGGTTCCTGACCACAGATAGGGTCATTACATAGGGTGAGACTTATGATGGGGTACCCCATTTTTTTTAGTGCACTCCCCTAAACTCTCTGATTTTGGGGGGGGGGGCAGTCAAATTTGGGGGTGCATTATGAAGTGTGATGGGGTGCAGATTGGCATTGGTTCTGGGTAGTTTTTGGGGGGCTACCCTTAGTTTTTATTGTTCCGCTCCTCCATTATGGGGTGCACCTCAAAAGAATAGGGGCGTACAGGTTTGCGACAGTTTCTATTACCGACCACAAGGGGGCACCATACAATCCTACTGAAGTTATGGTATTGAAAGGTACAAAAAGGATTATGTGGTGGTACTTAACAAGTGGGGATCCCCAAGAATGTATTGCCTCCCCTACCCTCCGTGCGGCATGTTATAGGGAAATTGGCAAATTTCTATTGAAAATAGACGGCATAGAGCTCCCCGCTATGAAATCTGAGAGAACTAACATTTGCGGAATCAAGGGAGACAGTGGAGCAGATGAATGAGGCAGGGAAAGGGTACCTGTGGCAATTTGTTGGATGGGTCATAGAGAATAATCATGGCAGGCAAATAAGCAGCAGGGCATGGATTGGTAGTGTCTGTAGAGAGTTTGGCGTGCTCTTCAAATTATTTGCCCTACTTACGTTGGGTATGATCCACAGAGGTATGGCCAGGCCTTACTGTTAGGCAGCACATGTGTTTATGATTTAAAGACATGCGCTCTGGGTGTGCTGAGAGTGGCTGTACAGAGCGGTAAGTGTCTGTGTACCCGAGCAATGTGCATCCAACCGCTCACTTGAGACTGAACAGTGACAGAAGTAGCTGGGTTCCTGATGGAATGTAAATGGAGGGCACATATGAAGGGTGTTTGTGGTCACTCAGAGGATTGAAACATGGTTGGTGCACTACCAAAGCAGTGGTACCAGGAGGGAACATTTGAGGGGTAATGAGATGGTGGTATCCAGAGGTCAAAAAAGGTGTAAGAGGCCCTGAGGTTTGGGGATCCTGGTCCCACAGTGAGGGAGGGTTAGAAGTCCCTGCTAAACATTTCTGTCTAACAGTGTCCAAATGTTGCGCAGCCTGGCTACCTCTGTAACTTTTCCCCAGTATCTTTCTATCCTGCAGATGACCGGAGTAAGCTTCTTGGCCTCCTACCCCCAAAGGAGGGCGTGACATTTCTAGCCTTAGGATACTCCCAAAGGGTGCGATACTAAAATTCTGGGGAAAACTTCACTAACCATGCATATTTATGCACCAAACATGAGAATTCCTTACACCTGCAAAGTCTCATATTGGGCTTGTCAGCTTTGAGGTGGTCTAAGTGTTTGTATATGAGGGAAATATCCATCTGTGCTTCCTCTCCCATATGAGGACTATGGAGCTATTGTTCTTCTCTCACATGTCCCTTCAAAGAGACAGGTGACACACTCACTCAGTCACTCAGCAAACATTTATTCTTTAAAACTTTCATCTTTCTGTTTACCTTCCAAACATTCCCCCTTCACAACAAATGCAGGCCAGCCATTCCTCATTTCTCAATCACTCAGTCATGGCAGTCCTCCACTCCGTAGGCCCTGCAAGACCAACATGAACAAGAGGTGTGTCAGCTAGCAGAAGAAAAGCCTCCGTGTGCTCTTCTGTTCATACTGCTGCCCTCTAGTAGCGCTACAGTGCAACTGCAGCATAATAACGGGACTGAGAAGATGGCTGTCCTATGCAAATAATGTCTTCCCATGATTACTTTCTTCTCAGATAATCGCAGGTTTGCGCTCTGGTATCGCCTCCAACATATGGTCTTCAGGCGCATTCAAAAGCAGCCTACCTTTTTTTAGGCTAAGGTTTTTGCCACTCGAAGGCTGCACATGGGGAAGTCACCCTCATTTAGCGGGGTCCCACAGTGACTGCAGTCATCCTCTCTACAGAACCTGGGCGTTCGTGGGCGCTCGGGGGAGTTCTTCAAAGGAAGGAAGGGGGTGTTTCAAACCCCAGTGCCAGCCCAGTGCCAGCCCAGCCCGGCCCGGCCCGGCCAGGCCCAGCCCAGCCCAGCCCAGCGCAGCGCTGTGCCGTGCGGTGCTGTGACGCTTCATCCCTTCACCTGTTGCAGCAGGCATGATGCAGACCTGCTGAAGCAAAGGCCTGAATCTGCCCTTTTCTGCCTCTTGGACAAACAACAACCTTTCTGACTTCTTATTGCTTCTGATTAAGGGAGTTGCACTTGCCTCAAACTGTACCCCTCATTTCATTAGGAAGAGCTCATTCTTCACCTTTATTCCTAGCCAAATTCAAAGCCAGCAAACCCCTGATTTGAGGGATCGGCTCGCACCAAATGAAAAATCACCACCATCCATCCTATTTTACTATCAGTCTAGCACCTTCCTCGTAGTCTTGTGCTCAGTTATTCCCACCGAGGCCACATTTGCGCTCCACAATACACCGAATTTAAAAGACAAAGAATGAATGCATCAATAAAGGAAGCTAAGGCTTTGTCCCTATTGAACCTACTTAAGAAAAAGGGGGGGATGGTGAAAGGTCATCAGGGAAATGATTTGTAATTTTGGGGCACACGTGCCAAAAAGAGTGGCCATTTTTCTCCTCTGTTTTTTCAAGTGAAAATAAACTTCGCCATCGGAAATAAAAGCAGTGTTTGACATTTTTCCAACTTAGGGAACTTTGAGAGCATTGGCAGGATTTGAACCCTCGTCCTGTGAGAGCCTGTGCCACCAGAGGCACAAGACTTACCATTGTGCTATAGCCCCTTGCTGGTCTAAAGCTTTGCAGTAGTAACTATAAGCAAGATACAAGCTCTGATGTCATCGGCTGTAGTTTCCAGTGCATGAAAAGGATGACCATGATATAGGGACGATTAGATAAGCTACTGACATGGAAACCAGCGTGGTCCAGTGGGTAAGTTCCTGCCTTCCAGCCAGACGACCAGGGTTCAAGTCCCGGCTTCGGCACCAGGTGACTGATGGGGATGCAGCAGAGGTAAGTTGGGGGTGGGTCGGTCTGGCCAATGGGTAAGTAAAATGTGTGGGTGTGTCAAACGAGATTGGGATCATGCCTGGTGAATGGTGGTTGGTAAGTAACATGGGTGTGGTGAGAGCAAAGGGTGGGATGTGTAGCTGTTAGGGGGGTGTAGGAGGAGCTTAGGCAAATTAGGTGGGGGTCAGAGAGCAAGAGACCAGGTGTAGTGGAGAGCAAGGGTAGGCGGTTAGAGTCCCAGGGACTAAGAAGGCTGGCCATAGATGGAGGGGGAGCCTGGGGCGATCACCAAGTCAGGGTAGAGTGAAGGAGCTGAGAGGGGCCTAATGTGGGCACTCATGCACTGGTTCCTGACCACAGATAGGGTCATTACATAGGGTGAGACTTATGATGGGGTACCCCATTTTTTTTAGTGCACTCCCCTAAACTCTCTGATTTTGGGGGGGGGGCAGTCAAATTTGGGGGTGCATTATGAAGGGTGATGGGGTGCAGATTGGCATTGGTTCTGGGTAGTTTTTGGGGGGCTACCCTTAGTTTTTATTGTTCCGCTCCTCCATTATGGGGTGCACCTCAAAAGAATAGGGGCGTACAGGTTTGCGACAGTTTCTATTACCGACCACAAGGGGGCACCATACAATCCTACTGAAGTTATGGTATTGAAAGGTACAAAAAGGATCATGTGGTGGTACTTAACAAGTGGGGATCCCCAAGAATGTATTGCCTCCCCTACCCTCCGTGCGGCATGTTATAGGGAAATTGGCAAATTTCTATTGAAAATAGACGGCATAGAGCTCCCCGCTATGAAATCTGAGAGAACTAACATTTGCGGAATCAAGGGAGACAGTGGAGCAGATGAATGAGGCAGGGAAAGGGTACCTGTGGCAATTTGTTGGATGGGTCATAGAGAATAATCATGGCAGGCAAATAAGCAGCAGGGCATGGATTGGTAGTGTCTGTAGAGAGTTTGGCGTGCTCTTCAAATTATTTGCCCTACTTACGTTGGGTATGATCCACAGAGGTATGGCCAGGCCTTACTGTTAGGCAGCACATGTGTTTATGATTTAAAGACATGCGCTCTGGGTGTGCTGAGAGTGGCTGTACAGAGCGGTAAGTGTCTGTGTACCCGAGCAATGTGCATCCAACCGCTCACTTGAGACTGAACAGTGACAGAAGTAGCTGGGTTCCTGATGGAATGTAAATGGAGGGCACATATGAAGGGTGTTTGTGGTCACTCAGAGGATTGAAACATGGTTGGTGCACTACCAAAGCAGTGGTACCAGGAGGGAACATTTGAGGGGTAATGAGATGGTGGTATCCAGAGGTCAAAAAAGGTGTAAGAGGCCCTGAGGTTTGGGGATCCTGGTCCCACAGTGAGGGAGGGTTAGAAGTCCCTGCTAAACATTTCTGTCTAACAGTGTCCAAATGTTGCGCAGCCTGGCTACCTCTGTAACTTTTCCCCAGTATCTTTCTATCCTGCAGATGACCGGAGTAAGCTTCTTGGCCTCCTACCCCCAAAGGAGGGCGTGACATTTCTAGCCTTAGGATACTCCCAAAGGGTGCGATACTAAAATTCTGGGGAAAACTTCACTAACCATGCATATTTATGCACCAAACATGAGAATTCCTTACACCTGCAAAGTCTCATATTGGGCTTGTCAGCTTTGAGGTGGTCTAAGTGTTTGTATATGAGGGAAATATCCATCTGTGCTTCCTCTCCCATATGAGGACTATGGAGCTATTGTTCTTCTCTCACATGTCCCTTCAAAGAGACAGGTGACACACTCACTCAGTCACTCAGCAAACATTTATTCTTTAAAACTTTCATCTTTCTGTTTACCTTCCAAACATTCCCCCTTCACAACAAATGCAGGCCAGCCATTCCTCATTTCTCAATCACTCAGTCATGGCAGTCCTCCACTCCGTAGGCCCTGCAAGACCAACATGAACAAGAGGTGTGTCAGCTAGCAGAAGAAAAGCCTCCGTGTGCTCTTCTGTTCATACTGCTGCCCTCTAGTAGCGCTACAGTGCAACTGCAGCATAATAACGGGACTGAGAAGATGGCTGTCCTATGCAAATAATGTCTTCCCATGATTACTTTCTTCTCAGATAATCGCAGGTTTGCGCTCTGGTATCGCCTCCAACATATGGTCTTCAGGCGCATTCAAAAGCAGCCTACCTTTTTTTAGGCTAAGGTTTTTGCCACTCGAAGGCTGCACATGGGGAAGTCACCCTCATTTAGCGGGGTCCCACAGTGACTGCAGTCATCCTCTCTACAGAACCTGGGCGTTCGTGGGCGTTCGGGGGAGTTCTTCAAAGGAAGGAAGGGGGTGTTTCAAACCCCAGTGCCAGCCCAGTGCCAGCCCAGCCCGGCCCGGCCCGGCCAGGCCCAGCCCAGCCCAGCCCAGCCCAGCGCAGCGCTGTGCCGTGCGGTGCTGTGACGCTTCATCCCTTCACCTGTTGCAGCAGGCATGATGCAGACCTGCTGAAGCAAAGGCCTGAATCTGCCCTTTTCTGCCTCTTGGACAAACAACAACCTTTCTGACTTCTTATTGCTTCTGATTAAGGGAGTTGCACTTGCCTCAAACTGTACCCCTCATTTCATTAGGAAGAGCTCATTCTTCACCTTTATTCCTAGCCAAATTCAAAGCCAGCAAACCCCTGATTTGAGGGATCGGCTCGCACCAAATGAAAAATCACCACCATCCATCCTATTTTACTATCAGTCTAGCACCTTCCTCGTAGTCTTGTGCTCAGTTATTCCCACCGAGGCCACATTTGCGCTCCACAATACACCGAATTTAAAAGACAAAGAATGAATGCATCAATAAAGGAAGCTAAGGCTTTGTCCCTATTGAACCTACTTAAGAAAAAGGGGGGGATGGTGAAAGGTCATCAGGGAAATGATTTGTAATTTTGGGGCACACGTGCCAAAAAGAGTGGCCATTTTTCTCCTCTGTTTTTTCAAGTGAAAATAAACTTCGCCATCGGAAATAAAAGCAGTGTTTGACATTTTTCCAACTTAGGGAACTTTGAGAGCATTGGCAGGATTTGAACCCTCGTCCTGTGAGAGCCTGTGCCACCAGAGGCACAAGACTTACCATTGTGCTATAGCCCCTTGCTGGTCTAAAGCTTTGCAGTAGTAACTATAAGCAAGATACAAGCTCTGATGTCATCGGCTGTAGTTTCCAGTGCATGAAAAGGATGACCATGATATAGGGACGATTAGATAAGCTACTGACATGGAAACCAGCGTGGTCCAGTGGGTAAGTTCCTGCCTTCCAGCCAGACGACCAGGGTTCAAGTCCCGGCTTCGGCACCAGGTGACTGATGGGGATGCAGCAGAGGTAAGTTGGGGGTGGGTCGGTCTGGCCAATGGGTAAGTAAAATGTGTGGGTGTGTCAAACGAGATTGGGATCATGCCTGGTGAATGGTGGTTGGTAAGTAACATGGGTGTGGTGAGAGCAAAGGGTGGGATGTGTAGCTGTTAGGGGGGTGTAGGAGGAGCTTAGGCAAATTAGGTGGGGGTCAGAGAGCAAGAGACCAGGTGTAGTGGAGAGCAAGGGTAGGCGGTTAGAGTCCCAGGGACTAAGAAGGCTGGCCATAGATGGAGGGGGAGCCTGGGGCGATCACCAAGTCAGGGTAGAGTGAAGGAGCTGAGAGGGGCCTAATGTGGGCACTCATGCACTGGTTCCTGACCACAGATAGGGTCATTACATAGGGTGAGACTTATGATGGGGTACCCCATTTTTTTTAGTGCACTCCCCTAAACTCTCTGATTTTGGGGGGGGGGGCAGTCAAATTTGGGGGTGCATTATGAAGGGTGATGGGGTGCAGATTGGCATTGGTTCTGGGTAGTTTTTGGGGGGCTACCCTTAGTTTTTATTGTTCCGCTCCTCCATTATGGGGTGCACCTCAAAAGAATAGGGGCGTACAGGTTTGCGACAGTTTCTATTACCGACCACAAGGGGGCACCATACAATCCTACTGAAGTTATGGTATTGAAAGGTACAAAAAGGATCATGTGGTGGTACTTAACAAGTGGGGATCCCCAAGAATGTATTGCCTCCCCTACCCTCCGTGCGGCATGTTATAGGGAAATTGGCAAATTTCTATTGAAAATAGACGGCATAGAGCTCCCCGCTATGAAATCTGAGAGAACTAACATTTGCGGAATCAAGGGAGGCAGTGGAGCAGATGAATGAGGCAGGGAAAGGGTACCTGTGGCAATTTGTTGGATGGGTCATAGAGAATAATCATGGCAGGCAAATAAGCAGCAGGGCATGGATTGGTAGTGTCTGTAGAGAGTTTGGCGTGCTCTTCAATTTATTTGCCCTACTTACGTTGGGTATGATCCACAGAGGTATGGCCAGGCCTTACTGTTAGGCAGCACATGTGTTTATGATTTAAAGACATGCGCTCTGGGTGTGCTGAGAGTGGCTGTACAGAGCGGTAAGTGTCTGTGTACCCGAGCAATGTGCATCCAACCGCTCACTTGAGACTGAACAGTGACAGAAGTAGCTGGGTTCCTGATGGAATGTAAACGGAGGGCACATATGAAGGGTGTTTGTGGTCACTTAGAGGATTGAAACATGGTTGGTGTACTACCAAAGCAGTGGTACCAGGAGGGAACATTTGAGGGGTAATGAGATGGTGGTATCCAGAGGTCAAAAAAGGTGTAAGAGGCCCTGAGGTTTGGGGATCCTGGTCCCACAGTGAGGGAGGGTTAGAAGTCCCTGCTAAACATTTCTGTCTAACAGTGTCCAAATGTTGCGCAGCCTGGCTACCTCTGTAACTTTTCCCCAGTATCTTTCTATCCTGCAGATGACCGGAGTAAGCTTCTTGGCCTCCTACCCCCAAAGGAGGGCGTGACATTTCTAGCCTTAGGATACTCCCAAAGGGTGCGATACTAAAATTCTGGGGAAAACTTCACTAACCATGCATATTTATGCACCAAACATGAGAATTCCTTACACCTGCAAAGTCTCATATTGGGCTTGTCAGCTTTGAGGTGGTCTAAGTGTTTGTATATGAGGGAAATATCCATCTGTGCTTCCTCTCCCATATGAGGACTATGGAGCTATTGTTCTTCTCTCACATGTCCCTTCAAAGAGACAGGTGACACACTCACTCAGTCACTCAGCAAACATTTATTCTTTAAAACTTTCATCTTTCTGTTTACCTTCCAAACATTCCCCCTTCACAACAAATGCAGGCCAGCCATTCCTCATTTCTCAATCACTCAGTCATGGCAGTCCTCCACTCCGTAGGCCCTGCAAGACCAACATGAACAAGAGGTGTGTCAGCTAGCAGAAGAAAAGCCTCGGTGTGCTCTTCTGTTCATACTGCTGCCCTCTAGTAACGCTACAGTGCAACTGCAGCATAATAACGGGACTGAGAAGATGGCTGTCCTATGCAAATAATGTCTTCCCATGATTACTTTCTTCTCAGATAATCGCAGGTTTGCGCTCTGGTATCGCCTCCAACATATGGTCTTCAGGCGCATTCAAAAGCAGCCTACCTTTTTTTAGGCTAAGGTTTTTGCCACTCGAAGGCTGCACATGGGGAAGTCACCCTCATTTAGCGGGGTCCCACAGTGACTGCAGTCATCCTCTCTACAGAACCTGGGCGTTCGTGGGCGTTCGGGGGAGTTCTTCAAAGGAAGGAAGGGGGTGTTTCAAACCCCAGTGCCAGCCCAGTGCCAGCCCAGCCCGGCCCGGCCCGGCCAGGCCCAGCCCAGCCCAGCCCAGCCCAGCGCAGCGCTGTGCCGTGCGGTGCTGTGACGCTTCATCCCTTCACCTGTTGCAGCAGGCATGATGCAGACCTGCTGAAGCAAAGGCCTGAATCTGCCCTTTTCTGCCTCTTGGACAAACAACAACCTTTCTGACTTCTTATTGCTTCTGATTAAGGGAGTTGCACTTGCCTCAAACTGTACCCCTCATTTCATTAGGAAGAGCTCATTCTTCACCTTTATTCCTAGCCAAATTCAAAGCCAGCAAACCCCTGATTTGAGGGATCGGCTCGCACCAAATGAAAAATCACCACCATCCATCCTATTTTACTATCAGTCTAGCACCTTCCTCGTAGTCTTGTGCTCAGTTATTCCCACCGAGGCCACATTTGCGCTCCACAATACACCGAATTTAAAAGACAAAGAATGAATGCATCAATAAAGGAAGCTAAGGCTTTGTCCCTATTGAACCTACTTAAGAAAAAGGGGGGGATGGTGAAAGGTCATCAGGGAAATGATTTGTAATTTTGGGGCACACGTGCCAAAAAGAGTGGCCATTTTTCTCCTCTGTTTTTTCAAGTGAAAATAAACTTCGCCATCGGAAATAAAAGCAGTGTTTGACATTTTTCCAACTTAGGGAACTTTGAGAGCATTGGCAGGATTTGAACCCTCGTCCTGTGAGAGCCTGTGCCACCAGAGGCACAAGACTTACCATTGTGCTATAGCCCCTTGCTGGTCTAAAGCTTTGCAGTAGTAACTATAAGCAAGATACAAGCTCTGATGTCATCGGCTGTAGTTTCCAGTGCATGAAAAGGATGACCATGATATAGGGACGATTAGATAAGCTACTGACATGGAAACCAGCGTGGTCCAGTGGGTAAGTTCCTGCCTTCCAGCCAGACGACCAGGGTTCAAGTCCCGGCTTCGGCACCAGGTGACTGATGGGAATGCAGCAGAGGTAAATTGGGGGTGGGTCGGCCTGGCCAATGGGTAAGTAAAACATGTGTGGGTGTGTCAAACGAGATTGGGATCATGCCTGGTGAATGGTGGTTGGTAAGTAACATGGGTGTGGTGAGAGCAAAGGGTGGGATGTGTAGCTGTTAGGGGGGTGTAGGAGGAGCTTAGGCAAATTGGGTGGGGGTCAGAGAGCAAGAGACCAGGTGTAGTGGAGAGCAAGGGTAGGCGGTTAGAGTCCCAGGGACTAAGAAGGCTGGCCATAGATGGAGGGGGAGCCTGGGGCGATCACCAAGTCAGGGTAGAGTGAAGGAGCTGAGAGGGGCCTAATGTGGGCACTCATGCACTGGTTCCTGACCACAGATAGGGTCATTACATAGGGTGAGACTTATGATGGGGTACCCCATTTTTTTTAGTGCACTCCCCTAAACTCTCTGATTTTGGGGGGGGGGGCAGTCAAATTTGGGGGTGCATTATGAAGGGTGATGGGGTGCAGATTGGCATTGGTTCTGGGTAGTTTTTGGGGGGCTACCCTTAGTTTTTATTGTTCCGCTCCTCCATTATGGGGTGCACCTCAAAAGAATAGGGGCGTACAGGTTTGCGACAGTTTCTATTACCGACCACAAGGGGGCACCATACAATCCTACTGAAGTTATGGTATTGAAAGGTACAAAAAGGATCATGTGGTGGTACTTAACAAGTGGGGATCCCCAAGAATGTATTGCCTCCCCTACCCTCCGTGCGGCATGTTATAGGGAAATTGGCAAATTTCTATTGAAAATAGACGGCATAGAGCTCCCCGCTATGAAATCTGAGAGAACTAACATTTGCGGAATCAAGGGAGGCAGTGGAGCAGATGAATGAGGCAGGGAAAGGGTACCTGTGGCAATTTGTTGGATGGGTCATAGAGAATAATCATGGCAGGCAAATAAGCAGCAGGGCATGGATTGGTAGTGTCTGTAGAGAGTTTGGCGTGCTCTTCAATTTATTTGCCCTACTTACGTTGGGTATGATCCACAGAGGTATGGCCAGGCCTTACTGTTAGGCAGCACATGTGTTTATGATTTAAAGACATGCGCTCTGGGTGTGCTGAGAGTGGCTGTACAGAGCGGTAAGTGTCTGTGTACCCGAGCAATGTGCATCCAACCGCTCACTTGAGACTGAACAGTGACAGAAGTAGCTGGGTTCCTGATGGAATGTAAACGGAGGGCACATATGAAGGGTGTTTGTGGTCACTTAGAGGATTGAAACATGGTTGGTGTACTACCAAAGCAGTGGTACCAGGAGGGAACATTTGAGGGGTAATGAGATGGTGGTATCCAGAGGTCAAAAAAGGTGTAAGAGGCCCTGAGGTTTGGGGATCCTGGTCCCACAGTGAGGGAGGGTTAGAAGTCCCTGCTAAACATTTCTGTCTAACAGTGTCCAAATGTTGCGCAGCCTGGCTACCTCTGTAACTTTTCCCCAGTATCTTTCTATCCTGCAGATGACCGGAGTAAGCTTCTTGGCCTCCTACCCCCAAAGGAGGGCGTGACATTTCTAGCCTTAGGATACTCCCAAAGGGTGCGATACTAAAATTCTGGGGAAAACTTCACTAACCATGCATATTTATGCACCAAACATGAGAATTCCTTACACCTGCAAAGTCTCATATTGGGCTTGTCAGCTTTGAGGTGGTCTAAGTGTTTGTATATGAGGGAAATATCCATCTGTGCTTCCTCTCCCATATGAGGACTATGGAGCTATTGTTCTTCTCTCACATGTCCCTTCAAAGAGACAGGTGACACACTCACTCAGTCACTCAGCAAACATTTATTCTTTAAAACTTTCATCTTTCTGTTTACCTTCCAAACATTCCCCCTTCACAACAAATGCAGGCCAGCCATTCCTCATTTCTCAATCACTCAGTCATGGCAGTCCTCCACTCCGTAGGCCCTGCAAGACCAACATGAACAAGAGGTGTGTCAGCTAGCAGAAGAAAAGCCTCGGTGTGCTCTTCTGTTCATACTGCTGCCCTCTAGTAACGCTACAGTGCAACTGCAGCATAATAACGGGACTGAGAAGATGGCTGTCCTATGCAAATAATGTCTTCCCATGATTACTTTCTTCTCAGATAATCGCAGGTTTGCGCTCTGGTATCGCCTCCAACATATGGTCTTCAGGCGCATTCAAAAGCAGCCTACCTTTTTTTAGGCTAAGGTTTTTGCCACTCGAAGGCTGCACATGGGGAAGTCACCCTCATTTAGCGGGGTCCCACAGTGACTGCAGTCATCCTCTCTACAGAACCTGGGCGTTCGTGGGCGTTCGGGGGAGTTCTTCAAAGGAAGGAAGGGGGTGTTTCAAGCCCCAGTGCCAGCCCAGTGCCAGCCCAGCCCGGCCCGGCCCAGCCCAGCCCAGCCCAGCCCAGCCCAGCCCAGCCCAGCGCAGCGCTGTGCTGTGCCGTGCCATGCCGTGCGGTGCTGTGACGCTCCATCCCTTCACCTGTTGCAGCAGGCATGATGCAGACCTGCTGAAGCAAAGGCCTGAATCTGCCCTTTTCTGCCTCTTGGACAAACGACAACCTTTCTGACTTCTTATTGCTTCTGATTAAGGGAGTTGCACTTGCCTCAAACTGTACCCCTCATTTCATTAGGAAGAGCTCATTCTTCACCTTTATTCCTAGCCAACTTCAAAGCCAGCAAACCCCTGATTTGAGGGATCGGCTCGCACCAAATGAAAAATCACCACCATCCATCCTATTTTACTATCAGTCTAGCACCTTCCTCGTATTCTTGTGCTCAGTTATTCCCACCGAGGCCACATTTGCGCTCCACAATACACCGAATTTAAAAGACAAAGAATGAATGCATCAATAAAGGAAGCTAAGGCTTTGTCCCTATTGAACCTACTTAAGAAAAAGGGGGGGGATGGTGGAAGGTCATCAGGGAAACGATTTGTAATTTTGGGGCACACGTGCCAAAAAGAGTGGCCATTTTTCTCCTCTGTTTTTTCAAGTGAAAATAAACTTTGCCGTCGGAAATAAAAGCAGTGTTTGACATTTTTCCAACTTAGGGAACTTTGAGAGCATTGGCAGGATTTGAACCCTCGTCCTGTGAGAGCCTGTGCCACCAGAGGCACAAGACTTACCATTGAGCTATAGCCCCTTGCTGTTCTACAGCATTGCAGTAGTAACTATAAGCAAGATACAAGCTCTGATGTCATCGGCTGTAGTTTCCAGTGCATGAAAAGGATGACCATGATATAGGGACGATTAGATAAGCTACTGACATGGAAACCAGCGTGGTCCAGTGGGTAAGTTCCTGCCTTCCAGCCAGACGACCAGGGTTCAAGTCCCGGCTTCGGCACCAGGTGACTGATGGTGATGCAGCAGAGGTAAGTTGGGGGTGGGCTGGCCTGGCCAATGGGTAAGTAAAACATGTGTGGTTGTGTCAAACGAGATTGGGATCATGCCTGGTGAATGGTGGTTGGTAAGTAACATGGGTGTGGTGAGAGCAAAGGGTGGGATGTGTAGCTGTTAGGGGGGTGTAGGAGGAGCTTAGGCAAATTGGGAGGGGATCAGAGAGCAAGAGACCAGGTGTAGTGGAGAGCAAGGGTAGGCGGTTAGAGTCCCAGGGACTAAGAAGGCTGGCCATAGATGGAGGGGGAGCCTGGGGCGATCACCAAGTCAGGGTAGAGTGAAGGAGCTGAGAGGGGCCTAATATGGGCACTCATGCACTGGTTCCTGACCACAGATAGGGTCATTACATAGGGTGAGACTTATGCTGGGGTACACCATTTTTTTAGTGCACTCCCCTAAACTCTCTGACTTTGGGGGGGGGGGGGGCAGTCAAATTTGGGGGTGCATTATGAAGGGTGATGGGGTGCAGATTGGCATTGGTTCTGGGTAGTTTTTGGGGGGCTACCCTTAGTTTTTATTGTTCCGCTCCTCCATTATGGGGTGCACCTCAAAAGAATAGGGGCGTACAGGTTTGCGACAGTTTCTATTACCGACCACAAGGGGGCACCATACAATCCTACTGAAGTTATGGTATTGAAAGGTACAAAAAGGATCATGTGGTGGTACTTAACAAGTGTGGATCCCCAAGAATGTATTGCCTCCCCTACCCTCCGTGCGGCATGTTATAGGGAAATTGGCAAATTTCTATTGAAAATAGACGGCATAGAGCTCCCCGCTATGAAATCTGAGAGAACTAACATTTGCGGAATCAAGGGAGACAGTGGAGCAGATGAATGAGGCAGGGAAAGGGTACCTGTGGCAATTTGTTGGATGGGTCATAGAGAATAATCATGGCAGGCAAATAAGCAGCAGGGCATGGATTGGTAGTGTCTGTAGAGAGTTTGGCGTGCTCTTCAAATTATTTGCCCTACTTACGTTGGGTATGATCCACAGAGGTATGGCCAGGCCTTACTGTTAGGCAGCACATGTGTTTATGATTTAAAGACATGCGCTCTGGGTGTGCTGAGAGTGGCTGTACAGAGCGGTAAGTGTCTGTGTACCCGAGCAATGTGCATCCAACCGCTCACTTGAGACTGAACAGTGACAGAAGTAGCTGGGTTCCTGATGGAATGTAAATGGAGGGCACATATGAAGGGTGTTTGTGGTCACTCAGAGGATTGAAACATGGTTGGTGCACTACCAAAGCAGTGGTACCAGGAGGGAACATTTGAGGGGTAATGAGATGGTGGTATCCAGAGGTCAAAAAAGGTGTAAGAGGCCCTGAGGTTTGGGGATCCTGGTCCCACAGTGAGGGAGGGTTAGAAGTCCCTGCTAAACATTTCTGTCTAACAGTGTCCAAATGTTGCGCAGCCTGGCTACCTCTGTAACTTTTCCCCAGTATCTTTCTATCCTGCAGATGACCGGAGTAAGCTTCTTGGCCTCCTACCCCCAAAGGAGGGCGTGACATTTCTAGCCTTAGGATACTCCCAAAGGGTGCGATACTAAAATTCTGGGGAAAACTTCACTAACCATGCATTTTTATGCACCAAACATGAGAATTCCTTACACCTGCAAAGTCTCATATTGGGCTTGTCAGCTTTGAGGTGGTCTAAGTGTTTGTATATGAGGGAAATATCCATCTGTGCTTCCTCTCCCATATGAGGACTATGGAGCTATTGTTCTTCTCTCACATGTCCCTTCAAAGAGACAGGTGACACACTCACTCAGTCACTCAGCAAACATTTATTCTTTAAAACTTTCATCTTTCTGTTTACCTTCCAAACATTCCCCCTTCACAACAAATGCAGGCCAGCCATTCCTCATTTCTCAATCACTCAGTCATGGCAGTCCTCCACTCCGTAGGCCCTGCAAGACCAACATGAACAAGAGGTGTGTCAGCTAGCAGAAGAAAAGCCTCCGTGTGCTCTTCTGTTCATACTGCTGCCCTCTAGTAGCGCTACAGTGCAACTGCAGCATAATAACGGGACTGAGAAGATGGCTGTCCTATGCAAATAATGTCTTCCCATGATTACTTTCTTCTCAGATAATCGCAGGTTTGCGCTCTGGTATCGCCTCCAACATATGGTCTTCAGGCGCATTCAAAAGCAGCCTACCTTTTTTTAGGCTAAGGTTTTTGCCACTCGAAGGCTGCACATGGGGAAGTCACCCTCATTTAGCGGGGTCCCACAGTGACTGCAGTCATCCTCTCTACAGAACCTGGGCGTTCGTGGGCGTTCGGGGGAGTTCTTCAAAGGAAGGAAGGGGGTGTTTCAAACCCCAGTGCCAGCCCAGTGCCAGCCCAGCCCGGCCCGGCCCGGCCAGGCCCAGCCCAGCCCAGCGCAGCGCTGTGCCGTGCGGTGCTGTGACGCTTCATCCCTTCACCTGTTGCAGCAGGCATGATGCAGACCTGCTGAAGCAAAGGCCTGAATCTGCCCTTTTCTGCCTCTTGGACAAACAACAACCTTTCTGACTTCTTATTGCTTCTGATTAAGGGAGTTGCACTTGCCTCAAACTGTACCCCTCATTTCATTAGGAAGAGCTCATTCTTCACCTTTATTCCTAGCCAAATTCAAAGCCAGCAAACCCCTGATTTGAGGGATCGGCTCGCACCAAATGAAAAATCACCACCATCCATCCTATTTTACTATCAGTCTAGCACCTTCCTCGTAGTCTTGTGCTCAGTTATTCCCACCGAGGCCACATTTGCGCTCCACAATACACCGAATTTAAAAGACAAAGAATGAATGCATCAATAAAGGAAGCTAAGGCTTTGTCCCTATTGAACCTACTTAAGAAAAAGGGGGGGATGGTGAAAGGTCATCAGGGAAATGATTTGTAATTTTGGGGCACACGTGCCAAAAAGAGTGGCCATTTTTCTCCTCTGTTTTTTCAAGTGAAAATAAACTTCGCCATCGGAAATAAAAGCAGTGTTTGACATTTTTCCAACTTAGGGAACTTTGAGAGCATTGGCAGGATTTGAACCCTCGTCCTGTGAGAGCCTGTGCCACCAGAGGCACAAGACTTACCATTGTGCTATAGCCCCTTGCTGGTCTAAAGCTTTGCAGTAGTAACTATAAGCAAGATACAAGCTCTGATGTCATCGGCTGTAGTTTCCAGTGCATGAAAAGGATGACCATGATATAGGGACGATTAGATAAGCTACTGACATGGAAACCAGCGTGGTCCAGTGGGTAAGTTCCTGCCTTCCAGCCAGACGACCAGGGTTCAAGTCCCGGCTTCGGCACCAGGTGACTGATGGGGATGCAGCAGAGGTAAGTTGGGGGTGGGTCGGTCTGGCCAATGGGTAAGTAAAATGTGTGGGTGTGTCAAACGAGATTGGGATCATGCCTGGTGAATGGTGGTTGGTAAGTAACATGGGTGTGGTGAGAGCAAAGGGTGGGATGTGTAGCTGTTAGGGGGGTGTAGGAGGAGCTTAGGCAAATTAGGTGGGGGTCAGAGAGCAAGAGACCAGGTGTAGTGGAGAGCAAGGGTAGGCGGTTAGAGTCCCAGGGACTAAGAAGGCTGGCCATAGATGGAGGGGGAGCCTGGGGCGATCACCAAGTCAGGGTAGAGTGAAGGAGCTGAGAGGGGCCTAATGTGGGCACTCATGCACTGGTTCCTGACCACAGATAGGGTCATTACATAGGGTGAGACTTATGATGGGGTACCCCATTTTTTTTAGTGCACTCCCCTAAACTCTCTGATTTTGGGGGGGGGGCAGTCAAATTTGGGGGTGCATTATGAAGGGTGATGGGGTGCAGATTGGCATTGGTTCTGGGTAGTTTTTGGGGGGCTACCCTTAGTTTTTATTGTTCCGCTCCTCCATTATGGGGTGCACCTCAAAAGAATAGGGGCGTACAGGTTTGCGACAGTTTCTATTACCGACCACAAGGGGGCACCATACAATCCTACTGAAGTTATGGTATTGAAAGGTACAAAAAGGATCATGTGGTGGTACTTAACAAGTGGGGATCCCCAAGAATGTATTGCCTCCCCTACCCTCCGTGCGGCATGTTATAGGGAAATTGGCAAATTTCTATTGAAAATAGACGGCATAGAGCTCCCCGCTATGAAATCTGAGAGAACTAACATTTGCGGAATCAAGGGAGACAGTGGAGCAGATGAATGAGGCAGGGAAAGGGTACCTGTGGCAATTTGTTGGATGGGTCATAGAGAATAATCATGGCAGGCAAATAAGCAGCAGGGCATGGATTGGTAGTGTCTGTAGAGAGTTTGGCGTGCTCTTCAAATTATTTGCCCTACTTACGTTGGGTATGATCCACAGAGGTATGGCCAGGCCTTACTGTTAGGCAGCACATGTGTTTATGATTTAAAGACATGCGCTCTGGGTGTGCTGAGAGTGGCTGTACAGAGCGGTAAGTGTCTGTGTACCCGAGCAATGTGCATCCAACCGCTCACTTGAGACTGAACAGTGACAGAAGTAGCTGGGTTCCTGATGGAATGTAAATGGAGGGCACATATGAAGGGTGTTTGTGGTCACTCAGAGGATTGAAACATGGTTGGTGCACTACCAAAGCAGTGGTACCAGGAGGGAACATTTGAGGGGTAATGAGATGGTGGTATCCAGAGGTCAAAAAAGGTGTAAGAGGCCCTGAGGTTTGGGGATCCTGGTCCCACAGTGAGGGAGGGTTAGAAGTCCCTGCTAAACATTTCTGTCTAACAGTGTCCAAATGTTGCGCAGCCTGGCTACCTCTGTAACTTTTCCCCAGTATCTTTCTATCCTGCAGATGACCGGAGTAAGCTTCTTGGCCTCCTACCCCCAAAGGAGGGCGTGACATTTCTAGCCTTAGGATACTCCCAAAGGGTGCGATACTAAAATTCTGGGGAAAACTTCACTAACCATGCATATTTATGCACCAAACATGAGAATTCCTTACACCTGCAAAGTCTCATATTGGGCTTGTCAGCTTTGAGGTGGTCTAAGTGTTTGTATATGAGGGAAATATCCATCTGTGCTTCCTCTCCCATATGAGGACTATGGAGCTATTGTTCTTCTCTCACATGTCCCTTCAAAGAGACAGGTGACACACTCACTCAGTCACTCAGCAAACATTTATTCTTTAAAACTTTCATCTTTCTGTTTACCTTCCAAACATTCCCCCTTCACAACAAATGCAGGCCAGCCATTCCTCATTTCTCAATCACTCAGTCATGGCAGTCCTCCACTCCGTAGGCCCTGCAAGACCAACATGAACAAGAGGTGTGTCAGCTAGCAGAAGAAAAGCCTCCGTGTGCTCTTCTGTTCATACTGCTGCCCTCTAGTAGCGCTACAGTGCAACTGCAGCATAATAACGGGACTGAGAAGATGGCTGTCCTATGCAAATAATGTCTTCCCATGATTACTTTCTTCTCAGATAATCGCAGGTTTGCGCTCTGGTATCGCCTCCAACATATGGTCTTCAGGCGCATTCAAAAGCAGCCTACCTTTTTTTAGGCTAAGGTTTTTGCCACTCGAAGGCTGCACATGGGGAAGTCACCCTCATTTAGCGGGGTCCCACAGTGACTGCAGTCATCCTCTCTACAGAACCTGGGCGTTCGTGGGCGTTCGGGGGAGTTCTTCAAAGGAAGGAAGGGGGTGTTTCAAACCCCAGTGCCAGCCCAGCCCAGCCCAGCCCAGCCCAGCGCAGCGCTGTGCCGTGCGGTGCTGTGACGCTTCATCCCTTCACCTGTTGCAGCAGGCATGATGCAGACCTGCTGAAGCAAAGGCCTGAATCTGCCCTTTTCTGCCTCTTGGACAAACAACAACCTTTCTGACTTCTTATTGCTTCTGATTAAGGGAGTTGCACTTGCCTCAAACTGTACCCCTCATTTCATTAGGAAGAGCTCATTCTTCACCTTTATTCCTAGCCAAATTCAAAGCCAGCAAACCCCTGATTTGAGGGATCGGCTCGCACCAAATGAAAAATCACCACCATCCATCCTATTTTACTATCAGTCTAGCACCTTCCTCGTAGTCTTGTGCTCAGTTATTCCCACCGAGGCCACATTTGCGCTCCACAATACACCGAATTTAAAAGACAAAGAATGAATGCATCAATAAAGGAAGCTAAGGCTTTGTCCCTATTGAACCTACTTAAGAAAAAGGGGGGGATGGTGAAAGGTCATCAGGGAAATGATTTGTAATTTTGGGGCACACGTGCCAAAAAGAGTGGCCATTTTTCTCCTCTGTTTTTTCAAGTGAAAATAAACTTCGCCATCGGAAATAAAAGCAGTGTTTGACATTTTTCCAACTTAGGGAACTTTGAGAGCATTGGCAGGATTTGAACCCTCGTCCTGTGAGAGCCTGTGCCACCAGAGGCACAAGACTTACCATTGTGCTATAGCCCCTTGCTGGTCTAAAGCTTTGCAGTAGTAACTATAAGCAAGATACAAGCTCTGATGTCATCGGCTGTAGTTTCCAGTGCATGAAAAGGATGACCATGATATAGGGACGATTAGATAAGCTACTGACATGGAAACCAGCGTGGTCCAGTGGGTAAGTTCCTGCCTTCCAGCCAGACGACCAGGGTTCAAGTCCCGGCTTCGGCACCAGGTGACTGATGGGGATGCAGCAGAGGTAAGTTGGGGGTGGGTCGGTCTGGCCAATGGGTAAGTAAAATGTGTGGGTGTGTCAAACGAGATTGGGATCATGCCTGGTGAATGGTGGTTGGTAAGTAACATGGGTGTGGTGAGAGCAAAGGGTGGGATGTGTAGCTGTTAGGGGGGTGTAGGAGGAGCTTAGGCAAATTAGGTGGGGGTCAGAGAGCAAGAGACCAGGTGTAGTGGAGAGCAAGGGTAGGCGGTTAGAGTCCCAGGGACTAAGAAGGCTGGCCATAGATGGAGGGGGAGCCTGGGGCGATCACCAAGTCAGGGTAGAGTGAAGGAGCTGAGAGGGGCCTAATGTGGGCACTCATGCACTGGTTCCTGACCACAGATAGGGTCATTACATAGGGTGAGACTTATGATGGGGTACCCCATTTTTTTTAGTGCACTCCCCTAAACTCTCTGATTTTGGGGGGGGGGCAGTCAAATTTGGGGGTGCATTATGAAGGGTGATGGGGTGCAGATTGGCATTGGTTCTGGGTAGTTTTTGGGGGGCTACCCTTAGTTTTTATTGTTCCGCTCCTCCATTATGGGGTGCACCTCAAAAGAATAGGGGCGTACAGGTTTGCGACAGTTTCTATTACCGACCACAAGGGGGCACCATACAATCCTACTGAAGTTATGGTATTGAAAGGTACAAAAAGGATCATGTGGTGGTACTTAACAAGTGGGGATCCCCAAGAATGTATTGCCTCCCCTACCCTCCGTGCGGCATGTTATAGGGAAATTGGCAAATTTCTATTGAAAATAGACGGCATAGAGCTCCCCGCTATGAAATCTGAGAGAACTAACATTTGCGGAATCAAGGGAGACAGTGGAGCAGATGAATGAGGCAGGGAAAGGGTACCTGTGGCAATTTGTTGGATGGGTCATAGAGAATAATCATGGCAGGCAAATAAGCAGCAGGGCATGGATTGGTAGTGTCTGTAGAGAGTTTGGCGTGCTCTTCAAATTATTTGCCCTACTTACGTTGGGTATGATCCACAGAGGTATGGCCAGGCCTTACTGTTAGGCAGCACATGTGTTTATGATTTAAAGACATGCGCTCTGGGTGTGCTGAGAGTGGCTGTACAGAGCGGTAAGTGTCTGTGTACCCGAGAAATGTGCATCCAACCGCTCACTTGAGACTGAACAGTGACAGAAGTAGCTGGGTTCCTGATGGAATGTAAATGGAGGGCACATATGAAGGGTGTTTGTGGTCACTCAGAGGATTGAAACATGGTTGGTGCACTACCAAAGCAGTGGTACCAGGAGGGAACATTTGAGGGGTAATGAGATGGTGGTATCCAGAGGTCAAAAAAGGTGTAAGAGGCCCTGAGGTTTGGGGATCCTGGTCCCACAGTGAGGGAGGGTTAGAAGTCCCTGCTAAACATTTCTGTCTAACAGTGTCCAAATGTTGCGCAGCCTGGCTACCTCTGTAACTTTTCCCCAGTATCTTTCTATCCTGCAGATGACCGGAGTAAGCTTCTTGGCCTCCTACCCCCAAAGGAGGGCGTGACATTTCTAGCCTTAGGATACTCCCAAAGGGTGCGATACTAAAATTCTGGGGAAAACTTCACTAACCATGCATATTTATGCACCAAACATGAGAATTCCTTACACCTGCAAAGTCTCATATTGGGCTTGTCAGCTTTGAGGTGGTCTAAGTGTTTGTATATGAGGGAAATATCCA
This sequence comes from Triturus cristatus, assembly GCF_964204655.1. Taxonomy (NCBI): domain Eukaryota; kingdom Metazoa; phylum Chordata; class Amphibia; order Caudata; family Salamandridae; genus Triturus; species Triturus cristatus. Next base: position 793,995 of record NW_028187332.1, read on the forward strand.
TCTGTGCTTCCTCTCCCATATGAGGACTATGGAGCTATTGTTCTTCTCTCACATGTCCCTTCAAAGAGACAGGTGACACACTCACTCAGTCACTCAGCAAACATTTATTCTTTAAAACTTTCATCTTTCTGTTTACCTTCCAAACATTCCCCCTTCACAACAAATGCAGGCCAGCCATTCCTCATTTCTCAATCACTCAGTCATGGCAGTCCTCCACTCCGTAGGCCCTGCAAGACCAACATGAACAAGAGGTGTGTCAGCTAGCAGAAGAAAAGCCTCCGTGTGCTCTTCTGTTCATACTGCTGCCCTCTAGTAGCGCTACAGTGCAACTGCAGCATAATAACGGGACTGAGAAGATGGCTGTCCTATGCAAATAATGTCTTCCCATGATTACTTTCTTCTCAGATAATCGCAGGTTTGCGCTCTGGTATCGCCTCCAACATATGGTCTTCAGGCGCATTCAAAAGCAGCCTACCTTTTTTTAGGCTAAGGTTTTTGCCACTCGAAGGCTGCACATGGGGAAGTCACCCTCATTTAGCGGGGTCCCACAGTGACTGCAGTCATCCTCTCTACAGAACCTGGGCGTTCGTGGGCGTTCGGGGGAGTTCTTCAAAGGAAGGAAGGGGGTGTTTCAAACCCCAGTGCCAGCCCAGTGCCAGCCCAGCCCGGCCCGGCCCGGCCAGGCCCAGCCCAGCCCAGCCCAGCCCAGCGCAGCGCTGTGCCGTGCGGTGCTGTGACGCTTCATCCCTTCACCTGTTGCAGCAGGCATGATGCAGACCTGCTGAAGCAAAGGCCTGAATCTGCCCTTTTCTGCCTCTTGGACAAACAACAACCTTTCTGACTTCTTATTGCTTCTGATTAAGGGAGTTGCACTTGCCTCAAACTGTACCCCTCATTTCATTAGGAAGAGCTCATTCTTCACCTTTATTCCTAGCCAAATTCAAAGCCAGCAAACCCCTGATTTGAGGGATCGGCTCGCACCAAATGAAAAATCACCACCATCCATCCTATTTTACTATCAGTCTAGCACCTTCCTCGTAGTCTTGTGCTCAGTTATTCCCACCGAGGCCACATTTGCGCTCCACAATACACCGAATTTAAAAGACAAAGAATGAATGCATCAATAAAGGAAGCTAAGGCTTTGTCCCTATTGAACCTACTTAAGAAAAAGGGGGGGATGGTGAAAGGTCATCAGGGAAATGATTTGTAATTTTGGGGCACACGTGCCAAAAAGAGTGGCCATTTTTCTCCTCTGTTTTTTCAAGTGAAAATAAACTTCGCCATCGGAAATAAAAGCAGTGTTTGACATTTTTCCAACTTAGGGAACTTTGAGAGCATTGGCAGGATTTGAACCCTCGTCCTGTGAGAGCCTGTGCCACCAGAGGCACAAGACTTACCATTGTGCTATAGCCCCTTGCTGGTCTAAAGCTTTGCAGTAGTAACTATAAGCAAGATACAAGCTCTGATGTCATCGGCTGTAGTTTCCAGTGCATGAAAAGGATGACCATGATATAGGGACGATTAGATAAGCTACTGACATGGAAACCAGCGTGGTCCAGTGGGTAAGTTCCTGCCTTCCAGCCAGACGACCAGGGTTCAAGTCCCGGCTTCGGCACCAGGTGACTGATGGGGATGCAGCAGAGGTAAGTTGGGGGTGGGTCGGTCTGGCCAATGGGTAAGTAAAATGTGTGGGTGTGTCAAACGAGATTGGGATCATGCCTGGTGAATGGTGGTTGGTAAGTAACATGGGTGTGGTGAGAGCAAAGGGTGGGATGTGTAGCTGTTAGGGGGGTGTAGGAGGAGCTTAGGCAAATTAGGTGGGGGTCAGAGAGCAAGAGACCAGGTGTAGTGGAGAGCAAGGGTAGGCGGTTAGAGTCCCAGGGACTAAGAAGGCTGGCCATAGATGGAGGGGGAGCCTGGGGCGATCACCAAGTCAGGGTAGAGTGAAGGAGCTGAGAGGGGCCTAATGTGGGCACTCATGCACTGGTTCCTGACCACAGATAGGGTCATTACATAGGGTGAGACTTATGATGGGGTACCCCATTTTTTTTAGTGCACTCCCCTAAACTCTCTGATTTTGGGGGGGGGGCAGTCAAATTTGGGGGTGCATTATGAAGGGTGATGGGGTGCAGATTGGCATTGGTTCTGGGTAGTTTTTGGGGGGCTACCCTTAGTTTTTATTGTTCCGCTCCTCCATTATGGGGTGCACCTCAAAAGAATAGGGGCGTACAGGTTTGCGACAGTTTCTATTACCGACCACAAGGGGGCACCATACAATCCTACTGAAGTTATGGTATTGAAAGGTACAAAAAGGATCATGTGGTGGTACTTAACAAGTGGGGATCCCCAAGAATGTATTGCCTCCCCTACCCTCCGTGCGGCATGTTATAGGGAAATTGGCAAATTTCTATTGAAAATAGACGGCATAGAGCTCCCCGCTATGAAATCTGAGAGAACTAACATTTGCGGAATCAAGGGAGACAGTGGAGCAGATGAATGAGGCAGGGAAAGGGTACCTGTGGCAATTTGTTGGATGGGTCATAGAGAATAATCATGGCAGGCAAATAAGCAGCAGGGCATGGATTGGTAGTGTCTGTAGAGAGTTTGGCGTGCTCTTCAAATTATTTGCCCTACTTACGTTGGGTATGATCCACAGAGGTATGGCCAGGCCTTACTGTTAGGCAGCACATGTGTTTATGATTTAAAGACATGCGCTCTGGGTGTGCTGAGAGTGGCTGTACAGAGCGGTAAGTGTCTGTGTACCCGAGCAATGTGCATCCAACCGCTCACTTGAGACTGAACAGTGACAGAAGTAGCTGGGTTCCTGATGGAATGTAAATGGAGGGCACATATGAAGGGTGTTTGTGGTCACTCAGAGGATTGAAACATGGTTGGTGCACTACCAAAGCAGTGGTACCAGGAGGGAACATTTGAGGGGTAATGAGATGGTGGTATCCAGAGGTCAAAAAAGGTGTAAGAGGCCCTGAGGTTTGGGGATCCTGGTCCCACAGTGAGGGAGGGTTAGAAGTCCCTGCTAAACATTTCTGTCTAACAGTGTCCAAATGTTGCGCAGCCTGGCTACCTCTGTAACTTTTCCCCAGTATCTTTCTATCCTGCAGATGACCGGAGTAAGCTTCTTGGCCTCCTACCCCCAAAGGAGGGCGTGACATTTCTAGCCTTAGGATACTCCCAAAGGGTGCGATACTAAAATTCTGGGGAAAACTTCACTAACCATGCATATTTATGCACCAAACATGAGAATTCCTTACACCTGCAAAGTCTCATATTGGGCTTGTCAGCTTTGAGGTGGTCTAAGTGTTTGTATATGAGGGAAATATCCATCTGTGCTTCCTCTCCCATATGAGGACTATGGAGCTATTGTTCTTCTCTCACATGTCCCTTCAAAGAGACAGGTGACACACTCACTCAGTCACTCAGCAAACATTTATTCTTTAAAACTTTCATCTTTCTGTTTACCTTCCAAACATTCCCCCTTCACAACAAATGCAGGCCAGCCATTCCTCATTTCTCAATCACTCAGTCATGGCAGTCCTCCACTCCGTAGGCCCTGCAAGACCAACATGAACAAGAGGTGTGTCAGCTAGCAGAAGAAAAGCCTCCGTGTGCTCTTCTGTTCATACTGCTGCCCTCTAGTAGCGCTACAGTGCAACTGCAGCATAATAACGGGACTGAGAAGATGGCTGTCCTATGCAAATAATGTCTTCCCATGATTACTTTCTTCTCAGATAATCGCAGGTTTGCGCTCTGGTATCGCCTCCAACATATGGTCTTCAGGCGCATTCAAAAGCAGCCTACCTTTTTTTAGGCTAAGGTTTTTGCCACTCGAAGGCTGCACATGGGGAAGTCACCCTCATTTAGCGGGGTCCCACAGTGACTGCAGTCATCCTCTCTACAGAACCTGGGCGTTCGTGGGCGTTCGGGGGAGTTCTTCAAAGGAAGGAAGGGGGTGTTTCAAACCCCAGTGCCAGCCCAGTGCCAGCCCAGCCCGGCCCGGCCCGGCCAGGCCCAGCCCAGCCCAGCCCAGCCCAGCGCAGCGCTGTGCCGTGCGGTGCTGTGACGCTTCATCCCTTCACCTGTTGCAGCAGGCATGATGCAGACCTGCTGAAGCAAAGGCCTGAATCTGCCCTTTTCTGCCTCTTGGACAAACAACAACCTTTCTGACTTCTTATTGCTTCTGATTAAGGGAGTTGCACTTGCCTCAAACTGTACCCCTCATTTCATTAGGAAGAGCTCATTCTTCACCTTTATTCCTAGCCAAATTCAAAGCCAGCAAACCCCTGATTTGAGGGATCGGCTCGCACCAAATGAAAAATCACCACCATCCATCCTATTTTACTATCAGTCTAGCACCTTCCTCGTAGTCTTGTGCTCAGTTATTCCCACCGAGGCCACATTTGCGCTCCACAATACACCGAATTTAAAAGACAAAGAATGAATGCATCAATAAAGGAAGCTAAGGCTTTGTCCCTATTGAACCTACTTAAGAAAAAGGGGGGGATGGTGAAAGGTCATCAGGGAAATGATTTGTAATTTTGGGGCACACGTGCCAAAAAGAGTGGCCATTTTTCTCCTCTGTTTTTTCAAGTGAAAATAAACTTCGCCATCGGAAATAAAAGCAGTGTTTGACATTTTTCCAACTTAGGGAACTTTGAGAGCATTGGCAGGATTTGAACCCTCGTCCTGTGAGAGCCTGTGCCACCAGAGGCACAAGACTTACCATTGTGCTATAGCCCCTTGCTGGTCTAAAGCTTTGCAGTAGTAACTATAAGCAAGATACAAGCTCTGATGTCATCGGCTGTAGTTTCCAGTGCATGAAAAGGATGACCATGATATAGGGACGATTAGATAAGCTACTGACATGGAAACCAGCGTGGTCCAGTGGGTAAGTTCCTGCCTTCCAGCCAGACGACCAGGGTTCAAGTCCCGGCTTCGGCACCAGGTGACTGATGGGGATGCAGCAGAGGTAAGTTGGGGGTGGGTCGGTCTGGCCAATGGGTAAGTAAAATGTGTGGGTGTGTCAAACGAGATTGGGATCATGCCTGGTGAATGGTGGTTGGTAAGTAACATGGGTGTGGTGAGAGCAAAGGGTGGGATGTGTAGCTGTTAGGGGGGTGTAGGAGGAGCTTAGGCAAATTAGGTGGGGGTCAGAGAGCAAGAGACCAGGTGTAGTGGAGAGCAAGGGTAGGCGGTTAGAGTCCCAGGGACTAAGAAGGCTGGCCATAGATGGAGGGGGAGCCTGGGGCGATCACCAAGTCAGGGTAGAGTGAAGGAGCTGAGAGGGGCCTAATGTGGGCACTCATGCACTGGTTCCTGACCACAGATAGGGTCATTACATAGGGTGAGACTTATGATGGGGTACCCCATTTTTTTTAGTGCACTCCCCTAAACTCTCTGATTTTGGGGGGGGGGCAGTCAAATTTGGGGGTGCATTATGAAGGGTGATGGGGTGCAGATTGGCATTGGTTCTGGGTAGTTTTTGGGGGGCTACCCTTAGTTTTTATTGTTCCGCTCCTCCATTATGGGGTGCACCTCAAAAGAATAGGGGCGTACAGGTTTGCGACAGTTTCTATTACCGACCACAAGGGGGCACCATACAATCCTACTGAAGTTATGGTATTGAAAGGTACAAAAAGGATCATGTGGTGGTACTTAACAAGTGGGGATCCCCAAGAATGTATTGCCTCCCCTACCCTCCGTGCGGCATGTTATAGGGAAATTGGCAAATTTCTATTGAAAATAGACGGCATAGAGCTCCCCGCTATGAAATCTGAGAGAACTAACATTTGCGGAATCAAGGGAGACAGTGGAGCAGATGAATGAGGCAGGGAAAGGGTACCTGTGGCAATTTGTTGGATGGGTCATAGAGAATAATCATGGCAGGCAAATAAGCAGCAGGGCATGGATTGGTAGTGTCTGTAGAGAGTTTGGCGTGCTCTTCAAATTATTTGCCCTACTTACGTTGGGTATGATCCACAGAGGTATGGCCAGGCCTTACTGTTAGGCAGCACATGTGTTTATGATTTAAAGACATGCGCTCTGGGTGTGCTGAGAGTGGCTGTACAGAGCGGTAAGTGTCTGTGTACCCGAGCAATGTGCATCCAACCGCTCACTTGAGACTGAACAGTGACAGAAGTAGCTGGGTTCCTGATGGAATGTAAATGGAGGGCACATATGAAGGGTGTTTGTGGTCACTCAGAGGATTGAAACATGGTTGGTGCACTACCAAAGCAGTGGTACCAGGAGGGAACATTTGAGGGGTAATGAGATGGTGGTATCCAGAGGTCAAAAAAGGTGTAAGAGGCCCTGAGGTTTGGGGATCCTGGTCCCACAGTGAGGGAGGGTTAGAAGTCCCTGCTAAACATTTCTGTCTAACAGTGTCCAAATGTTGCGCAGCCTGGCTACCTCTGTAACTTTTCCCCAGTATCTTTCTATCCTGCAGATGACCGGAGTAAGCTTCTTGGCCTCCTACCCCCAAAGGAGGGCGTGACATTTCTAGCCTTAGGATACTCCCAAAGGGTGCGATACTAAAATTCTGGGGAAAACTTCACTAACCATGCATATTTATGCACCAAACATGAGAATTCCTTACACCTGCAAAGTCTCATATTGGGCTTGTCAGCTTTGAGGTGGTCTAAGTGTTTGTATATGAGGGAAATATCCATCTGTGCTTCCTCTCCCATATGAGGACTATGGAGCTATTGTTCTTCTCTCACATGTCCCTTCAAAGAGACAGGTGACACACTCACTCAGTCACTCAGCAAACATTTATTCTTTAAAACTTTCATCTTTCTGTTTACCTTCCAAACATTCCCCCTTCACAACAAATGCAGGCCAGCCATTCCTCATTTCTCAATCACTCAGTCATGGCAGTCCTCCACTCCGTAGGCCCTGCAAGACCAACATGAACAAGAGGTGTGTCAGCTAGCAGAAGAAAAGCCTCCGTGTGCTCTTCTGTTCATACTGCTGCCCTCTAGTAGCGCTACAGTGCAACTGCAGCATAATAACGGGACTGAGAAGATGGCTGTCCTATGCAAATAATGTCTTCCCATGATTACTTTCTTCTCAGATAATCGCAGGTTTGCGCTCTGGTATCGCCTCCAACATATGGTCTTCAGGCGCATTCAAAAGCAGCCTACCTTTTTTTAGGCTAAGGTTTTTGCCACTCGAAGGCTGCACATGGGGAAGTCACCCTCATTTAGCGGGGTCCCACAGTGACTGCAGTCATCCTCTCTACAGAACCTGGGCGTTCGTGGGCGTTCGGGGGAGTTCTTCAAAGGAAGGAAGGGGGTGTTTCAAACCCCAGTGCCAGCCCAGTGCCAGCCCAGCCCGGCCCGGCCCGGCCAGGCCCAGCCCAGCCCAGCCCAGCCCAGCGCAGCGCTGTGCCGTGCGGTGCTGTGACGCTTCATCCCTTCACCTGTTGCAGCAGGCATGATGCAGACCTGCTGAAGCAAAGGCCTGAATCTGCCCTTTTCTGCCTCTTGGACAAACAACAACCTTTCTGACTTCTTATTGCTTCTGATTAAGGGAGTTGCACTTGCCTCAAACTGTACCCCTCATTTCATTAGGAAGAGCTCATTCTTCACCTTTATTCCTAGCCAAATTCAAAGCCAGCAAACCCCTGATTTGAGGGATCGGCTCGCACCAAATGAAAAATCACCACCATCCATCCTATTTTACTATCAGTCTAGCACCTTCCTCGTAGTCTTGTGCTCAGTTATTCCCACCGAGGCCACATTTGCGCTCCACAATACACCGAATTTAAAAGACAAAGAATGAATGCATCAATAAAGGAAGCTAAGGCTTTGTCCCTATTGAACCTACTTAAGAAAAAGGGGGGGATGGTGAAAGGTCATCAGGGAAATGATTTGTAATTTTGGGGCACACGTGCCAAAAAGAGTGGCCATTTTTCTCCTCTGTTTTTTCAAGTGAAAATAAACTTCGCCATCGGAAATAAAAGCAGTGTTTGACATTTTTCCAACTTAGGGAACTTTGAGAGCATTGGCAGGATTTGAACCCTCGTCCTGTGAGAGCCTGTGCCACCAGAGGCACAAGACTTACCATTGTGCTATAGCCCCTTGCTGGTCTAAAGCTTTGCAGTAGTAACTATAAGCAAGATACAAGCTCTGATGTCATCGGCTGTAGTTTCCAGTGCATGAAAAGGATGACCATGATATAGGGACGATTAGATAAGCTACTGACATGGAAACCAGCGTGGTCCAGTGGGTAAGTTCCTGCCTTCCAGCCAGACGACCAGGGTTCAAGTCCCGGCTTCGGCACCAGGTGACTGATGGGGATGCAGCAGAGGTAAGTTGGGGGTGGGTCGGTCTGGCCAATGGGTAAGTAAAATGTGTGGGTGTGTCAAACGAGATTGGGATCATGCCTGGTGAATGGTGGTTGGTAAGTAACATGGGTGTGGTGAGAGCAAAGGGTGGGATGTGTAGCTGTTAGGGGGGTGTAGGAGGAGCTTAGGCAAATTAGGTGGGGGTCAGAGAGCAAGAGACCAGGTGTAGTGGAGAGCAAGGGTAGGCGGTTAGAGTCCCAGGGACTAAGAAGGCTGGCCATAGATGGAGGGGGAGCCTGGGGCGATCACCAAGTCAGGGTAGAGTGAAGGAGCTGAGAGGGGCCTAATGTGGGCACTCATGCACTGGTTCCTGACCACAGATAGGGTCATTACATAGGGTGAGACTTATGATGGGGTACCCCATTTTTTTTAGTGCACTCCCCTAAACTCTCTGATTTTGGGGGGGGGGGCAGTCAAATTTGGGGGTGCATTATGAAGGGTGATGGGGTGCAGATTGGCATTGGTTCTGGGTAGTTTTTGGGGGGCTACCCTTAGTTTTTATTGTTCCGCTCCTCCATTATGGGGTGCACCTCAAAAGAATAGGGGCGTACAGGTTTGCGACAGTTTCTATTACCGACCACAAGGGGGCACCATACAATCCTACTGAAGTTATGGTATTGAAAGGTACAAAAAGGATCATGTGGTGGTACTTAACAAGTGGGGATCCCCAAGAATGTATTGCCTCCCCTACCCTCCGTGCGGCATGTTATAGGGAAATTGGCAAATTTCTATTGAAAATAGACGGCATAGAGCTCCCCGCTATGAAATCTGAGAGAACTAACATTTGCGGAATCAAGGGAGGCAGTGGAGCAGATGAATGAGGCAGGGAAAGGGTACCTGTGGCAATTTGTTGGATGGGTCATAGAGAATAATCATGGCAGGCAAATAAGCAGCAGGGCATGGATTGGTAGTGTCTGTAGAGAGTTTGGCGTGCTCTTCAATTTATTTGCCCTACTTACGTTGGGTATGATCCACAGAGGTATGGCCAGGCCTTACTGTTAGGCAGCACATGTGTTTATGATTTAAAGACATGCGCTCTGGGTGTGCTGAGAGTGGCTGTACAGAGCGGTAAGTGTCTGTGTACCCGAGCAATGTGCATCCAACCGCTCACTTGAGACTGAACAGTGACAGAAGTAGCTGGGTTCCTGATGGAATGTAAACGGAGGGCACATATGAAGGGTGTTTGTGGTCACTTAGAGGATTGAAACATGGTTGGTGTACTACCAAAGCAGTGGTACCAGGAGGGAACATTTGAGGGGTAATGAGATGGTGGTATCCAGAGGTCAAAAAAGGTGTAAGAGGCCCTGAGGTTTGGGGATCCTGGTCCCACAGTGAGGGAGGGTTAGAAGTCCCTGCTAAACATTTCTGTCTAACAGTGTCCAAATGTTGCGCAGCCTGGCTACCTCTGTAACTTTTCCCCAGTATCTTTCTATCCTGCAGATGACCGGAGTAAGCTTCTTGGCCTCCTACCCCCAAAGGAGGGCGTGACATTTCTAGCCTTAGGATACTCCCAAAGGGTGCGATACTAAAATTCTGGGGAAAACTTCACTAACCATGCATATTTATGCACCAAACATGAGAATTCCTTACACCTGCAAAGTCTCATATTGGGCTTGTCAGCTTTGAGGTGGTCTAAGTGTTTGTATATGAGGGAAATATCCATCTGTGCTTCCTCTCCCATATGAGGACTATGGAGCTATTGTTCTTCTCTCACATGTCCCTTCAAAGAGACAGGTGACACACTCACTCAGTCACTCAGCAAACATTTATTCTTTAAAACTTTCATCTTTCTGTTTACCTTCCAAACATTCCCCCTTCACAACAAATGCAGGCCAGCCATTCCTCATTTCTCAATCACTCAGTCATGGCAGTCCTCCACTCCGTAGGCCCTGCAAGACCAACATGAACAAGAGGTGTGTCAGCTAGCAGAAGAAAAGCCTCGGTGTGCTCTTCTGTTCATACTGCTGCCCTCTAGTAACGCTACAGTGCAACTGCAGCATAATAACGGGACTGAGAAGATGGCTGTCCTATGCAAATAATGTCTTCCCATGATTACTTTCTTCTCAGATAATCGCAGGTTTGCGCTCTGGTATCGCCTCCAACATATGGTCTTCAGGCGCATTCAAAAGCAGCCTACCTTTTTTTAGGCTAAGGTTTTTGCCACTCGAAGGCTGCACATGGGGAAGTCACCCTCATTTAGCGGGGTCCCACAGTGACTGCAGTCATCCTCTCTACAGAACCTGGGCGTTCGTGGGCGTTCGGGGGAGTTCTTCAAAGGAAGGAAGGGGGTGTTTCAAACCCCAGTGCCAGCCCAGTGCCAGCCCAGCCCGGCCCGGCCCGGCCAGGCCCAGCCCAGCCCAGCCCAGCCCAGCGCAGCGCTGTGCCGTGCGGTGCTGTGACGCTTCATCCCTTCACCTGTTGCAGCAGGCATGATGCAGACCTGCTGAAGCAAAGGCCTGAATCTGCCCTTTTCTGCCTCTTGGACAAACAACAACCTTTCTGACTTCTTATTGCTTCTGATTAAGGGAGTTGCACTTGCCTCAAACTGTACCCCTCATTTCATTAGGAAGAGCTCATTCTTCACCTTTATTCCTAGCCAAATTCAAAGCCAGCAAACCCCTGATTTGAGGGATCGGCTCGCACCAAATGAAAAATCACCACCATCCATCCTATTTTACTATCAGTCTAGCACCTTCCTCGTAGTCTTGTGCTCAGTTATTCCCACCGAGGCCACATTTGCGCTCCACAATACACCGAATTTAAAAGACAAAGAATGAATGCATCAATAAAGGAAGCTAAGGCTTTGTCCCTATTGAACCTACTTAAGAAAAAGGGGGGGATGGTGAAAGGTCATCAGGGAAATGATTTGTAATTTTGGGGCACACGTGCCAAAAAGAGTGGCCATTTTTCTCCTCTGTTTTTTCAAGTGAAAATAAACTTCGCCATCGGAAATAAAAGCAGTGTTTGACATTTTTCCAACTTAGGGAACTTTGAGAGCATTGGCAGGATTTGAACCCTCGTCCTGTGAGAGCCTGTGCCACCAGAGGCACAAGACTTACCATTGTGCTATAGCCCCTTGCTGGTCTAAAGCTTTGCAGTAGTAACTATAAGCAAGATACAAGCTCTGATGTCATCGGCTGTAGTTTCCAGTGCATGAAAAGGATGACCATGATATAGGGACGATTAGATAAGCTACTGACATGGAAACCAGCGTGGTCCAGTGGGTAAGTTCCTGCCTTCCAGCCAGACGACCAGGGTTCAAGTCCCGGCTTCGGCACCAGGTGACTGATGGGAATGCAGCAGAGGTAAATTGGGGGTGGGTCGGCCTGGCCAATGGGTAAGTAAAACATGTGTGGGTGTGTCAAACGAGATTGGGATCATGCCTGGTGAATGGTGGTTGGTAAGTAACATGGGTGTGGTGAGAGCAAAGGGTGGGATGTGTAGCTGTTAGGGGGGTGTAGGAGGAGCTTAGGCAAATTGGGTGGGGGTCAGAGAGCAAGAGACCAGGTGTAGTGGAGAGCAAGGGTAGGCGGTTAGAGTCCCAGGGACTAAGAAGGCTGGCCATAGATGGAGGGGGAGCCTGGGGCGATCACCAAGTCAGGGTAGAGTGAAGGAGCTGAGAGGGGCCTAATGTGGGCACTCATGCACTGGTTCCTGACCACAGATAGGGTCATTACATAGGGTGAGACTTATGATGGGGTACCCCATTTTTTTTAGTGCACTCCCCTAAACTCTCTGATTTTGGGGGGGGGGGCAGTCAAATTTGGGGGTGCATTATGAAGGGTGATGGGGTGCAGATTGGCATTGGTTCTGGGTAGTTTTTGGGGGGCTACCCTTAGTTTTTATTGTTCCGCTCCTCCATTATGGGGTGCACCTCAAAAGAATAGGGGCGTACAGGTTTGCGACAGTTTCTATTACCGACCACAAGGGGGCACCATACAATCCTACTGAAGTTATGGTATTGAAAGGTACAAAAAGGATCATGTGGTGGTACTTAACAAGTGGGGATCCCCAAGAATGTATTGCCTCCCCTACCCTCCGTGCGGCATGTTATAGGGAAATTGGCAAATTTCTATTGAAAATAGACGGCATAGAGCTCCCCGCTATGAAATCTGAGAGAACTAACATTTGCGGAATCAAGGGAGGCAGTGGAGCAGATGAATGAGGCAGGGAAAGGGTACCTGTGGCAATTTGTTGGATGGGTCATAGAGAATAATCATGGCAGGCAAATAAGCAGCAGGGCATGGATTGGTAGTGTCTGTAGAGAGTTTGGCGTGCTCTTCAATTTATTTGCCCTACTTACGTTGGGTATGATCCACAGAGGTATGGCCAGGCCTTACTGTTAGGCAGCACATGTGTTTATGATTTAAAGACATGCGCTCTGGGTGTGCTGAGAGTGGCTGTACAGAGCGGTAAGTGTCTGTGTACCCGAGCAATGTGCATCCAACCGCTCACTTGAGACTGAACAGTGACAGAAGTAGCTGGGTTCCTGATGGAATGTAAACGGAGGGCACATATGAAGGGTGTTTGTGGTCACTTAGAGGATTGAAACATGGTTGGTGTACTACCAAAGCAGTGGTACCAGGAGGGAACATTTGAGGGGTAATGAGATGGTGGTATCCAGAGGTCAAAAAAGGTGTAAGAGGCCCTGAGGTTTGGGGATCCTGGTCCCACAGTGAGGGAGGGTTAGAAGTCCCTGCTAAACATTTCTGTCTAACAGTGTCCAAATGTTGCGCAGCCTGGCTACCTCTGTAACTTTTCCCCAGTATCTTTCTATCCTGCAGATGACCGGAGTAAGCTTCTTGGCCTCCTACCCCCAAAGGAGGGCGTGACATTTCTAGCCTTAGGATACTCCCAAAGGGTGCGATACTAAAATTCTGGGGAAAACTTCACTAACCATGCATATTTATGCACCAAACATGAGAATTCCTTACACCTGCAAAGTCTCATATTGGGCTTGTCAGCTTTGAGGTGGTCTAAGTGTTTGTATATGAGGGAAATATCCATCTGTGCTTCCTCTCCCATATGAGGACTATGGAGCTATTGTTCTTCTCTCACATGTCCCTTCAAAGAGACAGGTGACACACTCACTCAGTCACTCAGCAAACATTTATTCTTTAAAACTTTCATCTTTCTGTTTACCTTCCAAACATTCCCCCTTCACAACAAATGCAGGCCAGCCATTCCTCATTTCTCAATCACTCAGTCATGGCAGTCCTCCACTCCGTAGGCCCTGCAAGACCAACATGAACAAGAGGTGTGTCAGCTAGCAGAAGAAAAGCCTCGGTGTGCTCTTCTGTTCATACTGCTGCCCTCTAGTAACGCTACAGTGCAACTGCAGCATAATAACGGGACTGAGAAGATGGCTGTCCTATGCAAATAATGTCTTCCCATGATTACTTTCTTCTCAGATAATCGCAGGTTTGCGCTCTGGTATCGCCTCCAACATATGGTCTTCAGGCGCATTCAAAAGCAGCCTACCTTTTTTTAGGCTAAGGTTTTTGCCACTCGAAGGCTGCACATGGGGAAGTCACCCTCATTTAGCGGGGTCCCACAGTGACTGCAGTCATCCTCTCTACAGAACCTGGGCGTTCGTGGGCGTTCGGGGGAGTTCTTCAAAGGAAGGAAGGGGGTGTTTCAAACCCCAGTGCCAGCCCAGTGCCAGCCCAGCCCGGCCCGGCCCGGCCAGGCCCAGCCCAGCCCAGCCCAGCCCAGCGCAGCGCTGTGCCGTGCGGTGCTGTGACGCTTCATCCCTTCACCTGTTGCAGCAGGCATGATGCAGACCTGCTGAAGCAAAGGCCTGAATCTGCCCTTTTCTGCCTCTTGGACAAACAACAACCTTTCTGACTTCTTATTGCTTCTGATTAAGGGAGTTGCACTTGCCTCAAACTGTACCCCTCATTTCATTAGGAAGAGCTCATTCTTCACCTTTATTCCTAGCCAAATTCAAAGCCAGCAAACCCCTGATTTGAGGGATCGGCTCGCACCAAATGAAAAATCACCACCATCCATCCTATTTTACTATCAGTCTAGCACCTTCCTCGTAGTCTTGTGCTCAGTTATTCCCACCGAGGCCACATTTGCGCTCCACAATACACCGAATTTAAAAGACAAAGAATGAATGCATCAATAAAGGAAGCTAAGGCTTTGTCCCTATTGAACCTACTTAAGAAAAAGGGGGGGATGGTGAAAGGTCATCAGGGAAATGATTTGTAATTTTGGGGCACACGTGCCAAAAAGAGTGGCCATTTTTCTCCTCTGTTTTTTCAAGTGAAAATAAACTTCGCCATCGGAAATAAAAGCAGTGTTTGACATTTTTCCAACTTAGGGAACTTTGAGAGCATTGGCAGGATTTGAACCCTCGTCCTGTGAGAGCCTGTGCCACCAGAGGCACAAGACTTACCATTGTGCTATAGCCCCTTGCTGGTCTAAAGCTTTGCAGTAGTAACTATAAGCAAGATACAAGCTCTGATGTCATCGGCTGTAGTTTCCAGTGCATGAAAAGGATGACCATGATATAGGGACGATTAGATAAGCTACTGACATGGAAACCAGCGTGGTCCAGTGGGTAAGTTCCTGCCTTCCAGCCAGACGACCAGGGTTCAAGTCCCGGCTTCGGCACCAGGTGACTGATGGGAATGCAGCAGAGGTAAATTGGGGGTGGGTCGGCCTGGCCAATGGGTAAGTAAAACATGTGTGGGTGTGTCAAACGAGATTGGGATCATGCCTGGTGAATGGTGGTTGGTAAGTAACATGGGTGTGGTGAGAGCAAAGGGTGGGATGTGTAGCTGTTAGGGGGGTGTAGGAGGAGCTTAGGCAAATTGGGTGGGGGTCAGAGAGCAAGAGACCAGGTGTAGTGGAGAGCAAGGGTAGGCGGTTAGAGTCCCAGGGACTAAGAAGGCTGGCCATAGATGGAGGGGGAGCCTGGGGCGAATACCAAGTCAGGGTAGAGTGAAGGAGCTGAGAGGGGCCTAATGTGGGCACTCATGCACTGGTTCCTGACCACAGATAGGGTCATTACATAGGGTGAGACTTATGATGGGGTACCCCATTTTTTTTAGTGCACTCCCCTAAACTCTCTGATTTTGGGGGGGGGGGCAGTCAAATTTGGGGGTGCATTATGAAGTGTGATGGGGTGCAGATTGGCATTGGTTCTGGGTAGTTTTTGGGGGGCTACCCTTAGTTTTTATTGTTCCGCTCCTCCATTATGGGGTGCACCTCAAAAGAATAGGGGCGTACAGGTTTGCGACAGTTTCTATTACCGACCACAAGGGGGCACCATACAATCCTACTGAAGTTATGGTATTGAAAGGTACAAAAAGGATTATGTGGTGGTACTTAACAAGTGGGGATCCCCAAGAATGTATTGCCTCCCCTACCCTCCGTGCGGCATGTTATAGGGAAATTGGCAAATTTCTATTGAAAATAGACGGCATAGAGCTCCCCGCTATGAAATCTGAGAGAACTAACATTTGCGGAATCAAGGGAGACAGTGGAGCAGATGAATGAGGCAGGGAAAGGGTACCTGTGGCAATTTGTTGGATGGGTCATAGAGAATAATCATGGCAGGCAAATAAGCAGCAGGGCATGGATTGGTAGTGTCTGTAGAGAGTTTGGCGTGCTCTTCAAATTATTTGCCCTACTTACGTTGGGTATGATCCACAGAGGTATGGCCAGGCCTTACTGTTAGGCAGCACATGTGTTTATGATTTAAAGACATGCGCTCTGGGTGTGCTGAGAGTGGCTGTACAGAGCGGTAAGTGTCTGTGTACCCGAGCAATGTGCATCCAACCGCTCACTTGAGACTGAACAGTGACAGAAGTAGCTGGGTTCCTGATGGAATGTAAATGGAGGGCACATATGAAGGGTGTTTGTGGTCACTCAGAGGATTGAAACATGGTTGGTGCACTACCAAAGCAGTGGTACCAGGAGGGAACATTTGAGGGGTAATGAGATGGTGGTATCCAGAGGTCAAAAAAGGTGTAAGAGGCCCTGAGGTTTGGGGATCCTGGTCCCACAGTGAGGGAGGGTTAGAAGTCCCTGCTAAACATTTCTGTCTAACAGTGTCCAAATGTTGCGCAGCCTGGCTACCTCTGTAACTTTTCCCCAGTATCTTTCTATCCTGCAGATGACCGGAGTAAGCTTCTTGGCCTCCTACCCCCAAAGGAGGGCGTGACATTTCTAGCCTTAGGATACTCCCAAAGGGTGCGATACTAAAATTCTGGGGAAAACTTCACTAACCATGCATATTTATGCACCAAACATGAGAATTCCTTACACCTGCAAAGTCTCATATTGGGCTTGTCAGCTTTGAGGTGGTCTAAGTGTTTGTATATGAGGGAAATATCCATCTGTGCTTCCTCTCCCATATGAGGACTATGGAGCTATTGTTCTTCTCTCACATGTCCCTTCAAAGAGACAGGTGACACACTCACTCAGTCACTCAGCAAACATTTATTCTTTAAAACTTTCATCTTTCTGTTTACCTTCCAAACATTCCCCCTTCACAACAAATGCAGGCCAGCCATTCCTCATTTCTCAATCACTCAGTCATGGCAGTCCTCCACTCCGTAGGCCCTGCAAGACCAACATGAACAAGAGGTGTGTCAGCTAGCAGAAGAAAAGCCTCCGTGTGCTCTTCTGTTCATACTGCTGCCCTCTAGTAGCGCTACAGTGCAACTGCAGCATAATAACGGGACTGAGAAGATGGCTGTCCTATGCAAATAATGTCTTCCCATGATTACTTTCTTCTCAGATAATCGCAGGTTTGCGCTCTGGTATCGCCTCCAACATATGGTCTTCAGGCGCATTCAAAAGCAGCCTACCTTTTTTTAGGCTAAGGTTTTTGCCACTCGAAGGCTGCACATGGGGAAGTCACCCTCATTTAGCGGGGTCCCACAGTGACTGCAGTCATCCTCTCTACAGAACCTGGGCGTTCGTGGGCGCTCGGGGGAGTTCTTCAAAGGAAGGAAGGGGGTGTTTCAAACCCCAGTGCCAGCCCAGTGCCAGCCCAGCCCGGCCCGGCCCGGCCAGGCCCAGCCCAGCCCAGCCCAGCGCAGCGCTGTGCCGTGCGGTGCTGTGACGCTTCATCCCTTCACCTGTTGCAGCAGGCATGATGCAGACCTGCTGAAGCAAAGGCCTGAATCTGCCCTTTTCTGCCTCTTGGACAAACAACAACCTTTCTGACTTCTTATTGCTTCTGATTAAGGGAGTTGCACTTGCCTCAAACTGTACCCCTCATTTCATTAGGAAGAGCTCATTCTTCACCTTTATTCCTAGCCAAATTCAAAGCCAGCAAACCCCTGATTTGAGGGATCGGCTCGCACCAAATGAAAAATCACCACCATCCATCCTATTTTACTATCAGTCTAGCACCTTCCTCGTAGTCTTGTGCTCAGTTATTCCCACCGAGGCCACATTTGCGCTCCACAATACACCGAATTTAAAAGACAAAGAATGAATGCATCAATAAAGGAAGCTAAGGCTTTGTCCCTATTGAACCTACTTAAGAAAAAGGGGGGGATGGTGAAAGGTCATCAGGGAAATGATTTGTAATTTTGGGGCACACGTGCCAAAAAGAGTGGCCATTTTTCTCCTCTGTTTTTTCAAGTGAAAATAAACTTCGCCATCGGAAATAAAAGCAGTGTTTGACATTTTTCCAACTTAGGGAACTTTGAGAGCATTGGCAGGATTTGAACCCTCGTCCTGTGAGAGCCTGTGCCACCAGAGGCACAAGACTTACCATTGTGCTATAGCCCCTTGCTGGTCTAAAGCTTTGCAGTAGTAACTATAAGCAAGATACAAGCTCTGATGTCATCGGCTGTAGTTTCCAGTGCATGAAAAGGATGACCATGATATAGGGACGATTAGATAAGCTACTGACATGGAAACCAGCGTGGTCCAGTGGGTAAGTTCCTGCCTTCCAGCCAGACGACCAGGGTTCAAGTCCCGGCTTCGGCACCAGGTGACTGATGGGGATGCAGCAGAGGTAAGTTGGGGGTGGGTCGGTCTGGCCAATGGGTAAGTAAAATGTGTGGGTGTGTCAAACGAGATTGGGATCATGCCTGGTGAATGGTGGTTGGTAAGTAACATGGGTGTGGTGAGAGCAAAGGGTGGGATGTGTAGCTGTTAGGGGGGTGTAGGAGGAGCTTAGGCAAATTAGGTGGGGGTCAGAGAGCAAGAGACCAGGTGTAGTGGAGAGCAAGGGTAGGCGGTTAGAGTCCCAGGGACTAAGAAGGCTGGCCATAGATGGAGGGGGAGCCTGGGGCGATCACCAAGTCAGGGTAGAGTGAAGGAGCTGAGAGGGGCCTAATGTGGGCACTCATGCACTGGTTCCTGACCACAGATAGGGTCATTACATAGGGTGAGACTTATGATGGGGTACCCCATTTTTTTTAGTGCACTCCCCTAAACTCTCTGATTTTGGGGGGGGGGCAGTCAAATTTGGGGGTGCATTATGAAGGGTGATGGGGTGCAGATTGGCATTGGTTCTGGGTAGTTTTTGGGGGGCTACCCTTAGTTTTTATTGTTCCGCTCCTCCATTATGGGGTGCACCTCAAAAGAATAGGGGCGTACAGGTTTGCGACAGTTTCTATTACCGACCACAAGGGGGCACCATACAATCCTACTGAAGTTATGGTATTGAAAGGTACAAAAAGGATCATGTGGTGGTACTTAACAAGTGGGGATCCCCAAGAATGTATTGCCTCCCCTACCCTCCGTGCGGCATGTTATAGGGAAATTGGCAAATTTCTATTGAAAATAGACGGCATAGAGCTCCCCGCTATGAAATCTGAGAGAACTAACATTTGCGGAATCAAGGGAGACAGTGGAGCAGATGAATGAGGCAGGGAAAGGGTACCTGTGGCAATTTGTTGGATGGGTCATAGAGAATAATCATGGCAGGCAAATAAGCAGCAGGGCATGGATTGGTAGTGTCTGTAGAGAGTTTGGCGTGCTCTTCAAATTATTTGCCCTACTTACGTTGGGTATGATCCACAGAGGTATGGCCAGGCCTTACTGTTAGGCAGCACATGTGTTTATGATTTAAAGACATGCGCTCTGGGTGTGCTGAGAGTGGCTGTACAGAGCGGTAAGTGTCTGTGTACCCGAGCAATGTGCATCCAACCGCTCACTTGAGACTGAACAGTGACAGAAGTAGCTGGGTTCCTGATGGAATGTAAACGGAGGGCACATATGAAGGGTGTTTGTGGTCACTCAGAGGATTGAAACATGGTTGGTGCACTACCAAAGCAGTGGTACCAGGAGGGAACATTTGAGGGGTAATGAGATGGTGGTATCCAGAGGTCAAAAAAGGTGTAAGAGGCCCTGAGGTTTGGGGATCCTGGTCCCACAGTGAGGGAGGGTTAGAAGTCCCTGCTAAACATTTCTGTCTAACAGTGTCCAAATGTTGCGCAGCCTGGCTACCTCTGTAACTTTTCCCCAGTATCTTTCTATCCTGCAGATGACCGGAGTAAGCTTCTTGGCCTCCTACCCCCAAAGGAGGGCGTGACATTTCTAGCCTTAGGATACTCCCAAAGGGTGCGATACTAAAATTCTGGGGAAAACTTCACTAACCATGCATATTTATGCACCAAACATGAGAATTCCTTACACCTGCAAAGTCTCATATTGGGCTTGTCAGCTTTGAGGTGGTCTAAGTGTTTGTATATGAGGGAAATATCCATCTGTGCTTCCTCTCCCATATGAGGACTATGGAGCTATTGTTCTTCTCTCACATGTCCCTTCAAAGAGACAGGTGACACACTCACTCAGTCACTCAGCAAACATTTATTCTTTAAAACTTTCATCTTTCTGTTTACCTTCCAAACATTCCCCCTTCACAACAAATGCAGGCCAGCCATTCCTCATTTCTCAATCACTCAGTCATGGCAGTCCTCCACTCCGTAGGCCCTGCAAGACCAACATGAACAAGAGGTGTGTCAGCTAGCAGAAGAAAAGCCTCCGTGTGCTCTTCTGTTCATACTGCTGCCCTCTAGTAGCGCTACAGTGCAACTGCAGCATAATAACGGGACTGAGAAGATGGCTGTCCTATGCAAATAATGTCTTCCCATGATTACTTTCTTCTCAGATAATCGCAGGTTTGCGCTCTGGTATCGCCTCCAACATATGGTCTTCAGGCGCATTCAAAAGCAGCCTACCTTTTTTTAGGCTAAGGTTTTTGCCACTCGAAGGCTGCACATGGGGAAGTCACCCTCATTTAGCGGGGTCCCACAGTGACTGCAGTCATCCTCTCTACAGAACCTGGGCGTTCGTGGGCGTTCGGGGGAGTTCTTCAAAGGAAGGAAGGGGGTGTTTCAAACCCCAGTGCCAGCCCAGTGCCAGCCCAGCCCGGCCCGGCCCGGCCAGGCCCAGCCCAGCCCAGCCCAGCCCAGCGCAGCGCTGTGCCGTGCGGTGCTGTGACGCTTCATCCCTTCACCTGTTGCAGCAGGCATGATGCAGACCTGCTGAAGCAAAGGCCTGAATCTGCCCTTTTCTGCCTCTTGGACAAACAACAACCTTTCTGACTTCTTATTGCTTCTGATTAAGGGAGTTGCACTTGCCTCAAACTGTACCCCTCATTTCATTAGGAAGAGCTCATTCTTCACCTTTATTCCTAGCCAAATTCAAAGCCAGCAAACCCCTGATTTGAGGGATCGGCTCGCACCAAATGAAAAATCACCACCATCCATCCTATTTTACTATCAGTCTAGCACCTTCCTCGTAGTCTTGTGCTCAGTTATTCCCACCGAGGCCACATTTGCGCTCCACAATACACCGAATTTAAAAGACAAAGAATGAATGCATCAATAAAGGAAGCTAAGGCTTTGTCCCTATTGAACCTACTTAAGAAAAAGGGGGGGATGGTGAAAGGTCATCAGGGAAATGATTTGTAATTTTGGGGCACACGTGCCAAAAAGAGTGGCCATTTTTCTCCTCTGTTTTTTCAAGTGAAAATAAACTTCGCCATCGGAAATAAAAGCAGTGTTTGACATTTTTCCAACTTAGGGAACTTTGAGAGCATTGGCAGGATTTGAACCCTCGTCCTGTGAGAGCCTGTGCCACCAGAGGCACAAGACTTACCATTGTGCTATAGCCCCTTGCTGGTCTAAAGCTTTGCAGTAGTAACTATAAGCAAGATACAAGCTCTGATGTCATCGGCTGTAGTTTCCAGTGCATGAAAAGGATGACCATGATATAGGGACGATTAGATAAGCTACTGACATGGAAACCAGCGTGGTCCAGTGGGTAAGTTCCTGCCTTCCAGCCAGACGACCAGGGTTCAAGTCCCGGCTTCGGCACCAGGTGACTGATGGGGATGCAGCAGAGGTAAGTTGGGGGTGGGTCGGTCTGGCCAATGGGTAAGTAAAATGTGTGGGTGTGTCAAACGAGATTGGGATCATGCCTGGTGAATGGTGGTTGGTAAGTAACATGGGTGTGGTGAGAGCAAAGGGTGGGATGTGTAGCTGTTAGGGGGGTGTAGGAGGAGCTTAGGCAAATTAGGTGGGGGTCAGAGAGCAAGAGACCAGGTGTAGTGGAGAGCAAGGGTAGGCGGTTAGAGTCCCAGGGACTAAGAAGGCTGGCCATAGATGGAGGGGGAGCCTGGGGCGAATACCAAGTCAGGGTAGAGTGAAGGAGCTGAGAGGGGCCTAATGTGGGCACTCATGCACTGGTTCCTGACCACAGATAGGGTCATTACATAGGGTGAGACTTATGATGGGGTACCCCATTTTTTTTAGTGCACTCCCCTAAACTCTCTGATTTTGGGGGGGGGGGCAGTCAAATTTGGGGGTGCATTATGAAGTGTGATGGGGTGCAGATTGGCATTGGTTCTGGGTAGTTTTTGGGGGGCTACCCTTAGTTTTTATTGTTCCGCTCCTCCATTATGGGGTGCACCTCAAAAGAATAGGGGCGTACAGGTTTGCGACAGTTTCTATTACCGACCACAAGGGGGCACCATACAATCCTACTGAAGTTATGGTATTGAAAGGTACAAAAAGGATTATGTGGTGGTACTTAACAAGTGGGGATCCCCAAGAATGTATTGCCTCCCCTACCCTCCGTGCGGCATGTTATAGGGAAATTGGCAAATTTCTATTGAAAATAGACGGCATAGAGCTCCCCGCTATGAAATCTGAGAGAACTAACATTTGCGGAATCAAGGGAGACAGTGGAGCAGATGAATGAGGCAGGGAAAGGGTACCTGTGGCAATTTGTTGGATGGGTCATAGAGAATAATCATGGCAGGCAAATAAGCAGCAGGGCATGGATTGGTAGTGTCTGTAGAGAGTTTGGCGTGCTCTTCAAATTATTTGCCCTACTTACGTTGGGTATGATCCACAGAGGTATGGCCAGGCCTTACTGTTAGGCAGCACATGTGTTTATGATTTAAAGACATGCGCTCTGGGTGTGCTGAGAGTGGCTGTACAGAGCGGTAAGTGTCTGTGTACCCGAGCAATGTGCATCCAACCGCTCACTTGAGACTGAACAGTGACAGAAGTAGCTGGGTTCCTGATGGAATGTAAATGGAGGGCACATATGAAGGGTGTTTGTGGTCACTCAGAGGATTGAAACATGGTTGGTGCACTACCAAAGCAGTGGTACCAGGAGGGAACATTTGAGGGGTAATGAGATGGTGGTATCCAGAGGTCAAAAAAGGTGTAAGAGGCCCTGAGGTTTGGGGATCCTGGTCCCACAGTGAGGGAGGGTTAGAAGTCCCTGCTAAACATTTCTGTCTAACAGTGTCCAAATGTTGCGCAGCCTGGCTACCTCTGTAACTTTTCCCCAGTATCTTTCTATCCTGCAGATGACCGGAGTAAGCTTCTTGGCCTCCTACCCCCAAAGGAGGGCGTGACATTTCTAGCCTTAGGATACTCCCAAAGGGTGCGATACTAAAATTCTGGGGAAAACTTCACTAACCATGCATATTTATGCACCAAACATGAGAATTCCTTACACCTGCAAAGTCTCATATTGGGCTTGTCAGCTTTGAGGTGGTCTAAGTGTTTGTATATGAGGGAAATATCCATCTGTGCTTCCTCTCCCATATGAGGACTATGGAGCTATTGTTCTTCTCTCACATGTCCCTTCAAAGAGACAGGTGACACACTCACTCAGTCACTCAGCAAACATTTATTCTTTAAAACTTTCATCTTTCTGTTTACCTTCCAAACATTCCCCCTTCACAACAAATGCAGGCCAGCCATTCCTCATTTCTCAATCACTCAGTCATGGCAGTCCTCCACTCCGTAGGCCCTGCAAGACCAACATGAACAAGAGGTGTGTCAGCTAGCAGAAGAAAAGCCTCCGTGTGCTCTTCTGTTCATACTGCTGCCCTCTAGTAGCGCTACAGTGCAACTGCAGCATAATAACGGGACTGAGAAGATGGCTGTCCTATGCAAATAATGTCTTCCCATGATTACTTTCTTCTCAGATAATCGCAGGTTTGCGCTCTGGTATCGCCTCCAACATATGGTCTTCAGGCGCATTCAAAAGCAGCCTACCTTTTTTTAGGCTAAGGTTTTTGCCACTCGAAGGCTGCACATGGGGAAGTCACCCTCATTTAGCGGGGTCCCACAGTGACTGCAGTCATCCTCTCTACAGAACCTGGGCGTTCGTGGGCGCTCGGGGGAGTTCTTCAAAGGAAGGAAGGGGGTGTTTCAAACCCCAGTGCCAGCCCAGTGCCAGCCCAGCCCGGCCCGGCCCGGCCAGGCCCAGCCCAGCCCAGCCCAGCGCAGCGCTGTGCCGTGCGGTGCTGTGACGCTTCATCCCTTCACCTGTTGCAGCAGGCATGATGCAGACCTGCTGAAGCAAAGGCCTGAATCTGCCCTTTTCTGCCTCTTGGACAAACAACAACCTTTCTGACTTCTTATTGCTTCTGATTAAGGGAGTTGCACTTGCCTCAAACTGTACCCCTCATTTCATTAGGAAGAGCTCATTCTTCACCTTTATTCCTAGCCAAATTCAAAGCCAGCAAACCCCTGATTTGAGGGATCGGCTCGCACCAAATGAAAAATCACCACCATCCATCCTATTTTACTATCAGTCTAGCACCTTCCTCGTAGTCTTGTGCTCAGTTATTCCCACCGAGGCCACATTTGCGCTCCACAATACACCGAATTTAAAAGACAAAGAATGAATGCATCAATAAAGGAAGCTAAGGCTTTGTCCCTATTGAACCTACTTAAGAAAAAGGGGGGGATGGTGAAAGGTCATCAGGGAAATGATTTGTAATTTTGGGGCACACGTGCCAAAAAGAGTGGCCATTTTTCTCCTCTGTTTTTTCAAGTGAAAATAAACTTCGCCATCGGAAATAAAAGCAGTGTTTGACATTTTTCCAACTTAGGGAACTTTGAGAGCATTGGCAGGATTTGAACCCTCGTCCTGTGAGAGCCTGTGCCACCAGAGGCACAAGACTTACCATTGTGCTATAGCCCCTTGCTGGTCTAAAGCTTTGCAGTAGTAACTATAAGCAAGATACAAGCTCTGATGTCATCGGCTGTAGTTTCCAGTGCATGAAAAGGATGACCATGATATAGGGACGATTAGATAAGCTACTGACATGGAAACCAGCGTGGTCCAGTGGGTAAGTTCCTGCCTTCCAGCCAGACGACCAGGGTTCAAGTCCCGGCTTCGGCACCAGGTGACTGATGGGAATGCAGCAGAGGTAAATTGGGGGTGGGTCGGCCTGGCCAATGGGTAAGTAAAACATGTGTGGGTGTGTCAAACGAGATTGGGATCATGCCTGGTGAATGGTGGTTGGTAAGTAACATGGGTGTGGTGAGAGCAAAGGGTGGGATGTGTAGCTGTTAGGGGGGTGTAGGAGGAGCTTAGGCAAATTGGGTGGGGGTCAGAGAGCAAGAGACCAGGTGTAGTGGAGAGCAAGGGTAGGCGGTTAGAGTCCCAGGGACTAAGAAGGCTGGCCATAGATGGAGGGGGAGCCTGGGGCGAATACCAAGTCAGGGTAGAGTGAAGGAGCTGAGAGGGGCCTAATGTGGGCACTCATGCACTGGTTCCTGACCACAGATAGGGTCATTACATAGGGTGAGACTTATGATGGGGTACCCCATTTTTTTTAGTGCACTCCCCTAAACTCTCTGATTTTGGGGGGGGGGGCAGTCAAATTTGGGGGTGCATTATGAAGTGTGATGGGGTGCAGATTGGCATTGGTTCTGGGTAGTTTTTGGGGGGCTACCCTTAGTTTTTATTGTTCCGCTCCTCCATTATGGGGTGCACCTCAAAAGAATAGGGGCGTACAGGTTTGCGACAGTTTCTATTACCGACCACAAGGGGGCACCATACAATCCTACTGAAGTTATGGTATTGAAAGGTACAAAAAGGATTATGTGGTGGTACTTAACAAGTGGGGATCCCCAAGAATGTATTGCCTCCCCTACCCTCCGTGCGGCATGTTATAGGGAAATTGGCAAATTTCTATTGAAAATAGACGGCATAGAGCTCCCCGCTATGAAATCTGAGAGAACTAACATTTGCGGAATCAAGGGAGACAGTGGAGCAGATGAATGAGGCAGGGAAAGGGTACCTGTGGCAATTTGTTGGATGGGTCATAGAGAATAATCATGGCAGGCAAATAAGCAGCAGGGCATGGATTGGTAGTGTCTGTAGAGAGTTTGGCGTGCTCTTCAAATTATTTGCCCTACTTACGTTGGGTATGATCCACAGAGGTATGGCCAGGCCTTACTGTTAGGCAGCACATGTGTTTATGATTTAAAGACATGCGCTCTGGGTGTGCTGAGAGTGGCTGTACAGAGCGGTAAGTGTCTGTGTACCCGAGCAATGTGCATCCAACCGCTCACTTGAGACTGAACAGTGACAGAAGTAGCTGGGTTCCTGATGGAATGTAAATGGAGGGCACATATGAAGGGTGTTTGTGGTCACTCAGAGGATTGAAACATGGTTGGTGCACTACCAAAGCAGTGGTACCAGGAGGGAACATTTGAGGGGTAATGAGATGGTGGTATCCAGAGGTCAAAAAAGGTGTAAGAGGCCCTGAGGTTTGGGGATCCTGGTCCCACAGTGAGGGAGGGTTAGAAGTCCCTGCTAAACATTTCTGTCTAACAGTGTCCAAATGTTGCGCAGCCTGGCTACCTCTGTAACTTTTCCCCAGTATCTTTCTATCCTGCAGATGACCGGAGTAAGCTTCTTGGCCTCCTACCCCCAAAGGAGGGCGTGACATTTCTAGCCTTAGGATACTCCCAAAGGGTGCGATACTAAAATTCTGGGGAAAACTTCACTAACCATGCATATTTATGCACCAAACATGAGAATTCCTTACACCTGCAAAGTCTCATATTGGGCTTGTCAGCTTTGAGGTGGTCTAAGTGTTTGTATATGAGGGAAATATCCATCTGTGCTTCCTCTCCCATATGAGGACTATGGAGCTATTGTTCTTCTCTCACATGTCCCTTCAAAGAGACAGGTGACACACTCACTCAGTCACTCAGCAAACATTTATTCTTTAAAACTTTCATCTTTCTGTTTACCTTCCAAACATTCCCCCTTCACAACAAATGCAGGCCAGCCATTCCTCATTTCTCAATCACTCAGTCATGGCAGTCCTCCACTCCGTAGGCCCTGCAAGACCAACATGAACAAGAGGTGTGTCAGCTAGCAGAAGAAAAGCCTCCGTGTGCTCTTCTGTTCATACTGCTGCCCTCTAGTAGCGCTACAGTGCAACTGCAGCATAATAACGGGACTGAGAAGATGGCTGTCCTATGCAAATAATGTCTTCCCATGATTACTTTCTTCTCAGATAATCGCAGGTTTGCGCTCTGGTATCGCCTCCAACATATGGTCTTCAGGCGCATTCAAAAGCAGCCTACCTTTTTTTAGGCTAAGGTTTTTGCCACTCGAAGGCTGCACATGGGGAAGTCACCCTCATTTAGCGGGGTCCCACAGTGACTGCAGTCATCCTCTCTACAGAACCTGGGCGTTCGTGGGCGCTCGGGGGAGTTCTTCAAAGGAAGGAAGGGGGTGTTTCAAACCCCAGTGCCAGCCCAGTGCCAGCCCAGCCCGGCCCGGCCCGGCCAGGCCCAGCCCAGCCCAGCCCAGCGCAGCGCTGTGCCGTGCGGTGCTGTGACGCTTCATCCCTTCACCTGTTGCAGCAGGCATGATGCAGACCTGCTGAAGCAAAGGCCTGAATCTGCCCTTTTCTGCCTCTTGGACAAACAACAACCTTTCTGACTTCTTATTGCTTCTGATTAAGGGAGTTGCACTTGCCTCAAACTGTACCCCTCATTTCATTAGGAAGAGCTCATTCTTCACCTTTATTCCTAGCCAAATTCAAAGCCAGCAAACCCCTGATTTGAGGGATCGGCTCGCACCAAATGAAAAATCACCACCATCCATCCTATTTTACTATCAGTCTAGCACCTTCCTCGTAGTCTTGTGCTCAGTTATTCCCACCGAGGCCACATTTGCGCTCCACAATACACCGAATTTAAAAGACAAAGAATGAATGCATCAATAAAGGAAGCTAAGGCTTTGTCCCTATTGAACCTACTTAAGAAAAAGGGGGGGATGGTGAAAGGTCATCAGGGAAATGATTTGTAATTTTGGGGCACACGTGCCAAAAAGAGTGGCCATTTTTCTCCTCTGTTTTTTCAAGTGAAAATAAACTTCGCCATCGGAAATAAAAGCAGTGTTTGACATTTTTCCAACTTAGGGAACTTTGAGAGCATTGGCAGGATTTGAACCCTCGTCCTGTGAGAGCCTGTGCCACCAGAGGCACAAGACTTACCATTGTGCTATAGCCCCTTGCTGGTCTAAAGCTTTGCAGTAGTAACTATAAGCAAGATACAAGCTCTGATGTCATCGGCTGTAGTTTCCAGTGCATGAAAAGGATGACCATGATATAGGGACGATTAGATAAGCTACTGACATGGAAACCAGCGTGGTCCAGTGGGTAAGTTCCTGCCTTCCAGCCAGACGACCAGGGTTCAAGTCCCGGCTTCGGCACCAGGTGACTGATGGGGATGCAGCAGAGGTAAGTTGGGGGTGGGTCGGTCTGGCCAATGGGTAAGTAAAATGTGTGGGTGTGTCAAACGAGATTGGGATCATGCCTGGTGAATGGTGGTTGGTAAGTAACATGGGTGTGGTGAGAGCAAAGGGTGGGATGTGTAGCTGTTAGGGGGGTGTAGGAGGAGCTTAGGCAAATTAGGTGGGGGTCAGAGAGCAAGAGACCAGGTGTAGTGGAGAGCAAGGGTAGGCGGTTAGAGTCCCAGGGACTAAGAAGGCTGGCCATAGATGGAGGGGGAGCCTGGGGCGATCACCAAGTCAGGGTAGAGTGAAGGAGCTGAGAGGGGCCTAATGTGGGCACTCATGCACTGGTTCCTGACCACAGATAGGGTCATTACATAGGGTGAGACTTATGATGGGGTACCCCATTTTTTTTAGTGCACTCCCCTAAACTCTCTGATTTTGGGGGGGGGGCAGTCAAATTTGGGGGTGCATTATGAAGGGTGATGGGGTGCAGATTGGCATTGGTTCTGGGTAGTTTTTGGGGGGCTACCCTTAGTTTTTATTGT
Source organism: Triturus cristatus (assembly GCF_964204655.1). Classification (NCBI taxonomy): domain Eukaryota; kingdom Metazoa; phylum Chordata; class Amphibia; order Caudata; family Salamandridae; genus Triturus; species Triturus cristatus. Next base: position 822,903 of record NW_028187332.1, read on the forward strand.
TCCGCTCCTCCATTATGGGGTGCACCTCAAAAGAATAGGGGCGTACAGGTTTGCGACAGTTTCTATTACCGACCACAAGGGGGCACCATACAATCCTACTGAAGTTATGGTATTGAAAGGTACAAAAAGGATCATGTGGTGGTACTTAACAAGTGGGGATCCCCAAGAATGTATTGCCTCCCCTACCCTCCGTGCGGCATGTTATAGGGAAATTGGCAAATTTCTATTGAAAATAGACGGCATAGAGCTCCCCGCTATGAAATCTGAGAGAACTAACATTTGCGGAATCAAGGGAGACAGTGGAGCAGATGAATGAGGCAGGGAAAGGGTACCTGTGGCAATTTGTTGGATGGGTCATAGAGAATAATCATGGCAGGCAAATAAGCAGCAGGGCATGGATTGGTAGTGTCTGTAGAGAGTTTGGCGTGCTCTTCAAATTATTTGCCCTACTTACGTTGGGTATGATCCACAGAGGTATGGCCAGGCCTTACTGTTAGGCAGCACATGTGTTTATGATTTAAAGACATGCGCTCTGGGTGTGCTGAGAGTGGCTGTACAGAGCGGTAAGTGTCTGTGTACCCGAGCAATGTGCATCCAACCGCTCACTTGAGACTGAACAGTGACAGAAGTAGCTGGGTTCCTGATGGAATGTAAATGGAGGGCACATATGAAGGGTGTTTGTGGTCACTCAGAGGATTGAAACATGGTTGGTGCACTACCAAAGCAGTGGTACCAGGAGGGAACATTTGAGGGGTAATGAGATGGTGGTATCCAGAGGTCAAAAAAGGTGTAAGAGGCCCTGAGGTTTGGGGATCCTGGTCCCACAGTGAGGGAGGGTTAGAAGTCCCTGCTAAACATTTCTGTCTAACAGTGTCCAAATGTTGCGCAGCCTGGCTACCTCTGTAACTTTTCCCCAGTATCTTTCTATCCTGCAGATGACCGGAGTAAGCTTCTTGGCCTCCTACCCCCAAAGGAGGGCGTGACATTTCTAGCCTTAGGATACTCCCAAAGGGTGCGATACTAAAATTCTGGGGAAAACTTCACTAACCATGCATATTTATGCACCAAACATGAGAATTCCTTACACCTGCAAAGTCTCATATTGGGCTTGTCAGCTTTGAGGTGGTCTAAGTGTTTGTATATGAGGGAAATATCCATCTGTGCTTCCTCTCCCATATGAGGACTATGGAGCTATTGTTCTTCTCTCACATGTCCCTTCAAAGAGACAGGTGACACACTCACTCAGTCACTCAGCAAACATTTATTCTTTAAAACTTTCATCTTTCTGTTTACCTTCCAAACATTCCCCCTTCACAACAAATGCAGGCCAGCCATTCCTCATTTCTCAATCACTCAGTCATGGCAGTCCTCCACTCCGTAGGCCCTGCAAGACCAACATGAACAAGAGGTGTGTCAGCTAGCAGAAGAAAAGCCTCCGTGTGCTCTTCTGTTCATACTGCTGCCCTCTAGTAGCGCTACAGTGCAACTGCAGCATAATAACGGGACTGAGAAGATGGCTGTCCTATGCAAATAATGTCTTCCCATGATTACTTTCTTCTCAGATAATCGCAGGTTTGCGCTCTGGTATCGCCTCCAACATATGGTCTTCAGGCGCATTCAAAAGCAGCCTACCTTTTTTTAGGCTAAGGTTTTTGCCACTCGAAGGCTGCACATGGGGAAGTCACCCTCATTTAGCGGGGTCCCACAGTGACTGCAGTCATCCTCTCTACAGAACCTGGGCGTTCGTGGGCGTTCGGGGGAGTTCTTCAAAGGAAGGAAGGGGGTGTTTCAAACCCCAGTGCCAGCCCAGTGCCAGCCCAGCCCGGCCCGGCCCGGCCAGGCCCAGCCCAGCCCAGCCCAGCCCAGCGCAGCGCTGTGCCGTGCGGTGCTGTGACGCTTCATCCCTTCACCTGTTGCAGCAGGCATGATGCAGACCTGCTGAAGCAAAGGCCTGAATCTGCCCTTTTCTGCCTCTTGGACAAACAACAACCTTTCTGACTTCTTATTGCTTCTGATTAAGGGAGTTGCACTTGCCTCAAACTGTACCCCTCATTTCATTAGGAAGAGCTCATTCTTCACCTTTATTCCTAGCCAAATTCAAAGCCAGCAAACCCCTGATTTGAGGGATCGGCTCGCACCAAATGAAAAATCACCACCATCCATCCTATTTTACTATCAGTCTAGCACCTTCCTCGTAGTCTTGTGCTCAGTTATTCCCACCGAGGCCACATTTGCGCTCCACAATACACCGAATTTAAAAGACAAAGAATGAATGCATCAATAAAGGAAGCTAAGGCTTTGTCCCTATTGAACCTACTTAAGAAAAAGGGGGGGATGGTGAAAGGTCATCAGGGAAATGATTTGTAATTTTGGGGCACACGTGCCAAAAAGAGTGGCCATTTTTCTCCTCTGTTTTTTCAAGTGAAAATAAACTTCGCCATCGGAAATAAAAGCAGTGTTTGACATTTTTCCAACTTAGGGAACTTTGAGAGCATTGGCAGGATTTGAACCCTCGTCCTGTGAGAGCCTGTGCCACCAGAGGCACAAGACTTACCATTGTGCTATAGCCCCTTGCTGGTCTAAAGCTTTGCAGTAGTAACTATAAGCAAGATACAAGCTCTGATGTCATCGGCTGTAGTTTCCAGTGCATGAAAAGGATGACCATGATATAGGGACGATTAGATAAGCTACTGACATGGAAACCAGCGTGGTCCAGTGGGTAAGTTCCTGCCTTCCAGCCAGACGACCAGGGTTCAAGTCCCGGCTTCGGCACCAGGTGACTGATGGGGATGCAGCAGAGGTAAGTTGGGGGTGGGTCGGTCTGGCCAATGGGTAAGTAAAATGTGTGGGTGTGTCAAACGAGATTGGGATCATGCCTGGTGAATGGTGGTTGGTAAGTAACATGGGTGTGGTGAGAGCAAAGGGTGGGATGTGTAGCTGTTAGGGGGGTGTAGGAGGAGCTTAGGCAAATTAGGTGGGGGTCAGAGAGCAAGAGACCAGGTGTAGTGGAGAGCAAGGGTAGGCGGTTAGAGTCCCAGGGACTAAGAAGGCTGGCCATAGATGGAGGGGGAGCCTGGGGCGAATACCAAGTCAGGGTAGAGTGAAGGAGCTGAGAGGGGCCTAATGTGGGCACTCATGCACTGGTTCCTGACCACAGATAGGGTCATTACATAGGGTGAGACTTATGATGGGGTACCCCATTTTTTTTAGTGCACTCCCCTAAACTCTCTGATTTTGGGGGGGGGGGCAGTCAAATTTGGGGGTGCATTATGAAGTGTGATGGGGTGCAGATTGGCATTGGTTCTGGGTAGTTTTTGGGGGGCTACCCTTAGTTTTTATTGTTCCGCTCCTCCATTATGGGGTGCACCTCAAAAGAATAGGGGCGTACAGGTTTGCGACAGTTTCTATTACCGACCACAAGGGGGCACCATACAATCCTACTGAAGTTATGGTATTGAAAGGTACAAAAAGGATTATGTGGTGGTACTTAACAAGTGGGGATCCCCAAGAATGTATTGCCTCCCCTACCCTCCGTGCGGCATGTTATAGGGAAATTGGCAAATTTCTATTGAAAATAGACGGCATAGAGCTCCCCGCTATGAAATCTGAGAGAACTAACATTTGCGGAATCAAGGGAGACAGTGGAGCAGATGAATGAGGCAGGGAAAGGGTACCTGTGGCAATTTGTTGGATGGGTCATAGAGAATAATCATGGCAGGCAAATAAGCAGCAGGGCATGGATTGGTAGTGTCTGTAGAGAGTTTGGCGTGCTCTTCAAATTATTTGCCCTACTTACGTTGGGTATGATCCACAGAGGTATGGCCAGGCCTTACTGTTAGGCAGCACATGTGTTTATGATTTAAAGACATGCGCTCTGGGTGTGCTGAGAGTGGCTGTACAGAGCGGTAAGTGTCTGTGTACCCGAGCAATGTGCATCCAACCGCTCACTTGAGACTGAACAGTGACAGAAGTAGCTGGGTTCCTGATGGAATGTAAATGGAGGGCACATATGAAGGGTGTTTGTGGTCACTCAGAGGATTGAAACATGGTTGGTGCACTACCAAAGCAGTGGTACCAGGAGGGAACATTTGAGGGGTAATGAGATGGTGGTATCCAGAGGTCAAAAAAGGTGTAAGAGGCCCTGAGGTTTGGGGATCCTGGTCCCACAGTGAGGGAGGGTTAGAAGTCCCTGCTAAACATTTCTGTCTAACAGTGTCCAAATGTTGCGCAGCCTGGCTACCTCTGTAACTTTTCCCCAGTATCTTTCTATCCTGCAGATGACCGGAGTAAGCTTCTTGGCCTCCTACCCCCAAAGGAGGGCGTGACATTTCTAGCCTTAGGATACTCCCAAAGGGTGCGATACTAAAATTCTGGGGAAAACTTCACTAACCATGCATATTTATGCACCAAACATGAGAATTCCTTACACCTGCAAAGTCTCATATTGGGCTTGTCAGCTTTGAGGTGGTCTAAGTGTTTGTATATGAGGGAAATATCCATCTGTGCTTCCTCTCCCATATGAGGACTATGGAGCTATTGTTCTTCTCTCACATGTCCCTTCAAAGAGACAGGTGACACACTCACTCAGTCACTCAGCAAACATTTATTCTTTAAAACTTTCATCTTTCTGTTTACCTTCCAAACATTCCCCCTTCACAACAAATGCAGGCCAGCCATTCCTCATTTCTCAATCACTCAGTCATGGCAGTCCTCCACTCCGTAGGCCCTGCAAGACCAACATGAACAAGAGGTGTGTCAGCTAGCAGAAGAAAAGCCTCCGTGTGCTCTTCTGTTCATACTGCTGCCCTCTAGTAGCGCTACAGTGCAACTGCAGCATAATAACGGGACTGAGAAGATGGCTGTCCTATGCAAATAATGTCTTCCCATGATTACTTTCTTCTCAGATAATCGCAGGTTTGCGCTCTGGTATCGCCTCCAACATATGGTCTTCAGGCGCATTCAAAAGCAGCCTACCTTTTTTTAGGCTAAGGTTTTTGCCACTCGAAGGCTGCACATGGGGAAGTCACCCTCATTTAGCGGGGTCCCACAGTGACTGCAGTCATCCTCTCTACAGAACCTGGGCGTTCGTGGGCGTTCGGGGGAGTTCTTCAAAGGAAGGAAGGGGGTGTTTCAAACCCCAGTGCCAGCCCAGTGCCAGCCCAGCCCGGCCCGGCCCGGCCAGGCCCAGCCCAGCCCAGCCCAGCCCAGCGCAGCGCTGTGCCGTGCGGTGCTGTGACGCTTCATCCCTTCACCTGTTGCAGCAGGCATGATGCAGACCTGCTGAAGCAAAGGCCTGAATCTGCCCTTTTCTGCCTCTTGGACAAACAACAACCTTTCTGACTTCTTATTGCTTCTGATTAAGGGAGTTGCACTTGCCTCAAACTGTACCCCTCATTTCATTAGGAAGAGCTCATTCTTCACCTTTATTCCTAGCCAAATTCAAAGCCAGCAAACCCCTGATTTGAGGGATCGGCTCGCACCAAATGAAAAATCACCACCATCCATCCTATTTTACTATCAGTCTAGCACCTTCCTCGTAGTCTTGTGCTCAGTTATTCCCACCGAGGCCACATTTGCGCTCCACAATACACCGAATTTAAAAGACAAAGAATGAATGCATCAATAAAGGAAGCTAAGGCTTTGTCCCTATTGAACCTACTTAAGAAAAAGGGGGGGATGGTGAAAGGTCATCAGGGAAATGATTTGTAATTTTGGGGCACACGTGCCAAAAAGAGTGGCCATTTTTCTCCTCTGTTTTTTCAAGTGAAAATAAACTTCGCCATCGGAAATAAAAGCAGTGTTTGACATTTTTCCAACTTAGGGAACTTTGAGAGCATTGGCAGGATTTGAACCCTCGTCCTGTGAGAGCCTGTGCCACCAGAGGCACAAGACTTACCATTGTGCTATAGCCCCTTGCTGGTCTAAAGCTTTGCAGTAGTAACTATAAGCAAGATACAAGCTCTGATGTCATCGGCTGTAGTTTCCAGTGCATGAAAAGGATGACCATGATATAGGGACGATTAGATAAGCTACTGACATGGAAACCAGCGTGGTCCAGTGGGTAAGTTCCTGCCTTCCAGCCAGACGACCAGGGTTCAAGTCCCGGCTTCGGCACCAGGTGACTGATGGGGATGCAGCAGAGGTAAGTTGGGGGTGGGTCGGTCTGGCCAATGGGTAAGTAAAATGTGTGGGTGTGTCAAACGAGATTGGGATCATGCCTGGTGAATGGTGGTTGGTAAGTAACATGGGTGTGGTGAGAGCAAAGGGTGGGATGTGTAGCTGTTAGGGGGGTGTAGGAGGAGCTTAGGCAAATTAGGTGGGGGTCAGAGAGCAAGAGACCAGGTGTAGTGGAGAGCAAGGGTAGGCGGTTAGAGTCCCAGGGACTAAGAAGGCTGGCCATAGATGGAGGGGGAGCCTGGGGCGATCACCAAGTCAGGGTAGAGTGAAGGAGCTGAGAGGGGCCTAATGTGGGCACTCATGCACTGGTTCCTGACCACAGATAGGGTCATTACATAGGGTGAGACTTATGATGGGGTACCCCATTTTTTTTAGTGCACTCCCCTAAACTCTCTGATTTTGGGGGGGGGGGCAGTCAAATTTGGGGGTGCATTATGAAGGGTGATGGGGTGCAGATTGGCATTGGTTCTGGGTAGTTTTTGGGGGGCTACCCTTAGTTTTTATTGTTCCGCTCCTCCATTATGGGGTGCACCTCAAAAGAATAGGGGCGTACAGGTTTGCGACAGTTTCTATTACCGACCACAAGGGGGCACCATACAATCCTACTGAAGTTATGGTATTGAAAGGTACAAAAAGGATCATGTGGTGGTACTTAACAAGTGGGGATCCCCAAGAATGTATTGCCTCCCCTACCCTCCGTGCGGCATGTTATAGGGAAATTGGCAAATTTCTATTGAAAATAGACGGCATAGAGCTCCCCGCTATGAAATCTGAGAGAACTAACATTTGCGGAATCAAGGGAGGCAGTGGAGCAGATGAATGAGGCAGGGAAAGGGTACCTGTGGCAATTTGTTGGATGGGTCATAGAGAATAATCATGGCAGGCAAATAAGCAGCAGGGCATGGATTGGTAGTGTCTGTAGAGAGTTTGGCGTGCTCTTCAATTTATTTGCCCTACTTACGTTGGGTATGATCCACAGAGGTATGGCCAGGCCTTACTGTTAGGCAGCACATGTGTTTATGATTTAAAGACATGCGCTCTGGGTGTGCTGAGAGTGGCTGTACAGAGCGGTAAGTGTCTGTGTACCCGAGCAATGTGCATCCAACCGCTCACTTGAGACTGAACAGTGACAGAAGTAGCTGGGTTCCTGATGGAATGTAAACGGAGGGCACATATGAAGGGTGTTTGTGGTCACTTAGAGGATTGAAACATGGTTGGTGTACTACCAAAGCAGTGGTACCAGGAGGGAACATTTGAGGGGTAATGAGATGGTGGTATCCAGAGGTCAAAAAAGGTGTAAGAGGCCCTGAGGTTTGGGGATCCTGGTCCCACAGTGAGGGAGGGTTAGAAGTCCCTGCTAAACATTTCTGTCTAACAGTGTCCAAATGTTGCGCAGCCTGGCTACCTCTGTAACTTTTCCCCAGTATCTTTCTATCCTGCAGATGACCGGAGTAAGCTTCTTGGCCTCCTACCCCCAAAGGAGGGCGTGACATTTCTAGCCTTAGGATACTCCCAAAGGGTGCGATACTAAAATTCTGGGGAAAACTTCACTAACCATGCATATTTATGCACCAAACATGAGAATTCCTTACACCTGCAAAGTCTCATATTGGGCTTGTCAGCTTTGAGGTGGTCTAAGTGTTTGTATATGAGGGAAATATCCATCTGTGCTTCCTCTCCCATATGAGGACTATGGAGCTATTGTTCTTCTCTCACATGTCCCTTCAAAGAGACAGGTGACACACTCACTCAGTCACTCAGCAAACATTTATTCTTTAAAACTTTCATCTTTCTGTTTACCTTCCAAACATTCCCCCTTCACAACAAATGCAGGCCAGCCATTCCTCATTTCTCAATCACTCAGTCATGGCAGTCCTCCACTCCGTAGGCCCTGCAAGACCAACATGAACAAGAGGTGTGTCAGCTAGCAGAAGAAAAGCCTCGGTGTGCTCTTCTGTTCATACTGCTGCCCTCTAGTAACGCTACAGTGCAACTGCAGCATAATAACGGGACTGAGAAGATGGCTGTCCTATGCAAATAATGTCTTCCCATGATTACTTTCTTCTCAGATAATCGCAGGTTTGCGCTCTGGTATCGCCTCCAACATATGGTCTTCAGGCGCATTCAAAAGCAGCCTACCTTTTTTTAGGCTAAGGTTTTTGCCACTCGAAGGCTGCACATGGGGAAGTCACCCTCATTTAGCGGGGTCCCACAGTGACTGCAGTCATCCTCTCTACAGAACCTGGGCGTTCGTGGGCGTTCGGGGGAGTTCTTCAAAGGAAGGAAGGGGGTGTTTCAAACCCCAGTGCCAGCCCAGTGCCAGCCCAGCCCGGCCCGGCCCGGCCAGGCCCAGCCCAGCCCAGCCCAGCCCAGCGCAGCGCTGTGCCGTGCGGTGCTGTGACGCTTCATCCCTTCACCTGTTGCAGCAGGCATGATGCAGACCTGCTGAAGCAAAGGCCTGAATCTGCCCTTTTCTGCCTCTTGGACAAACAACAACCTTTCTGACTTCTTATTGCTTCTGATTAAGGGAGTTGCACTTGCCTCAAACTGTACCCCTCATTTCATTAGGAAGAGCTCATTCTTCACCTTTATTCCTAGCCAAATTCAAAGCCAGCAAACCCCTGATTTGAGGGATCGGCTCGCACCAAATGAAAAATCACCACCATCCATCCTATTTTACTATCAGTCTAGCACCTTCCTCGTAGTCTTGTGCTCAGTTATTCCCACCGAGGCCACATTTGCGCTCCACAATACACCGAATTTAAAAGACAAAGAATGAATGCATCAATAAAGGAAGCTAAGGCTTTGTCCCTATTGAACCTACTTAAGAAAAAGGGGGGGATGGTGAAAGGTCATCAGGGAAATGATTTGTAATTTTGGGGCACACGTGCCAAAAAGAGTGGCCATTTTTCTCCTCTGTTTTTTCAAGTGAAAATAAACTTCGCCATCGGAAATAAAAGCAGTGTTTGACATTTTTCCAACTTAGGGAACTTTGAGAGCATTGGCAGGATTTGAACCCTCGTCCTGTGAGAGCCTGTGCCACCAGAGGCACAAGACTTACCATTGTGCTATAGCCCCTTGCTGGTCTAAAGCTTTGCAGTAGTAACTATAAGCAAGATACAAGCTCTGATGTCATCGGCTGTAGTTTCCAGTGCATGAAAAGGATGACCATGATATAGGGACGATTAGATAAGCTACTGACATGGAAACCAGCGTGGTCCAGTGGGTAAGTTCCTGCCTTCCAGCCAGACGACCAGGGTTCAAGTCCCGGCTTCGGCACCAGGTGACTGATGGGAATGCAGCAGAGGTAAATTGGGGGTGGGTCGGCCTGGCCAATGGGTAAGTAAAACATGTGTGGGTGTGTCAAACGAGATTGGGATCATGCCTGGTGAATGGTGGTTGGTAAGTAACATGGGTGTGGTGAGAGCAAAGGGTGGGATGTGTAGCTGTTAGGGGGGTGTAGGAGGAGCTTAGGCAAATTGGGTGGGGGTCAGAGAGCAAGAGACCAGGTGTAGTGGAGAGCAAGGGTAGGCGGTTAGAGTCCCAGGGACTAAGAAGGCTGGCCATAGATGGAGGGGGAGCCTGGGGCGATCACCAAGTCAGGGTAGAGTGAAGGAGCTGAGAGGGGCCTAATGTGGGCACTCATGCACTGGTTCCTGACCACAGATAGGGTCATTACATAGGGTGAGACTTATGATGGGGTACCCCATTTTTTTTAGTGCACTCCCCTAAACTCTCTGATTTTGGGGGGGGGGGCAGTCAAATTTGGGGGTGCATTATGAAGGGTGATGGGGTGCAGATTGGCATTGGTTCTGGGTAGTTTTTGGGGGGCTACCCTTAGTTTTTATTGTTCCGCTCCTCCATTATGGGGTGCACCTCAAAAGAATAGGGGCGTACAGGTTTGCGACAGTTTCTATTACCGACCACAAGGGGGCACCATACAATCCTACTGAAGTTATGGTATTGAAAGGTACAAAAAGGATCATGTGGTGGTACTTAACAAGTGGGGATCCCCAAGAATGTATTGCCTCCCCTACCCTCCGTGCGGCATGTTATAGGGAAATTGGCAAATTTCTATTGAAAATAGACGGCATAGAGCTCCCCGCTATGAAATCTGAGAGAACTAACATTTGCGGAATCAAGGGAGGCAGTGGAGCAGATGAATGAGGCAGGGAAAGGGTACCTGTGGCAATTTGTTGGATGGGTCATAGAGAATAATCATGGCAGGCAAATAAGCAGCAGGGCATGGATTGGTAGTGTCTGTAGAGAGTTTGGCGTGCTCTTCAATTTATTTGCCCTACTTACGTTGGGTATGATCCACAGAGGTATGGCCAGGCCTTACTGTTAGGCAGCACATGTGTTTATGATTTAAAGACATGCGCTCTGGGTGTGCTGAGAGTGGCTGTACAGAGCGGTAAGTGTCTGTGTACCCGAGCAATGTGCATCCAACCGCTCACTTGAGACTGAACAGTGACAGAAGTAGCTGGGTTCCTGATGGAATGTAAACGGAGGGCACATATGAAGGGTGTTTGTGGTCACTTAGAGGATTGAAACATGGTTGGTGTACTACCAAAGCAGTGGTACCAGGAGGGAACATTTGAGGGGTAATGAGATGGTGGTATCCAGAGGTCAAAAAAGGTGTAAGAGGCCCTGAGGTTTGGGGATCCTGGTCCCACAGTGAGGGAGGGTTAGAAGTCCCTGCTAAACATTTCTGTCTAACAGTGTCCAAATGTTGCGCAGCCTGGCTACCTCTGTAACTTTTCCCCAGTATCTTTCTATCCTGCAGATGACCGGAGTAAGCTTCTTGGCCTCCTACCCCCAAAGGAGGGCGTGACATTTCTAGCCTTAGGATACTCCCAAAGGGTGCGATACTAAAATTCTGGGGAAAACTTCACTAACCATGCATATTTATGCACCAAACATGAGAATTCCTTACACCTGCAAAGTCTCATATTGGGCTTGTCAGCTTTGAGGTGGTCTAAGTGTTTGTATATGAGGGAAATATCCATCTGTGCTTCCTCTCCCATATGAGGACTATGGAGCTATTGTTCTTCTCTCACATGTCCCTTCAAAGAGACAGGTGACACACTCACTCAGTCACTCAGCAAACATTTATTCTTTAAAACTTTCATCTTTCTGTTTACCTTCCAAACATTCCCCCTTCACAACAAATGCAGGCCAGCCATTCCTCATTTCTCAATCACTCAGTCATGGCAGTCCTCCACTCCGTAGGCCCTGCAAGACCAACATGAACAAGAGGTGTGTCAGCTAGCAGAAGAAAAGCCTCGGTGTGCTCTTCTGTTCATACTGCTGCCCTCTAGTAACGCTACAGTGCAACTGCAGCATAATAACGGGACTGAGAAGATGGCTGTCCTATGCAAATAATGTCTTCCCATGATTACTTTCTTCTCAGATAATCGCAGGTTTGCGCTCTGGTATCGCCTCCAACATATGGTCTTCAGGCGCATTCAAAAGCAGCCTACCTTTTTTTAGGCTAAGGTTTTTGCCACTCGAAGGCTGCACATGGGGAAGTCACCCTCATTTAGCGGGGTCCCACAGTGACTGCAGTCATCCTCTCTACAGAACCTGGGCGTTCGTGGGCGTTCGGGGGAGTTCTTCAAAGGAAGGAAGGGGGTGTTTCAAACCCCAGTGCCAGCCCAGTGCCAGCCCAGCCCGGCCCGGCCCGGCCAGGCCCAGCCCAGCCCAGCCCAGCCCAGCGCAGCGCTGTGCCGTGCGGTGCTGTGACGCTTCATCCCTTCACCTGTTGCAGCAGGCATGATGCAGACCTGCTGAAGCAAAGGCCTGAATCTGCCCTTTTCTGCCTCTTGGACAAACAACAACCTTTCTGACTTCTTATTGCTTCTGATTAAGGGAGTTGCACTTGCCTCAAACTGTACCCCTCATTTCATTAGGAAGAGCTCATTCTTCACCTTTATTCCTAGCCAAATTCAAAGCCAGCAAACCCCTGATTTGAGGGATCGGCTCGCACCAAATGAAAAATCACCACCATCCATCCTATTTTACTATCAGTCTAGCACCTTCCTCGTAGTCTTGTGCTCAGTTATTCCCACCGAGGCCACATTTGCGCTCCACAATACACCGAATTTAAAAGACAAAGAATGAATGCATCAATAAAGGAAGCTAAGGCTTTGTCCCTATTGAACCTACTTAAGAAAAAGGGGGGGATGGTGAAAGGTCATCAGGGAAATGATTTGTAATTTTGGGGCACACGTGCCAAAAAGAGTGGCCATTTTTCTCCTCTGTTTTTTCAAGTGAAAATAAACTTCGCCATCGGAAATAAAAGCAGTGTTTGACATTTTTCCAACTTAGGGAACTTTGAGAGCATTGGCAGGATTTGAACCCTCGTCCTGTGAGAGCCTGTGCCACCAGAGGCACAAGACTTACCATTGTGCTATAGCCCCTTGCTGGTCTAAAGCTTTGCAGTAGTAACTATAAGCAAGATACAAGCTCTGATGTCATCGGCTGTAGTTTCCAGTGCATGAAAAGGATGACCATGATATAGGGACGATTAGATAAGCTACTGACATGGAAACCAGCGTGGTCCAGTGGGTAAGTTCCTGCCTTCCAGCCAGACGACCAGGGTTCAAGTCCCGGCTTCGGCACCAGGTGACTGATGGGAATGCAGCAGAGGTAAATTGGGGGTGGGTCGGCCTGGCCAATGGGTAAGTAAAACATGTGTGGGTGTGTCAAACGAGATTGGGATCATGCCTGGTGAATGGTGGTTGGTAAGTAACATGGGTGTGGTGAGAGCAAAGGGTGGGATGTGTAGCTGTTAGGGGGGTGTAGGAGGAGCTTAGGCAAATTGGGTGGGGGTCAGAGAGCAAGAGACCAGGTGTAGTGGAGAGCAAGGGTAGGCGGTTAGAGTCCCAGGGACTAAGAAGGCTGGCCATAGATGGAGGGGGAGCCTGGGGCGAATACCAAGTCAGGGTAGAGTGAAGGAGCTGAGAGGGGCCTAATGTGGGCACTCATGCACTGGTTCCTGACCACAGATAGGGTCATTACATAGGGTGAGACTTATGATGGGGTACCCCATTTTTTTTAGTGCACTCCCCTAAACTCTCTGATTTTGGGGGGGGGGGCAGTCAAATTTGGGGGTGCATTATGAAGTGTGATGGGGTGCAGATTGGCATTGGTTCTGGGTAGTTTTTGGGGGGCTACCCTTAGTTTTTATTGTTCCGCTCCTCCATTATGGGGTGCACCTCAAAAGAATAGGGGCGTACAGGTTTGCGACAGTTTCTATTACCGACCACAAGGGGGCACCATACAATCCTACTGAAGTTATGGTATTGAAAGGTACAAAAAGGATTATGTGGTGGTACTTAACAAGTGGGGATCCCCAAGAATGTATTGCCTCCCCTACCCTCCGTGCGGCATGTTATAGGGAAATTGGCAAATTTCTATTGAAAATAGACGGCATAGAGCTCCCCGCTATGAAATCTGAGAGAACTAACATTTGCGGAATCAAGGGAGACAGTGGAGCAGATGAATGAGGCAGGGAAAGGGTACCTGTGGCAATTTGTTGGATGGGTCATAGAGAATAATCATGGCAGGCAAATAAGCAGCAGGGCATGGATTGGTAGTGTCTGTAGAGAGTTTGGCGTGCTCTTCAAATTATTTGCCCTACTTACGTTGGGTATGATCCACAGAGGTATGGCCAGGCCTTACTGTTAGGCAGCACATGTGTTTATGATTTAAAGACATGCGCTCTGGGTGTGCTGAGAGTGGCTGTACAGAGCGGTAAGTGTCTGTGTACCCGAGCAATGTGCATCCAACCGCTCACTTGAGACTGAACAGTGACAGAAGTAGCTGGGTTCCTGATGGAATGTAAATGGAGGGCACATATGAAGGGTGTTTGTGGTCACTCAGAGGATTGAAACATGGTTGGTGCACTACCAAAGCAGTGGTACCAGGAGGGAACATTTGAGGGGTAATGAGATGGTGGTATCCAGAGGTCAAAAAAGGTGTAAGAGGCCCTGAGGTTTGGGGATCCTGGTCCCACAGTGAGGGAGGGTTAGAAGTCCCTGCTAAACATTTCTGTCTAACAGTGTCCAAATGTTGCGCAGCCTGGCTACCTCTGTAACTTTTCCCCAGTATCTTTCTATCCTGCAGATGACCGGAGTAAGCTTCTTGGCCTCCTACCCCCAAAGGAGGGCGTGACATTTCTAGCCTTAGGATACTCCCAAAGGGTGCGATACTAAAATTCTGGGGAAAACTTCACTAACCATGCATATTTATGCACCAAACATGAGAATTCCTTACACCTGCAAAGTCTCATATTGGGCTTGTCAGCTTTGAGGTGGTCTAAGTGTTTGTATATGAGGGAAATATCCATCTGTGCTTCCTCTCCCATATGAGGACTATGGAGCTATTGTTCTTCTCTCACATGTCCCTTCAAAGAGACAGGTGACACACTCACTCAGTCACTCAGCAAACATTTATTCTTTAAAACTTTCATCTTTCTGTTTACCTTCCAAACATTCCCCCTTCACAACAAATGCAGGCCAGCCATTCCTCATTTCTCAATCACTCAGTCATGGCAGTCCTCCACTCCGTAGGCCCTGCAAGACCAACATGAACAAGAGGTGTGTCAGCTAGCAGAAGAAAAGCCTCCGTGTGCTCTTCTGTTCATACTGCTGCCCTCTAGTAGCGCTACAGTGCAACTGCAGCATAATAACGGGACTGAGAAGATGGCTGTCCTATGCAAATAATGTCTTCCCATGATTACTTTCTTCTCAGATAATCGCAGGTTTGCGCTCTGGTATCGCCTCCAACATATGGTCTTCAGGCGCATTCAAAAGCAGCCTACCTTTTTTTAGGCTAAGGTTTTTGCCACTCGAAGGCTGCACATGGGGAAGTCACCCTCATTTAGCGGGGTCCCACAGTGACTGCAGTCATCCTCTCTACAGAACCTGGGCGTTCGTGGGCGCTCGGGGGAGTTCTTCAAAGGAAGGAAGGGGGTGTTTCAAACCCCAGTGCCAGCCCAGTGCCAGCCCAGCCCGGCCCGGCCCGGCCAGGCCCAGCCCAGCCCAGCCCAGCGCAGCGCTGTGCCGTGCGGTGCTGTGACGCTTCATCCCTTCACCTGTTGCAGCAGGCATGATGCAGACCTGCTGAAGCAAAGGCCTGAATCTGCCCTTTTCTGCCTCTTGGACAAACAACAACCTTTCTGACTTCTTATTGCTTCTGATTAAGGGAGTTGCACTTGCCTCAAACTGTACCCCTCATTTCATTAGGAAGAGCTCATTCTTCACCTTTATTCCTAGCCAAATTCAAAGCCAGCAAACCCCTGATTTGAGGGATCGGCTCGCACCAAATGAAAAATCACCACCATCCATCCTATTTTACTATCAGTCTAGCACCTTCCTCGTAGTCTTGTGCTCAGTTATTCCCACCGAGGCCACATTTGCGCTCCACAATACACCGAATTTAAAAGACAAAGAATGAATGCATCAATAAAGGAAGCTAAGGCTTTGTCCCTATTGAACCTACTTAAGAAAAAGGGGGGGATGGTGAAAGGTCATCAGGGAAATGATTTGTAATTTTGGGGCACACGTGCCAAAAAGAGTGGCCATTTTTCTCCTCTGTTTTTTCAAGTGAAAATAAACTTCGCCATCGGAAATAAAAGCAGTGTTTGACATTTTTCCAACTTAGGGAACTTTGAGAGCATTGGCAGGATTTGAACCCTCGTCCTGTGAGAGCCTGTGCCACCAGAGGCACAAGACTTACCATTGTGCTATAGCCCCTTGCTGGTCTAAAGCTTTGCAGTAGTAACTATAAGCAAGATACAAGCTCTGATGTCATCGGCTGTAGTTTCCAGTGCATGAAAAGGATGACCATGATATAGGGACGATTAGATAAGCTACTGACATGGAAACCAGCGTGGTCCAGTGGGTAAGTTCCTGCCTTCCAGCCAGACGACCAGGGTTCAAGTCCCGGCTTCGGCACCAGGTGACTGATGGGGATGCAGCAGAGGTAAGTTGGGGGTGGGTCGGTCTGGCCAATGGGTAAGTAAAATGTGTGGGTGTGTCAAACGAGATTGGGATCATGCCTGGTGAATGGTGGTTGGTAAGTAACATGGGTGTGGTGAGAGCAAAGGGTGGGATGTGTAGCTGTTAGGGGGGTGTAGGAGGAGCTTAGGCAAATTAGGTGGGGGTCAGAGAGCAAGAGACCAGGTGTAGTGGAGAGCAAGGGTAGGCGGTTAGAGTCCCAGGGACTAAGAAGGCTGGCCATAGATGGAGGGGGAGCCTGGGGCGATCACCAAGTCAGGGTAGAGTGAAGGAGCTGAGAGGGGCCTAATGTGGGCACTCATGCACTGGTTCCTGACCACAGATAGGGTCATTACATAGGGTGAGACTTATGATGGGGTACCCCATTTTTTTTAGTGCACTCCCCTAAACTCTCTGATTTTGGGGGGGGGGCAGTCAAATTTGGGGGTGCATTATGAAGGGTGATGGGGTGCAGATTGGCATTGGTTCTGGGTAGTTTTTGGGGGGCTACCCTTAGTTTTTATTGTTCCGCTCCTCCATTATGGGGTGCACCTCAAAAGAATAGGGGCGTACAGGTTTGCGACAGTTTCTATTACCGACCACAAGGGGGCACCATACAATCCTACTGAAGTTATGGTATTGAAAGGTACAAAAAGGATCATGTGGTGGTACTTAACAAGTGGGGATCCCCAAGAATGTATTGCCTCCCCTACCCTCCGTGCGGCATGTTATAGGGAAATTGGCAAATTTCTATTGAAAATAGACGGCATAGAGCTCCCCGCTATGAAATCTGAGAGAACTAACATTTGCGGAATCAAGGGAGACAGTGGAGCAGATGAATGAGGCAGGGAAAGGGTACCTGTGGCAATTTGTTGGATGGGTCATAGAGAATAATCATGGCAGGCAAATAAGCAGCAGGGCATGGATTGGTAGTGTCTGTAGAGAGTTTGGCGTGCTCTTCAAATTATTTGCCCTACTTACGTTGGGTATGATCCACAGAGGTATGGCCAGGCCTTACTGTTAGGCAGCACATGTGTTTATGATTTAAAGACATGCGCTCTGGGTGTGCTGAGAGTGGCTGTACAGAGCGGTAAGTGTCTGTGTACCCGAGCAATGTGCATCCAACCGCTCACTTGAGACTGAACAGTGACAGAAGTAGCTGGGTTCCTGATGGAATGTAAATGGAGGGCACATATGAAGGGTGTTTGTGGTCACTCAGAGGATTGAAACATGGTTGGTGCACTACCAAAGCAGTGGTACCAGGAGGGAACATTTGAGGGGTAATGAGATGGTGGTATCCAGAGGTCAAAAAAGGTGTAAGAGGCCCTGAGGTTTGGGGATCCTGGTCCCACAGTGAGGGAGGGTTAGAAGTCCCTGCTAAACATTTCTGTCTAACAGTGTCCAAATGTTGCGCAGCCTGGCTACCTCTGTAACTTTTCCCCAGTATCTTTCTATCCTGCAGATGACCGGAGTAAGCTTCTTGGCCTCCTACCCCCAAAGGAGGGCGTGACATTTCTAGCCTTAGGATACTCCCAAAGGGTGCGATACTAAAATTCTGGGGAAAACTTCACTAACCATGCATATTTATGCACCAAACATGAGAATTCCTTACACCTGCAAAGTCTCATATTGGGCTTGTCAGCTTTGAGGTGGTCTAAGTGTTTGTATATGAGGGAAATATCCATCTGTGCTTCCTCTCCCATATGAGGACTATGGAGCTATTGTTCTTCTCTCACATGTCCCTTCAAAGAGACAGGTGACACACTCACTCAGTCACTCAGCAAACATTTATTCTTTAAAACTTTCATCTTTCTGTTTACCTTCCAAACATTCCCCCTTCACAACAAATGCAGGCCAGCCATTCCTCATTTCTCAATCACTCAGTCATGGCAGTCCTCCACTCCGTAGGCCCTGCAAGACCAACATGAACAAGAGGTGTGTCAGCTAGCAGAAGAAAAGCCTCCGTGTGCTCTTCTGTTCATACTGCTGCCCTCTAGTAGCGCTACAGTGCAACTGCAGCATAATAACGGGACTGAGAAGATGGCTGTCCTATGCAAATAATGTCTTCCCATGATTACTTTCTTCTCAGATAATCGCAGGTTTGCGCTCTGGTATCGCCTCCAACATATGGTCTTCAGGCGCATTCAAAAGCAGCCTACCTTTTTTTAGGCTAAGGTTTTTGCCACTCGAAGGCTGCACATGGGGAAGTCACCCTCATTTAGCGGGGTCCCACAGTGACTGCAGTCATCCTCTCTACAGAACCTGGGCGTTCGTGGGCGTTCGGGGGAGTTCTTCAAAGGAAGGAAGGGGGTGTTTCAAACCCCAGTGCCAGCCCAGTGCCAGCCCAGCCCGGCCCGGCCCGGCCAGGCCCAGCCCAGCCCAGCCCAGCCCAGCGCAGCGCTGTGCCGTGCGGTGCTGTGACGCTTCATCCCTTCACCTGTTGCAGCAGGCATGATGCAGACCTGCTGAAGCAAAGGCCTGAATCTGCCCTTTTCTGCCTCTTGGACAAACAACAACCTTTCTGACTTCTTATTGCTTCTGATTAAGGGAGTTGCACTTGCCTCAAACTGTACCCCTCATTTCATTAGGAAGAGCTCATTCTTCACCTTTATTCCTAGCCAAATTCAAAGCCAGCAAACCCCTGATTTGAGGGATCGGCTCGCACCAAATGAAAAATCACCACCATCCATCCTATTTTACTATCAGTCTAGCACCTTCCTCGTAGTCTTGTGCTCAGTTATTCCCACCGAGGCCACATTTGCGCTCCACAATACACCGAATTTAAAAGACAAAGAATGAATGCATCAATAAAGGAAGCTAAGGCTTTGTCCCTATTGAACCTACTTAAGAAAAAGGGGGGGATGGTGAAAGGTCATCAGGGAAATGATTTGTAATTTTGGGGCACACGTGCCAAAAAGAGTGGCCATTTTTCTCCTCTGTTTTTTCAAGTGAAAATAAACTTCGCCATCGGAAATAAAAGCAGTGTTTGACATTTTTCCAACTTAGGGAACTTTGAGAGCATTGGCAGGATTTGAACCCTCGTCCTGTGAGAGCCTGTGCCACCAGAGGCACAAGACTTACCATTGTGCTATAGCCCCTTGCTGGTCTAAAGCTTTGCAGTAGTAACTATAAGCAAGATACAAGCTCTGATGTCATCGGCTGTAGTTTCCAGTGCATGAAAAGGATGACCATGATATAGGGACGATTAGATAAGCTACTGACATGGAAACCAGCGTGGTCCAGTGGGTAAGTTCCTGCCTTCCAGCCAGACGACCAGGGTTCAAGTCCCGGCTTCGGCACCAGGTGACTGATGGGGATGCAGCAGAGGTAAGTTGGGGGTGGGTCGGTCTGGCCAATGGGTAAGTAAAATGTGTGGGTGTGTCAAACGAGATTGGGATCATGCCTGGTGAATGGTGGTTGGTAAGTAACATGGGTGTGGTGAGAGCAAAGGGTGGGATGTGTAGCTGTTAGGGGGGTGTAGGAGGAGCTTAGGCAAATTAGGTGGGGGTCAGAGAGCAAGAGACCAGGTGTAGTGGAGAGCAAGGGTAGGCGGTTAGAGTCCCAGGGACTAAGAAGGCTGGCCATAGATGGAGGGGGAGCCTGGGGCGAATACCAAGTCAGGGTAGAGTGAAGGAGCTGAGAGGGGCCTAATGTGGGCACTCATGCACTGGTTCCTGACCACAGATAGGGTCATTACATAGGGTGAGACTTATGATGGGGTACCCCATTTTTTTTAGTGCACTCCCCTAAACTCTCTGATTTTGGGGGGGGGGGCAGTCAAATTTGGGGGTGCATTATGAAGTGTGATGGGGTGCAGATTGGCATTGGTTCTGGGTAGTTTTTGGGGGGCTACCCTTAGTTTTTATTGTTCCGCTCCTCCATTATGGGGTGCACCTCAAAAGAATAGGGGCGTACAGGTTTGCGACAGTTTCTATTACCGACCACAAGGGGGCACCATACAATCCTACTGAAGTTATGGTATTGAAAGGTACAAAAAGGATTATGTGGTGGTACTTAACAAGTGGGGATCCCCAAGAATGTATTGCCTCCCCTACCCTCCGTGCGGCATGTTATAGGGAAATTGGCAAATTTCTATTGAAAATAGACGGCATAGAGCTCCCCGCTATGAAATCTGAGAGAACTAACATTTGCGGAATCAAGGGAGACAGTGGAGCAGATGAATGAGGCAGGGAAAGGGTACCTGTGGCAATTTGTTGGATGGGTCATAGAGAATAATCATGGCAGGCAAATAAGCAGCAGGGCATGGATTGGTAGTGTCTGTAGAGAGTTTGGCGTGCTCTTCAAATTATTTGCCCTACTTACGTTGGGTATGATCCACAGAGGTATGGCCAGGCCTTACTGTTAGGCAGCACATGTGTTTATGATTTAAAGACATGCGCTCTGGGTGTGCTGAGAGTGGCTGTACAGAGCGGTAAGTGTCTGTGTACCCGAGCAATGTGCATCCAACCGCTCACTTGAGACTGAACAGTGACAGAAGTAGCTGGGTTCCTGATGGAATGTAAATGGAGGGCACATATGAAGGGTGTTTGTGGTCACTCAGAGGATTGAAACATGGTTGGTGCACTACCAAAGCAGTGGTACCAGGAGGGAACATTTGAGGGGTAATGAGATGGTGGTATCCAGAGGTCAAAAAAGGTGTAAGAGGCCCTGAGGTTTGGGGATCCTGGTCCCACAGTGAGGGAGGGTTAGAAGTCCCTGCTAAACATTTCTGTCTAACAGTGTCCAAATGTTGCGCAGCCTGGCTACCTCTGTAACTTTTCCCCAGTATCTTTCTATCCTGCAGATGACCGGAGTAAGCTTCTTGGCCTCCTACCCCCAAAGGAGGGCGTGACATTTCTAGCCTTAGGATACTCCCAAAGGGTGCGATACTAAAATTCTGGGGAAAACTTCACTAACCATGCATATTTATGCACCAAACATGAGAATTCCTTACACCTGCAAAGTCTCATATTGGGCTTGTCAGCTTTGAGGTGGTCTAAGTGTTTGTATATGAGGGAAATATCCATCTGTGCTTCCTCTCCCATATGAGGACTATGGAGCTATTGTTCTTCTCTCACATGTCCCTTCAAAGAGACAGGTGACACACTCACTCAGTCACTCAGCAAACATTTATTCTTTAAAACTTTCATCTTTCTGTTTACCTTCCAAACATTCCCCCTTCACAACAAATGCAGGCCAGCCATTCCTCATTTCTCAATCACTCAGTCATGGCAGTCCTCCACTCCGTAGGCCCTGCAAGACCAACATGAACAAGAGGTGTGTCAGCTAGCAGAAGAAAAGCCTCCGTGTGCTCTTCTGTTCATACTGCTGCCCTCTAGTAGCGCTACAGTGCAACTGCAGCATAATAACGGGACTGAGAAGATGGCTGTCCTATGCAAATAATGTCTTCCCATGATTACTTTCTTCTCAGATAATCGCAGGTTTGCGCTCTGGTATCGCCTCCAACATATGGTCTTCAGGCGCATTCAAAAGCAGCCTACCTTTTTTTAGGCTAAGGTTTTTGCCACTCGAAGGCTGCACATGGGGAAGTCACCCTCATTTAGCGGGGTCCCACAGTGACTGCAGTCATCCTCTCTACAGAACCTGGGCGTTCGTGGGCGTTCGGGGGAGTTCTTCAAAGGAAGGAAGGGGGTGTTTCAAACCCCAGTGCCAGCCCAGTGCCAGCCCAGCCCGGCCCGGCCCGGCCAGGCCCAGCCCAGCCCAGCCCAGCCCAGCGCAGCGCTGTGCCGTGCGGTGCTGTGACGCTTCATCCCTTCACCTGTTGCAGCAGGCATGATGCAGACCTGCTGAAGCAAAGGCCTGAATCTGCCCTTTTCTGCCTCTTGGACAAACAACAACCTTTCTGACTTCTTATTGCTTCTGATTAAGGGAGTTGCACTTGCCTCAAACTGTACCCCTCATTTCATTAGGAAGAGCTCATTCTTCACCTTTATTCCTAGCCAAATTCAAAGCCAGCAAACCCCTGATTTGAGGGATCGGCTCGCACCAAATGAAAAATCACCACCATCCATCCTATTTTACTATCAGTCTAGCACCTTCCTCGTAGTCTTGTGCTCAGTTATTCCCACCGAGGCCACATTTGCGCTCCACAATACACCGAATTTAAAAGACAAAGAATGAATGCATCAATAAAGGAAGCTAAGGCTTTGTCCCTATTGAACCTACTTAAGAAAAAGGGGGGGATGGTGAAAGGTCATCAGGGAAATGATTTGTAATTTTGGGGCACACGTGCCAAAAAGAGTGGCCATTTTTCTCCTCTGTTTTTTCAAGTGAAAATAAACTTCGCCATCGGAAATAAAAGCAGTGTTTGACATTTTTCCAACTTAGGGAACTTTGAGAGCATTGGCAGGATTTGAACCCTCGTCCTGTGAGAGCCTGTGCCACCAGAGGCACAAGACTTACCATTGTGCTATAGCCCCTTGCTGGTCTAAAGCTTTGCAGTAGTAACTATAAGCAAGATACAAGCTCTGATGTCATCGGCTGTAGTTTCCAGTGCATGAAAAGGATGACCATGATATAGGGACGATTAGATAAGCTACTGACATGGAAACCAGCGTGGTCCAGTGGGTAAGTTCCTGCCTTCCAGCCAGACGACCAGGGTTCAAGTCCCGGCTTCGGCACCAGGTGACTGATGGGGATGCAGCAGAGGTAAGTTGGGGGTGGGTCGGTCTGGCCAATGGGTAAGTAAAATGTGTGGGTGTGTCAAACGAGATTGGGATCATGCCTGGTGAATGGTGGTTGGTAAGTAACATGGGTGTGGTGAGAGCAAAGGGTGGGATGTGTAGCTGTTAGGGGGGTGTAGGAGGAGCTTAGGCAAATTAGGTGGGGGTCAGAGAGCAAGAGACCAGGTGTAGTGGAGAGCAAGGGTAGGCGGTTAGAGTCCCAGGGACTAAGAAGGCTGGCCATAGATGGAGGGGGAGCCTGGGGCGATCACCAAGTCAGGGTAGAGTGAAGGAGCTGAGAGGGGCCTAATGTGGGCACTCATGCACTGGTTCCTGACCACAGATAGGGTCATTACATAGGGTGAGACTTATGATGGGGTACCCCATTTTTTTTAGTGCACTCCCCTAAACTCTCTGATTTTGGGGGGGGGGCAGTCAAATTTGGGGGTGCATTATGAAGGGTGATGGGGTGCAGATTGGCATTGGTTCTGGGTAGTTTTTGGGGGGCTACCCTTAGTTTTTATTGTTCCGCTCCTCCATTATGGGGTGCACCTCAAAAGAATAGGGGCGTACAGGTTTGCGACAGTTTCTATTACCGACCACAAGGGGGCACCATACAATCCTACTGAAGTTATGGTATTGAAAGGTACAAAAAGGATCATGTGGTGGTACTTAACAAGTGGGGATCCCCAAGAATGTATTGCCTCCCCTACCCTCCGTGCGGCATGTTATAGGGAAATTGGCAAATTTCTATTGAAAATAGACGGCATAGAGCTCCCCGCTATGAAATCTGAGAGAACTAACATTTGCGGAATCAAGGGAGACAGTGGAGCAGATGAATGAGGCAGGGAAAGGGTACCTGTGGCAATTTGTTGGATGGGTCATAGAGAATAATCATGGCAGGCAAATAAGCAGCAGGGCATGGATTGGTAGTGTCTGTAGAGAGTTTGGCGTGCTCTTCAAATTATTTGCCCTACTTACGTTGGGTATGATCCACAGAGGTATGGCCAGGCCTTACTGTTAGGCAGCACATGTGTTTATGATTTAAAGACATGCGCTCTGGGTGTGCTGAGAGTGGCTGTACAGAGCGGTAAGTGTCTGTGTACCCGAGCAATGTGCATCCAACCGCTCACTTGAGACTGAACAGTGACAGAAGTAGCTGGGTTCCTGATGGAATGTAAATGGAGGGCACATATGAAGGGTGTTTGTGGTCACTCAGAGGATTGAAACATGGTTGGTGCACTACCAAAGCAGTGGTACCAGGAGGGAACATTTGAGGGGTAATGAGATGGTGGTATCCAGAGGTCAAAAAAGGTGTAAGAGGCCCTGAGGTTTGGGGATCCTGGTCCCACAGTGAGGGAGGGTTAGAAGTCCCTGCTAAACATTTCTGTCTAACAGTGTCCAAATGTTGCGCAGCCTGGCTACCTCTGTAACTTTTCCCCAGTATCTTTCTATCCTGCAGATGACCGGAGTAAGCTTCTTGGCCTCCTACCCCCAAAGGAGGGCGTGACATTTCTAGCCTTAGGATACTCCCAAAGGGTGCGATACTAAAATTCTGGGGAAAACTTCACTAACCATGCATATTTATGCACCAAACATGAGAATTCCTTACACCTGCAAAGTCTCATATTGGGCTTGTCAGCTTTGAGGTGGTCTAAGTGTTTGTATATGAGGGAAATATCCATCTGTGCTTCCTCTCCCATATGAGGACTATGGAGCTATTGTTCTTCTCTCACATGTCCCTTCAAAGAGACAGGTGACACACTCACTCAGTCACTCAGCAAACATTTATTCTTTAAAACTTTCATCTTTCTGTTTACCTTCCAAACATTCCCCCTTCACAACAAATGCAGGCCAGCCATTCCTCATTTCTCAATCACTCAGTCATGGCAGTCCTCCACTCCGTAGGCCCTGCAAGACCAACATGAACAAGAGGTGTGTCAGCTAGCAGAAGAAAAGCCTCCGTGTGCTCTTCTGTTCATACTGCTGCCCTCTAGTAGCGCTACAGTGCAACTGCAGCATAATAACGGGACTGAGAAGATGGCTGTCCTATGCAAATAATGTCTTCCCATGATTACTTTCTTCTCAGATAATCGCAGGTTTGCGCTCTGGTATCGCCTCCAACATATGGTCTTCAGGCGCATTCAAAAGCAGCCTACCTTTTTTTAGGCTAAGGTTTTTGCCACTCGAAGGCTGCACATGGGGAAGTCACCCTCATTTAGCGGGGTCCCACAGTGACTGCAGTCATCCTCTCTACAGAACCTGGGCGTTCGTGGGCGTTCGGGGGAGTTCTTCAAAGGAAGGAAGGGGGTGTTTCAAACCCCAGTGCCAGCCCAGTGCCAGCCCAGCCCGGCCCGGCCCGGCCAGGCCCAGCCCAGCCCAGCCCAGCCCAGCGCAGCGCTGTGCCGTGCGGTGCTGTGACGCTTCATCCCTTCACCTGTTGCAGCAGGCATGATGCAGACCTGCTGAAGCAAAGGCCTGAATCTGCCCTTTTCTGCCTCTTGGACAAACAACAACCTTTCTGACTTCTTATTGCTTCTGATTAAGGGAGTTGCACTTGCCTCAAACTGTACCCCTCATTTCATTAGGAAGAGCTCATTCTTCACCTTTATTCCTAGCCAAATTCAAAGCCAGCAAACCCCTGATTTGAGGGATCGGCTCGCACCAAATGAAAAATCACCACCATCCATCCTATTTTACTATCAGTCTAGCACCTTCCTCGTAGTCTTGTGCTCAGTTATTCCCACCGAGGCCACATTTGCGCTCCACAATACACCGAATTTAAAAGACAAAGAATGAATGCATCAATAAAGGAAGCTAAGGCTTTGTCCCTATTGAACCTACTTAAGAAAAAGGGGGGGATGGTGAAAGGTCATCAGGGAAATGATTTGTAATTTTGGGGCACACGTGCCAAAAAGAGTGGCCATTTTTCTCCTCTGTTTTTTCAAGTGAAAATAAACTTCGCCATCGGAAATAAAAGCAGTGTTTGACATTTTTCCAACTTAGGGAACTTTGAGAGCATTGGCAGGATTTGAACCCTCGTCCTGTGAGAGCCTGTGCCACCAGAGGCACAAGACTTACCATTGTGCTATAGCCCCTTGCTGGTCTAAAGCTTTGCAGTAGTAACTATAAGCAAGATACAAGCTCTGATGTCATCGGCTGTAGTTTCCAGTGCATGAAAAGGATGACCATGATATAGGGACGATTAGATAAGCTACTGACATGGAAACCAGCGTGGTCCAGTGGGTAAGTTCCTGCCTTCCAGCCAGACGACCAGGGTTCAAGTCCCGGCTTCGGCACCAGGTGACTGATGGGGATGCAGCAGAGGTAAGTTGGGGGTGGGTCGGTCTGGCCAATGGGTAAGTAAAATGTGTGGGTGTGTCAAACGAGATTGGGATCATGCCTGGTGAATGGTGGTTGGTAAGTAACATGGGTGTGGTGAGAGCAAAGGGTGGGATGTGTAGCTGTTAGGGGGGTGTAGGAGGAGCTTAGGCAAATTAGGTGGGGGTCAGAGAGCAAGAGACCAGGTGTAGTGGAGAGCAAGGGTAGGCGGTTAGAGTCCCAGGGACTAAGAAGGCTGGCCATAGATGGAGGGGGAGCCTGGGGCGATCACCAAGTCAGGGTAGAGTGAAGGAGCTGAGAGGGGCCTAATGTGGGCACTCATGCACTGGTTCCTGACCACAGATAGGGTCATTACATAGGGTGAGACTTATGATGGGGTACCCCATTTTTTTTAGTGCACTCCCCTAAACTCTCTGATTTTGGGGGGGGGGCAGTCAAATTTGGGGGTGCATTATGAAGGGTGATGGGGTGCAGATTGGCATTGGTTCTGGGTAGTTTTTGGGGGGCTACCCTTAGTTTTTATTGTTCCGCTCCTCCATTATGGGGTGCACCTCAAAAGAATAGGGGCGTACAGGTTTGCGACAGTTTCTATTACCGACCACAAGGGGGCACCATACAATCCTACTGAAGTTATGGTATTGAAAGGTACAAAAAGGATCATGTGGTGGTACTTAACAAGTGGGGATCCCCAAGAATGTATTGCCTCCCCTACCCTCCGTGCGGCATGTTATAGGGAAATTGGCAAATTTCTATTGAAAATAGACGGCATAGAGCTCCCCGCTATGAAATCTGAGAGAACTAACATTTGCGGAATCAAGGGAGACAGTGGAGCAGATGAATGAGGCAGGGAAAGGGTACCTGTGGCAATTTGTTGGATGGGTCATAGAGAATAATCATGGCAGGCAAATAAGCAGCAGGGCATGGATTGGTAGTGTCTGTAGAGAGTTTGGCGTGCTCTTCAAATTATTTGCCCTACTTACGTTGGGTATGATCCACAGAGGTATGGCCAGGCCTTACTGTTAGGCAGCACATGTGTTTATGATTTAAAGACATGCGCTCTGGGTGTGCTGAGAGTGGCTGTACAGAGCGGTAAGTGTCTGTGTACCCGAGCAATGTGCATCCAACCGCTCACTTGAGACTGAACAGTGACAGAAGTAGCTGGGTTCCTGATGGAATGTAAATGGAGGGCACATATGAAGGGTGTTTGTGGTCACTCAGAGGATTGAAACATGGTTGGTGCACTACCAAAGCAGTGGTACCAGGAGGGAACATTTGAGGGGTAATGAGATGGTGGTATCCAGAGGTCAAAAAAGGTGTAAGAGGCCCTGAGGTTTGGGGATCCTGGTCCCACAGTGAGGGAGGGTTAGAAGTCCCTGCTAAACATTTCTGTCTAACAGTGTCCAAATGTTGCGCAGCCTGGCTACCTCTGTAACTTTTCCCCAGTATCTTTCTATCCTGCAGATGACCGGAGTAAGCTTCTTGGCCTCCTACCCCCAAAGGAGGGCGTGACATTTCTAGCCTTAGGATACTCCCAAAGGGTGCGATACTAAAATTCTGGGGAAAACTTCACTAACCATGCATATTTATGCACCAAACATGAGAATTCCTTACACCTGCAAAGTCTCATATTGGGCTTGTCAGCTTTGAGGTGGTCTAAGTGTTTGTATATGAGGGAAATATCCATCTGTGCTTCCTCTCCCATATGAGGACTATGGAGCTATTGTTCTTCTCTCACATGTCCCTTCAAAGAGACAGGTGACACACTCACTCAGTCACTCAGCAAACATTTATTCTTTAAAACTTTCATCTTTCTGTTTACCTTCCAAACATTCCCCCTTCACAACAAATGCAGGCCAGCCATTCCTCATTTCTCAATCACTCAGTCATGGCAGTCCTCCACTCCGTAGGCCCTGCAAGACCAACATGAACAAGAGGTGTGTCAGCTAGCAGAAGAAAAGCCTCCGTGTGCTCTTCTGTTCATACTGCTGCCCTCTAGTAGCGCTACAGTGCAACTGCAGCATAATAACGGGACTGAGAAGATGGCTGTCCTATGCAAATAATGTCTTCCCATGATTACTTTCTTCTCAGATAATCGCAGGTTTGCGCTCTGGTATCGCCTCCAACATATGGTCTTCAGGCGCATTCAAAAGCAGCCTACCTTTTTTTAGGCTAAGGTTTTTGCCACTCGAAGGCTGCACATGGGGAAGTCACCCTCATTTAGCGGGGTCCCACAGTGACTGCAGTCATCCTCTCTACAGAACCTGGGCGTTCGTGGGCGTTCGGGGGAGTTCTTCAAAGGAAGGAAGGGGGTGTTTCAAACCCCAGTGCCAGCCCAGTGCCAGCCCAGCCCGGCCCGGCCCGGCCAGGCCCAGCCCAGCCCAGCCCAGCCCAGCGCAGCGCTGTGCCGTGCGGTGCTGTGACGCTTCATCCCTTCACCTGTTGCAGCAGGCATGATGCAGACCTGCTGAAGCAAAGGCCTGAATCTGCCCTTTTCTGCCTCTTGGACAAACAACAACCTTTCTGACTTCTTATTGCTTCTGATTAAGGGAGTTGCACTTGCCTCAAACTGTACCCCTCATTTCATTAGGAAGAGCTCATTCTTCACCTTTATTCCTAGCCAAATTCAAAGCCAGCAAACCCCTGATTTGAGGGATCGGCTCGCACCAAATGAAAAATCACCACCATCCATCCTATTTTACTATCAGTCTAGCACCTTCCTCGTAGTCTTGTGCTCAGTTATTCCCACCGAGGCCACATTTGCGCTCCACAATACACCGAATTTAAAAGACAAAGAATGAATGCATCAATAAAGGAAGCTAAGGCTTTGTCCCTATTGAACCTACTTAAGAAAAAGGGGGGGATGGTGAAAGGTCATCAGGGAAATGATTTGTAATTTTGGGGCACACGTGCCAAAAAGAGTGGCCATTTTTCTCCTCTGTTTTTTCAAGTGAAAATAAACTTCGCCATCGGAAATAAAAGCAGTGTTTGACATTTTTCCAACTTAGGGAACTTTGAGAGCATTGGCAGGATTTGAACCCTCGTCCTGTGAGAGCCTGTGCCACCAGAGGCACAAGACTTACCATTGTGCTATAGCCCCTTGCTGGTCTAAAGCTTTGCAGTAGTAACTATAAGCAAGATACAAGCTCTGATGTCATCGGCTGTAGTTTCCAGTGCATGAAAAGGATGACCATGATATAGGGACGATTAGATAAGCTACTGACATGGAAACCAGCGTGGTCCAGTGGGTAAGTTCCTGCCTTCCAGCCAGACGACCAGGGTTCAAGTCCCGGCTTCGGCACCAGGTGACTGATGGGGATGCAGCAGAGGTAAGTTGGGGGTGGGTCGGTCTGGCCAATGGGTAAGTAAAATGTGTGGGTGTGTCAAACGAGATTGGGATCATGCCTGGTGAATGGTGGTTGGTAAGTAACATGGGTGTGGTGAGAGCAAAGGGTGGGATGTGTAGCTGTTAGGGGGGTGTAGGAGGAGCTTAGGCAAATTAGGTGGGGGTCAGAGAGCAAGAGACCAGGTGTAGTGGAGAGCAAGGGTAGGCGGTTAGAGTCCCAGGGACTAAGAAGGCTGGCCATAGATGGAGGGGGAGCCTGGGGCGATCACCAAGTCAGGGTAGAGTGAAGGAGCTGAGAGGGGCCTAATGTGGGCACTCATGCACTGGTTCCTGACCACAGATAGGGTCATTACATAGGGTGAGACTTATGATGGGGTACCCCATTTTTTTTAGTGCACTCCCCTAAACTCTCTGATTTTGGGGGGGGGGCAGTCAAATTTGGGGGTGCATTATGAAGGGTGATGGGGTGCAGATTGGCATTGGTTCTGGGTAGTTTTTGGGGGGCTACCCTTAGTTTTTATTGTTCCGCTCCTCCATTATGGGGTGCACCTCAAAAGAATAGGGGCGTACAGGTTTGCGACAGTTTCTATTACCGACCACAAGGGGGCACCATACAATCCTACTGAAGTTATGGTATTGAAAGGTACAAAAAGGATCATGTGGTGGTACTTAACAAGTGGGGATCCCCAAGAATGTATTGCCTCCCCTACCCTCCGTGCGGCATGTTATAGGGAAATTGGCAAATTTCTATTGAAAATAGACGGCATAGAGCTCCCCGCTATGAAATCTGAGAGAACTAACATTTGCGGAATCAAGGGAGACAGTGGAGCAGATGAATGAGGCAGGGAAAGGGTACCTGTGGCAATTTGTTGGATGGGTCATAGAGAATAATCATGGCAGGCAAATAAGCAGCAGGGCATGGATTGGTAGTGTCTGTAGAGAGTTTGGCGTGCTCTTCAAATTATTTGCCCTACTTACGTTGGGTATGATCCACAGAGGTATGGCCAGGCCTTACTGTTAGGCAGCACATGTGTTTATGATTTAAAGACATGCGCTCTGGGTGTGCTGAGAGTGGCTGTACAGAGCGGTAAGTGTCTGTGTACCCGAGCAATGTGCATCCAACCGCTCACTTGAGACTGAACAGTGACAGAAGTAGCTGGGTTCCTGATGGAATGTAAATGGAGGGCACATATGAAGGGTGTTTGTGGTCACTCAGAGGATTGAAACATGGTTGGTGCACTACCAAAGCAGTGGTACCAGGAGGGAACATTTGAGGGGTAATGAGATGGTGGTATCCAGAGGTCAAAAAAGGTGTAAGAGGCCCTGAGGTTTGGGGATCCTGGTCCCACAGTGAGGGAGGGTTAGAAGTCCCTGCTAAACATTTCTGTCTAACAGTGTCCAAATGTTGCGCAGCCTGGCTACCTCTGTAACTTTTCCCCAGTATCTTTCTATCCTGCAGATGACCGGAGTAAGCTTCTTGGCCTCCTACCCCCAAAGGAGGGCGTGACATTTCTAGCCTTAGGATACTCCCAAAGGGTGCGATACTAAAATTCTGGGGAAAACTTCACTAACCATGCATATTTATGCACCAAACATGAGAATTCCTTACACCTGCAAAGTCTCATATTGGGCTTGTCAGCTTTGAGGTGGTCTAAGTGTTTGTATATGAGGGAAATATCCATCTGTGCTTCCTCTCCCATATGAGGACTATGGAGCTATTGTTCTTCTCTCACATGTCCCTTCAAAGAGACAGGTGACACACTCACTCAGTCACTCAGCAAACATTTATTCTTTAAAACTTTCATCTTTCTGTTTACCTTCCAAACATTCCCCCTTCACAACAAATGCAGGCCAGCCATTCCTCATTTCTCAATCACTCAGTCATGGCAGTCCTCCACTCCGTAGGCCCTGCAAGACCAACATGAACAAGAGGTGTGTCAGCTAGCAGAAGAAAAGCCTCCGTGTGCTCTTCTGTTCATACTGCTGCCCTCTAGTAGCGCTACAGTGCAACTGCAGCATAATAACGGGACTGAGAAGATGGCTGTCCTATGCAAATAATGTCTTCCCATGATTACTTTCTTCTCAGATAATCGCAGGTTTGCGCTCTGGTATCGCCTCCAACATATGGTCTTCAGGCGCATTCAAAAGCAGCCTACCTTTTTTTAGGCTAAGGTTTTTGCCACTCGAAGGCTGCACATGGGGAAGTCACCCTCATTTAGCGGGGTCCCACAGTGACTGCAGTCATCCTCTCTACAGAACCTGGGCGTTCGTGGGCGTTCGGGGGAGTTCTTCAAAGGAAGGAAGGGGGTGTTTCAAACCCCAGTGCCAGCCCAGTGCCAGCCCAGCCCGGCCCGGCCCGGCCAGGCCCAGCCCAGCCCAGCCCAGCCCAGCGCAGCGCTGTGCCGTGCGGTGCTGTGACGCTTCATCCCTTCACCTGTTGCAGCAGGCATGATGCAGACCTGCTGAAGCAAAGGCCTGAATCTGCCCTTTTCTGCCTCTTGGACAAACAACAACCTTTCTGACTTCTTATTGCTTCTGATTAAGGGAGTTGCACTTGCCTCAAACTGTACCCCTCATTTCATTAGGAAGAGCTCATTCTTCACCTTTATTCCTAGCCAAATTCAAAGCCAGCAAACCCCTGATTTGAGGGATCGGCTCGCACCAAATGAAAAATCACCACCATCCATCCTATTTTACTATCAGTCTAGCACCTTCCTCGTAGTCTTGTGCTCAGTTATTCCCACCGAGGCCACATTTGCGCTCCACAATACACCGAATTTAAAAGACAAAGAATGAATGCATCAATAAAGGAAGCTAAGGCTTTGTCCCTATTGAACCTACTTAAGAAAAAGGGGGGGATGGTGAAAGGTCATCAGGGAAATGATTTGTAATTTTGGGGCACACGTGCCAAAAAGAGTGGCCATTTTTCTCCTCTGTTTTTTCAAGTGAAAATAAACTTCGCCATCGGAAATAAAAGCAGTGTTTGACATTTTTCCAACTTAGGGAACTTTGAGAGCATTGGCAGGATTTGAACCCTCGTCCTGTGAGAGCCTGTGCCACCAGAGGCACAAGACTTACCATTGTGCTATAGCCCCTTGCTGGTCTAAAGCTTTGCAGTAGTAACTATAAGCAAGATACAAGCTCTGATGTCATCGGCTGTAGTTTCCAGTGCATGAAAAGGATGACCATGATATAGGGACGATTAGATAAGCTACTGACATGGAAACCAGCGTGGTCCAGTGGGTAAGTTCCTGCCTTCCAGCCAGACGACCAGGGTTCAAGTCCCGGCTTCGGCACCAGGTGACTGATGGGGATGCAGCAGAGGTAAGTTGGGGGTGGGTCGGTCTGGCCAATGGGTAAGTAAAATGTGTGGGTGTGTCAAACGAGATTGGGATCATGCCTGGTGAATGGTGGTTGGTAAGTAACATGGGTGTGGTGAGAGCAAAGGGTGGGATGTGTAGCTGTTAGGGGGGTGTAGGAGGAGCTTAGGCAAATTAGGTGGGGGTCAGAGAGCAAGAGACCAGGTGTAGTGGAGAGCAAGGGTAGGCGGTTAGAGTCCCAGGGACTAAGAAGGCTGGCCATAGATGGAGGGGGAGCCTGGGGCGATCACCAAGTCAGGGTAGAGTGAAGGAGCTGAGAGGGGCCTAATGTGGGCACTCATGCACTGGTTCCTGACCACAGATAGGGTCATTACATAGGGTGAGACTTATGATGGGGTACCCCATTTTTTTTAGTGCACTCCCCTAAACTCTCTGATTTTGGGGGGGGGGCAGTCAAATTTGGGGGTGCATTATGAAGGGTGATGGGGTGCAGATTGGCATTGGTTCTGGGTAGTTTTTGGGGGGCTACCCTTAGTTTTTATTGTTCCGCTCCTCCATTATGGGGTGCACCTCAAAAGAATAGGGGCGTACAGGTTTGCGACAGTTTCTATTACCGACCACAAGGGGGCACCATACAATCCTACTGAAGTTATGGTATTGAAAGGTACAAAAAGGATCATGTGGTGGTACTTAACAAGTGGGGATCCCCAAGAATGTATTGCCTCCCCTACCCTCCGTGCGGCATGTTATAGGGAAATTGGCAAATTTCTATTGAAAATAGACGGCATAGAGCTCCCCGCTATGAAATCTGAGAGAACTAACATTTGCGGAATCAAGGGAGACAGTGGAGCAGATGAATGAGGCAGGGAAAGGGTACCTGTGGCAATTTGTTGGATGGGTCATAGAGAATAATCATGGCAGGCAAATAAGCAGCAGGGCATGGATTGGTAGTGTCTGTAGAGAGTTTGGCGTGCTCTTCAAATTATTTGCCCTACTTACGTTGGGTATGATCCACAGAGGTATGGCCAGGCCTTACTGTTAGGCAGCACATGTGTTTATGATTTAAAGACATGCGCTCTGGGTGTGCTGAGAGTGGCTGTACAGAGCGGTAAGTGTCTGTGTACCCGAGCAATGTGCATCCAACCGCTCACTTGAGACTGAACAGTGACAGAAGTAGCTGGGTTCCTGATGGAATGTAAATGGAGGGCACATATGAAGGGTGTTTGTGGTCACTCAGAGGATTGAAACATGGTTGGTGCACTACCAAAGCAGTGGTACCAGGAGGGAACATTTGAGGGGTAATGAGATGGTGGTATCCAGAGGTCAAAAAAGGTGTAAGAGGCCCTGAGGTTTGGGGATCCTGGTCCCACAGTGAGGGAGGGTTAGAAGTCCCTGCTAAACATTTCTGTCTAACAGTGTCCAAATGTTGCGCAGCCTGGCTACCTCTGTAACTTTTCCCCAGTATCTTTCTATCCTGCAGATGACCGGAGTAAGCTTCTTGGCCTCCTACCCCCAAAGGAGGGCGTGACATTTCTAGCCTTAGGATACTCCCAAAGGGTGCGATACTAAAATTCTGGGGAAAACTTCACTAACCATGCATATTTATGCACCAAACATGAGAATTCCTTACACCTGCAAAGTCTCATATTGGGCTTGTCAGCTTTGAGGTGGTCTAAGTGTTTGTATATGAGGGAAATATCCATCTGTGCTTCCTCTCCCATATGAGGACTATGGAGCTATTGTTCTTCTCTCACATGTCCCTTCAAAGAGACAGGTGACACACTCACTCAGTCACTCAGCAAACATTTATTCTTTAAAACTTTCATCTTTCTGTTTACCTTCCAAACATTCCCCCTTCACAACAAATGCAGGCCAGCCATTCCTCATTTCTCAATCACTCAGTCATGGCAGTCCTCCACTCCGTAGGCCCTGCAAGACCAACATGAACAAGAGGTGTGTCAGCTAGCAGAAGAAAAGCCTCCGTGTGCTCTTCTGTTCATACTGCTGCCCTCTAGTAGCGCTACAGTGCAACTGCAGCATAATAACGGGACTGAGAAGATGGCTGTCCTATGCAAATAATGTCTTCCCATGATTACTTTCTTCTCAGATAATCGCAGGTTTGCGCTCTGGTATCGCCTCCAACATATGGTCTTCAGGCGCATTCAAAAGCAGCCTACCTTTTTTTAGGCTAAGGTTTTTGCCACTCGAAGGCTGCACATGGGGAAGTCACCCTCATTTAGCGGGGTCCCACAGTGACTGCAGTCATCCTCTCTACAGAACCTGGGCGTTCGTGGGCGTTCGGGGGAGTTCTTCAAAGGAAGGAAGGGGGTGTTTCAAACCCCAGTGCCAGCCCAGTGCCAGCCCAGCCCGGCCCGGCCCGGCCAGGCCCAGCCCAGCCCAGCCCAGCCCAGCCCAGCGCAGCGCTGTGCCGTGCGGTGCTGTGACGCTTCATCCCTTCACCTGTTGCAGCAGGCATGATGCAGACCTGCTGAAGCAAAGGCCTGAATCTGCCCTTTTCTGCCTCTTGGACAAACAACAACCTTTCTGACTTCTTATTGCTTCTGATTAAGGGAGTTGCACTTGCCTCAAACTGTACCCCTCATTTCATTAGGAAGAGCTCATTCTTCACCTTTATTCCTAGCCAAATTCAAAGCCAGCAAACCCCTGATTTGAGGGATCGGCTCGCACCAAATGAAAAATCACCACCATCCATCCTATTTTACTATCAGTCTAGCACCTTCCTCGTAGTCTTGTGCTCAGTTATTCCCACCGAGGCCACATTTGCGCTCCACAATACACCGAATTTAAAAGACAAAGAATGAATGCATCAATAAAGGAAGCTAAGGCTTTGTCCCTATTGAACCTACTTAAGAAAAAGGGGGGGATGGTGAAAGGTCATCAGGGAAATGATTTGTAATTTTGGGGCACACGTGCCAAAAAGAGTGGCCATTTTTCTCCTCTGTTTTTTCAAGTGAAAATAAACTTCGCCATCGGAAATAAAAGCAGTGTTTGACATTTTTCCAACTTAGGGAACTTTGAGAGCATTGGCAGGATTTGAACCCTCGTCCTGTGAGAGCCTGTGCCACCAGAGGCACAAGACTTACCATTGTGCTATAGCCCCTTGCTGGTCTAAAGCTTTGCAGTAGTAACTATAAGCAAGATACAAGCTCTGATGTCATCGGCTGTAGTTTCCAGTGCATGAAAAGGATGACCATGATATAGGGACGATTAGATAAGCTACTGACATGGAAACCAGCGTGGTCCAGTGGGTAAGTTCCTGCCTTCCAGCCAGACGACCAGGGTTCAAGTCCCGGCTTCGGCACCAGGTGACTGATGGGGATGCAGCAGAGGTAAGTTGGGGGTGGGTCGGTCTGGCCAATGGGTAAGTAAAATGTGTGGGTGTGTCAAACGAGATTGGGATCATGCCTGGTGAATGGTGGTTGGTAAGTAACATGGGTGTGGTGAGAGCAAAGGGTGGGATGTGTAGCTGTTAGGGGGGTGTAGGAGGAGCTTAGGCAAATTAGGTGGGGGTCAGAGAGCAAGAGACCAGGTGTAGTGGAGAGCAAGGGTAGGCGGTTAGAGTCCCAGGGACTAAGAAGGCTGGCCATAGATGGAGGGGGAGCCTGGGGCGATCACCAAGTCAGGGTAGAGTGAAGGAGCTGAGAGGGGCCTAATGTGGGCACTCATGCACTGGTTCCTGACCACAGATAGGGTCATTACATAGGGTGAGACTTATGATGGGGTACCCCATTTTTTTTAGTGCACTCCCCTAAACTCTCTGATTTTGGGGGGGGGGCAGTCAAATTTGGGGGTGCATTATGAAGGGTGATGGGGTGCAGATTGGCATTGGTTCTGGGTAGTTTTTGGGGGGCTACCCTTAGTTTTTATTGTTCCGCTCCTCCATTATGGGGTGCACCTCAAAAGAATAGGGGCGTACAGGTTTGCGACAGTTTCTATTACCGACCACAAGGGGGCACCATACAATCCTACTGAAGTTATGGTATTGAAAGGTACAAAAAGGATCATGTGGTGGTACTTAACAAGTGGGGATCCCCAAGAATGTATTGCCTCCCCTACCCTCCGTGCGGCATGTTATAGGGAAATTGGCAAATTTCTATTGAAAATAGACGGCATAGAGCTCCCCGCTATGAAATCTGAGAGAACTAACATTTGCGGAATCAAGGGAGACAGTGGAGCAGATGAATGAGGCAGGGAAAGGGTACCTGTGGCAATTTGTTGGATGGGTCATAGAGAATAATCATGGCAGGCAAATAAGCAGCAGGGCATGGATTGGTAGTGTCTGTAGAGAGTTTGGCGTGCTCTTCAAATTATTTGCCCTACTTACGTTGGGTATGATCCACAGAGGTATGGCCAGGCCTTACTGTTAGGCAGCACATGTGTTTATGATTTAAAGACATGCGCTCTGGGTGTGCTGAGAGTGGCTGTACAGAGCGGTAAGTGTCTGTGTACCCGAGCAATGTGCATCCAACCGCTCACTTGAGACTGAACAGTGACAGAAGTAGCTGGGTTCCTGATGGAATGTAAATGGAGGGCACATATGAAGGGTGTTTGTGGTCACTCAGAGGATTGAAACATGGTTGGTGCACTACCAAAGCAGTGGTACCAGGAGGGAACATTTGAGGGGTAATGAGATGGTGGTATCCAGAGGTCAAAAAAGGTGTAAGAGGCCCTGAGGTTTGGGGATCCTGGTCCCACAGTGAGGGAGGGTTAGAAGTCCCTGCTAAACATTTCTGTCTAACAGTGTCCAAATGTTGCGCAGCCTGGCTACCTCTGTAACTTTTCCCCAGTATCTTTCTATCCTGCAGATGACCGGAGTAAGCTTCTTGGCCTCCTACCCCCAAAGGAGGGCGTGACATTTCTAGCCTTAGGATACTCCCAAAGGGTGCGATACTAAAATTCTGGGGAAAACTTCACTAACCATGCATATTTATGCACCAAACATGAGAATTCCTTACACCTGCAAAGTCTCATATTGGGCTTGTCAGCTTTGAGGTGGTCTAAGTGTTTGTATATGAGGGAAATATCCATCTGTGCTTCCTCTCCCATATGAGGACTATGGAGCTATTGTTCTTCTCTCACATGTCCCTTCAAAGAGACAGGTGACACACTCACTCAGTCACTCAGCAAACATTTATTCTTTAAAACTTTCATCTTTCTGTTTACCTTCCAAACATTCCCCCTTCACAACAAATGCAGGCCAGCCATTCCTCATTTCTCAATCACTCAGTCATGGCAGTCCTCCACTCCGTAGGCCCTGCAAGACCAACATGAACAAGAGGTGTGTCAGCTAGCAGAAGAAAAGCCTCCGTGTGCTCTTCTGTTCATACTGCTGCCCTCTAGTAGCGCTACAGTGCAACTGCAGCATAATAACGGGACTGAGAAGATGGCTGTCCTATGCAAATAATGTCTTCCCATGATTACTTTCTTCTCAGATAATCGCAGGTTTGCGCTCTGGTATCGCCTCCAACATATGGTCTTCAGGCGCATTCAAAAGCAGCCTACCTTTTTTTAGGCTAAGGTTTTTGCCACTCGAAGGCTGCACATGGGGAAGTCACCCTCATTTAGCGGGGTCCCACAGTGACTGCAGTCATCCTCTCTACAGAACCTGGGCGTTCGTGGGCGTTCGGGGGAGTTCTTCAAAGGAAGGAAGGGGGTGTTTCAAACCCCAGTGCCAGCCCAGTGCCAGCCCAGCCCGGCCCGGCCCGGCCAGGCCCAGCCCAGCCCAGCCCAGCCCAGCGCAGCGCTGTGCCGTGCGGTGCTGTGACGCTTCATCCCTTCACCTGTTGCAGCAGGCATGATGCAGACCTGCTGAAGCAAAGGCCTGAATCTGCCCTTTTCTGCCTCTTGGACAAACAACAACCTTTCTGACTTCTTATTGCTTCTGATTAAGGGAGTTGCACTTGCCTCAAACTGTACCCCTCATTTCATTAGGAAGAGCTCATTCTTCACCTTTATTCCTAGCCAAATTCAAAGCCAGCAAACCCCTGATTTGAGGGATCGGCTCGCACCAAATGAAAAATCACCACCATCCATCCTATTTTACTATCAGTCTAGCACCTTCCTCGTAGTCTTGTGCTCAGTTATTCCCACCGAGGCCACATTTGCGCTCCACAATACACCGAATTTAAAAGACAAAGAATGAATGCATCAATAAAGGAAGCTAAGGCTTTGTCCCTATTGAACCTACTTAAGAAAAAGGGGGGGATGGTGAAAGGTCATCAGGGAAATGATTTGTAATTTTGGGGCACACGTGCCAAAAAGAGTGGCCATTTTTCTCCTCTGTTTTTTCAAGTGAAAATAAACTTCGCCATCGGAAATAAAAGCAGTGTTTGACATTTTTCCAACTTAGGGAACTTTGAGAGCATTGGCAGGATTTGAACCCTCGTCCTGTGAGAGCCTGTGCCACCAGAGGCACAAGACTTACCATTGTGCTATAGCCCCTTGCTGGTCTAAAGCTTTGCAGTAGTAACTATAAGCAAGATACAAGCTCTGATGTCATCGGCTGTAGTTTCCAGTGCATGAAAAGGATGACCATGATATAGGGACGATTAGATAAGCTACTGACATGGAAACCAGCGTGGTCCAGTGGGTAAGTTCCTGCCTTCCAGCCAGACGACCAGGGTTCAAGTCCCGGCTTCGGCACCAGGTGACTGATGGGGATGCAGCAGAGGTAAGTTGGGGGTGGGTCGGTCTGGCCAATGGGTAAGTAAAATGTGTGGGTGTGTCAAACGAGATTGGGATCATGCCTGGTGAATGGTGGTTGGTAAGTAACATGGGTGTGGTGAGAGCAAAGGGTGGGATGTGTAGCTGTTAGGGGGGTGTAGGAGGAGCTTAGGCAAATTAGGTGGGGGTCAGAGAGCAAGAGACCAGGTGTAGTGGAGAGCAAGGGTAGGCGGTTAGAGTCCCAGGGACTAAGAAGGCTGGCCATAGATGGAGGGGGAGCCTGGGGCGATCACCAAGTCAGGGTAGAGTGAAGGAGCTGAGAGGGGCCTAATGTGGGCACTCATGCACTGGTTCCTGACCACAGATAGGGTCATTACATAGGGTGAGACTTATGATGGGGTACCCCATTTTTTTTAGTGCACTCCCCTAAACTCTCTGATTTTGGGGGGGGGGCAGTCAAATTTGGGGGTGCATTATGAAGGGTGATGGGGTGCAGATTGGCATTGGTTCTGGGTAGTTTTTGGGGGGCTACCCTTAGTTTTTATTGTTCCGCTCCTCCATTATGGGGTGCACCTCAAAAGAATAGGGGCGTACAGGTTTGCGACAGTTTCTATTACCGACCACAAGGGGGCACCATACAATCCTACTGAAGTTATGGTATTGAAAGGTACAAAAAGGATCATGTGGTGGTACTTAACAAGTGGGGATCCCCAAGAATGTATTGCCTCCCCTACCCTCCGTGCGGCATGTTATAGGGAAATTGGCAAATTTCTATTGAAAATAGACGGCATAGAGCTCCCCGCTATGAAATCTGAGAGAACTAACATTTGCGGAATCAAGGGAGACAGTGGAGCAGATGAATGAGGCAGGGAAAGGGTACCTGTGGCAATTTGTTGGATGGGTCATAGAGAATAATCATGGCAGGCAAATAAGCAGCAGGGCATGGATTGGTAGT
The DNA here is from genome assembly GCF_964204655.1 of Triturus cristatus. Taxonomy (NCBI): domain Eukaryota; kingdom Metazoa; phylum Chordata; class Amphibia; order Caudata; family Salamandridae; genus Triturus; species Triturus cristatus. The sequence goes on from NW_028187332.1 coordinate 863,411, forward strand.
GTCTGTAGAGAGTTTGGCGTGCTCTTCAAATTATTTGCCCTACTTACGTTGGGTATGATCCACAGAGGTATGGCCAGGCCTTACTGTTAGGCAGCACATGTGTTTATGATTTAAAGACATGCGCTCTGGGTGTGCTGAGAGTGGCTGTACAGAGCGGTAAGTGTCTGTGTACCCGAGCAATGTGCATCCAACCGCTCACTTGAGACTGAACAGTGACAGAAGTAGCTGGGTTCCTGATGGAATGTAAATGGAGGGCACATATGAAGGGTGTTTGTGGTCACTCAGAGGATTGAAACATGGTTGGTGCACTACCAAAGCAGTGGTACCAGGAGGGAACATTTGAGGGGTAATGAGATGGTGGTATCCAGAGGTCAAAAAAGGTGTAAGAGGCCCTGAGGTTTGGGGATCCTGGTCCCACAGTGAGGGAGGGTTAGAAGTCCCTGCTAAACATTTCTGTCTAACAGTGTCCAAATGTTGCGCAGCCTGGCTACCTCTGTAACTTTTCCCCAGTATCTTTCTATCCTGCAGATGACCGGAGTAAGCTTCTTGGCCTCCTACCCCCAAAGGAGGGCGTGACATTTCTAGCCTTAGGATACTCCCAAAGGGTGCGATACTAAAATTCTGGGGAAAACTTCACTAACCATGCATATTTATGCACCAAACATGAGAATTCCTTACACCTGCAAAGTCTCATATTGGGCTTGTCAGCTTTGAGGTGGTCTAAGTGTTTGTATATGAGGGAAATATCCATCTGTGCTTCCTCTCCCATATGAGGACTATGGAGCTATTGTTCTTCTCTCACATGTCCCTTCAAAGAGACAGGTGACACACTCACTCAGTCACTCAGCAAACATTTATTCTTTAAAACTTTCATCTTTCTGTTTACCTTCCAAACATTCCCCCTTCACAACAAATGCAGGCCAGCCATTCCTCATTTCTCAATCACTCAGTCATGGCAGTCCTCCACTCCGTAGGCCCTGCAAGACCAACATGAACAAGAGGTGTGTCAGCTAGCAGAAGAAAAGCCTCCGTGTGCTCTTCTGTTCATACTGCTGCCCTCTAGTAGCGCTACAGTGCAACTGCAGCATAATAACGGGACTGAGAAGATGGCTGTCCTATGCAAATAATGTCTTCCCATGATTACTTTCTTCTCAGATAATCGCAGGTTTGCGCTCTGGTATCGCCTCCAACATATGGTCTTCAGGCGCATTCAAAAGCAGCCTACCTTTTTTTAGGCTAAGGTTTTTGCCACTCGAAGGCTGCACATGGGGAAGTCACCCTCATTTAGCGGGGTCCCACAGTGACTGCAGTCATCCTCTCTACAGAACCTGGGCGTTCGTGGGCGTTCGGGGGAGTTCTTCAAAGGAAGGAAGGGGGTGTTTCAAACCCCAGTGCCAGCCCAGTGCCAGCCCAGCCCGGCCCGGCCCGGCCAGGCCCAGCCCAGCCCAGCCCAGCCCAGCGCAGCGCTGTGCCGTGCGGTGCTGTGACGCTTCATCCCTTCACCTGTTGCAGCAGGCATGATGCAGACCTGCTGAAGCAAAGGCCTGAATCTGCCCTTTTCTGCCTCTTGGACAAACAACAACCTTTCTGACTTCTTATTGCTTCTGATTAAGGGAGTTGCACTTGCCTCAAACTGTACCCCTCATTTCATTAGGAAGAGCTCATTCTTCACCTTTATTCCTAGCCAAATTCAAAGCCAGCAAACCCCTGATTTGAGGGATCGGCTCGCACCAAATGAAAAATCACCACCATCCATCCTATTTTACTATCAGTCTAGCACCTTCCTCGTAGTCTTGTGCTCAGTTATTCCCACCGAGGCCACATTTGCGCTCCACAATACACCGAATTTAAAAGACAAAGAATGAATGCATCAATAAAGGAAGCTAAGGCTTTGTCCCTATTGAACCTACTTAAGAAAAAGGGGGGGATGGTGAAAGGTCATCAGGGAAATGATTTGTAATTTTGGGGCACACGTGCCAAAAAGAGTGGCCATTTTTCTCCTCTGTTTTTTCAAGTGAAAATAAACTTCGCCATCGGAAATAAAAGCAGTGTTTGACATTTTTCCAACTTAGGGAACTTTGAGAGCATTGGCAGGATTTGAACCCTCGTCCTGTGAGAGCCTGTGCCACCAGAGGCACAAGACTTACCATTGTGCTATAGCCCCTTGCTGGTCTAAAGCTTTGCAGTAGTAACTATAAGCAAGATACAAGCTCTGATGTCATCGGCTGTAGTTTCCAGTGCATGAAAAGGATGACCATGATATAGGGACGATTAGATAAGCTACTGACATGGAAACCAGCGTGGTCCAGTGGGTAAGTTCCTGCCTTCCAGCCAGACGACCAGGGTTCAAGTCCCGGCTTCGGCACCAGGTGACTGATGGGGATGCAGCAGAGGTAAGTTGGGGGTGGGTCGGTCTGGCCAATGGGTAAGTAAAATGTGTGGGTGTGTCAAACGAGATTGGGATCATGCCTGGTGAATGGTGGTTGGTAAGTAACATGGGTGTGGTGAGAGCAAAGGGTGGGATGTGTAGCTGTTAGGGGGGTGTAGGAGGAGCTTAGGCAAATTAGGTGGGGGTCAGAGAGCAAGAGACCAGGTGTAGTGGAGAGCAAGGGTAGGCGGTTAGAGTCCCAGGGACTAAGAAGGCTGGCCATAGATGGAGGGGGAGCCTGGGGCGATCACCAAGTCAGGGTAGAGTGAAGGAGCTGAGAGGGGCCTAATGTGGGCACTCATGCACTGGTTCCTGACCACAGATAGGGTCATTACATAGGGTGAGACTTATGATGGGGTACCCCATTTTTTTTAGTGCACTCCCCTAAACTCTCTGATTTTGGGGGGGGGGCAGTCAAATTTGGGGGTGCATTATGAAGGGTGATGGGGTGCAGATTGGCATTGGTTCTGGGTAGTTTTTGGGGGGCTACCCTTAGTTTTTATTGTTCCGCTCCTCCATTATGGGGTGCACCTCAAAAGAATAGGGGCGTACAGGTTTGCGACAGTTTCTATTACCGACCACAAGGGGGCACCATACAATCCTACTGAAGTTATGGTATTGAAAGGTACAAAAAGGATCATGTGGTGGTACTTAACAAGTGGGGATCCCCAAGAATGTATTGCCTCCCCTACCCTCCGTGCGGCATGTTATAGGGAAATTGGCAAATTTCTATTGAAAATAGACGGCATAGAGCTCCCCGCTATGAAATCTGAGAGAACTAACATTTGCGGAATCAAGGGAGACAGTGGAGCAGATGAATGAGGCAGGGAAAGGGTACCTGTGGCAATTTGTTGGATGGGTCATAGAGAATAATCATGGCAGGCAAATAAGCAGCAGGGCATGGATTGGTAGTGTCTGTAGAGAGTTTGGCGTGCTCTTCAAATTATTTGCCCTACTTACGTTGGGTATGATCCACAGAGGTATGGCCAGGCCTTACTGTTAGGCAGCACATGTGTTTATGATTTAAAGACATGCGCTCTGGGTGTGCTGAGAGTGGCTGTACAGAGCGGTAAGTGTCTGTGTACCCGAGCAATGTGCATCCAACCGCTCACTTGAGACTGAACAGTGACAGAAGTAGCTGGGTTCCTGATGGAATGTAAATGGAGGGCACATATGAAGGGTGTTTGTGGTCACTCAGAGGATTGAAACATGGTTGGTGCACTACCAAAGCAGTGGTACCAGGAGGGAACATTTGAGGGGTAATGAGATGGTGGTATCCAGAGGTCAAAAAAGGTGTAAGAGGCCCTGAGGTTTGGGGATCCTGGTCCCACAGTGAGGGAGGGTTAGAAGTCCCTGCTAAACATTTCTGTCTAACAGTGTCCAAATGTTGCGCAGCCTGGCTACCTCTGTAACTTTTCCCCAGTATCTTTCTATCCTGCAGATGACCGGAGTAAGCTTCTTGGCCTCCTACCCCCAAAGGAGGGCGTGACATTTCTAGCCTTAGGATACTCCCAAAGGGTGCGATACTAAAATTCTGGGGAAAACTTCACTAACCATGCATATTTATGCACCAAACATGAGAATTCCTTACACCTGCAAAGTCTCATATTGGGCTTGTCAGCTTTGAGGTGGTCTAAGTGTTTGTATATGAGGGAAATATCCATCTGTGCTTCCTCTCCCATATGAGGACTATGGAGCTATTGTTCTTCTCTCACATGTCCCTTCAAAGAGACAGGTGACACACTCACTCAGTCACTCAGCAAACATTTATTCTTTAAAACTTTCATCTTTCTGTTTACCTTCCAAACATTCCCCCTTCACAACAAATGCAGGCCAGCCATTCCTCATTTCTCAATCACTCAGTCATGGCAGTCCTCCACTCCGTAGGCCCTGCAAGACCAACATGAACAAGAGGTGTGTCAGCTAGCAGAAGAAAAGCCTCCGTGTGCTCTTCTGTTCATACTGCTGCCCTCTAGTAGCGCTACAGTGCAACTGCAGCATAATAACGGGACTGAGAAGATGGCTGTCCTATGCAAATAATGTCTTCCCATGATTACTTTCTTCTCAGATAATCGCAGGTTTGCGCTCTGGTATCGCCTCCAACATATGGTCTTCAGGCGCATTCAAAAGCAGCCTACCTTTTTTTAGGCTAAGGTTTTTGCCACTCGAAGGCTGCACATGGGGAAGTCACCCTCATTTAGCGGGGTCCCACAGTGACTGCAGTCATCCTCTCTACAGAACCTGGGCGTTCGTGGGCGTTCGGGGGAGTTCTTCAAAGGAAGGAAGGGGGTGTTTCAAACCCCAGTGCCAGCCCAGTGCCAGCCCAGCCCGGCCCGGCCCGGCCAGGCCCAGCCCAGCCCAGCCCAGCCCAGCGCAGCGCTGTGCCGTGCGGTGCTGTGACGCTTCATCCCTTCACCTGTTGCAGCAGGCATGATGCAGACCTGCTGAAGCAAAGGCCTGAATCTGCCCTTTTCTGCCTCTTGGACAAACAACAACCTTTCTGACTTCTTATTGCTTCTGATTAAGGGAGTTGCACTTGCCTCAAACTGTACCCCTCATTTCATTAGGAAGAGCTCATTCTTCACCTTTATTCCTAGCCAAATTCAAAGCCAGCAAACCCCTGATTTGAGGGATCGGCTCGCACCAAATGAAAAATCACCACCATCCATCCTATTTTACTATCAGTCTAGCACCTTCCTCGTAGTCTTGTGCTCAGTTATTCCCACCGAGGCCACATTTGCGCTCCACAATACACCGAATTTAAAAGACAAAGAATGAATGCATCAATAAAGGAAGCTAAGGCTTTGTCCCTATTGAACCTACTTAAGAAAAAGGGGGGGATGGTGAAAGGTCATCAGGGAAATGATTTGTAATTTTGGGGCACACGTGCCAAAAAGAGTGGCCATTTTTCTCCTCTGTTTTTTCAAGTGAAAATAAACTTCGCCATCGGAAATAAAAGCAGTGTTTGACATTTTTCCAACTTAGGGAACTTTGAGAGCATTGGCAGGATTTGAACCCTCGTCCTGTGAGAGCCTGTGCCACCAGAGGCACAAGACTTACCATTGTGCTATAGCCCCTTGCTGGTCTAAAGCTTTGCAGTAGTAACTATAAGCAAGATACAAGCTCTGATGTCATCGGCTGTAGTTTCCAGTGCATGAAAAGGATGACCATGATATAGGGACGATTAGATAAGCTACTGACATGGAAACCAGCGTGGTCCAGTGGGTAAGTTCCTGCCTTCCAGCCAGACGACCAGGGTTCAAGTCCCGGCTTCGGCACCAGGTGACTGATGGGGATGCAGCAGAGGTAAGTTGGGGGTGGGTCGGTCTGGCCAATGGGTAAGTAAAATGTGTGGGTGTGTCAAACGAGATTGGGATCATGCCTGGTGAATGGTGGTTGGTAAGTAACATGGGTGTGGTGAGAGCAAAGGGTGGGATGTGTAGCTGTTAGGGGGGTGTAGGAGGAGCTTAGGCAAATTAGGTGGGGGTCAGAGAGCAAGAGACCAGGTGTAGTGGAGAGCAAGGGTAGGCGGTTAGAGTCCCAGGGACTAAGAAGGCTGGCCATAGATGGAGGGGGAGCCTGGGGCGATCACCAAGTCAGGGTAGAGTGAAGGAGCTGAGAGGGGCCTAATGTGGGCACTCATGCACTGGTTCCTGACCACAGATAGGGTCATTACATAGGGTGAGACTTATGATGGGGTACCCCATTTTTTTTAGTGCACTCCCCTAAACTCTCTGATTTTGGGGGGGGGGCAGTCAAATTTGGGGGTGCATTATGAAGGGTGATGGGGTGCAGATTGGCATTGGTTCTGGGTAGTTTTTGGGGGGCTACCCTTAGTTTTTATTGTTCCGCTCCTCCATTATGGGGTGCACCTCAAAAGAATAGGGGCGTACAGGTTTGCGACAGTTTCTATTACCGACCACAAGGGGGCACCATACAATCCTACTGAAGTTATGGTATTGAAAGGTACAAAAAGGATCATGTGGTGGTACTTAACAAGTGGGGATCCCCAAGAATGTATTGCCTCCCCTACCCTCCGTGCGGCATGTTATAGGGAAATTGGCAAATTTCTATTGAAAATAGACGGCATAGAGCTCCCCGCTATGAAATCTGAGAGAACTAACATTTGCGGAATCAAGGGAGACAGTGGAGCAGATGAATGAGGCAGGGAAAGGGTACCTGTGGCAATTTGTTGGATGGGTCATAGAGAATAATCATGGCAGGCAAATAAGCAGCAGGGCATGGATTGGTAGTGTCTGTAGAGAGTTTGGCGTGCTCTTCAAATTATTTGCCCTACTTACGTTGGGTATGATCCACAGAGGTATGGCCAGGCCTTACTGTTAGGCAGCACATGTGTTTATGATTTAAAGACATGCGCTCTGGGTGTGCTGAGAGTGGCTGTACAGAGCGGTAAGTGTCTGTGTACCCGAGCAATGTGCATCCAACCGCTCACTTGAGACTGAACAGTGACAGAAGTAGCTGGGTTCCTGATGGAATGTAAATGGAGGGCACATATGAAGGGTGTTTGTGGTCACTCAGAGGATTGAAACATGGTTGGTGCACTACCAAAGCAGTGGTACCAGGAGGGAACATTTGAGGGGTAATGAGATGGTGGTATCCAGAGGTCAAAAAAGGTGTAAGAGGCCCTGAGGTTTGGGGATCCTGGTCCCACAGTGAGGGAGGGTTAGAAGTCCCTGCTAAACATTTCTGTCTAACAGTGTCCAAATGTTGCGCAGCCTGGCTACCTCTGTAACTTTTCCCCAGTATCTTTCTATCCTGCAGATGACCGGAGTAAGCTTCTTGGCCTCCTACCCCCAAAGGAGGGCGTGACATTTCTAGCCTTAGGATACTCCCAAAGGGTGCGATACTAAAATTCTGGGGAAAACTTCACTAACCATGCATATTTATGCACCAAACATGAGAATTCCTTACACCTGCAAAGTCTCATATTGGGCTTGTCAGCTTTGAGGTGGTCTAAGTGTTTGTATATGAGGGAAATATCCATCTGTGCTTCCTCTCCCATATGAGGACTATGGAGCTATTGTTCTTCTCTCACATGTCCCTTCAAAGAGACAGGTGACACACTCACTCAGTCACTCAGCAAACATTTATTCTTTAAAACTTTCATCTTTCTGTTTACCTTCCAAACATTCCCCCTTCACAACAAATGCAGGCCAGCCATTCCTCATTTCTCAATCACTCAGTCATGGCAGTCCTCCACTCCGTAGGCCCTGCAAGACCAACATGAACAAGAGGTGTGTCAGCTAGCAGAAGAAAAGCCTCCGTGTGCTCTTCTGTTCATACTGCTGCCCTCTAGTAGCGCTACAGTGCAACTGCAGCATAATAACGGGACTGAGAAGATGGCTGTCCTATGCAAATAATGTCTTCCCATGATTACTTTCTTCTCAGATAATCGCAGGTTTGCGCTCTGGTATCGCCTCCAACATATGGTCTTCAGGCGCATTCAAAAGCAGCCTACCTTTTTTTAGGCTAAGGTTTTTGCCACTCGAAGGCTGCACATGGGGAAGTCACCCTCATTTAGCGGGGTCCCACAGTGACTGCAGTCATCCTCTCTACAGAACCTGGGCGTTCGTGGGCGTTCGGGGGAGTTCTTCAAAGGAAGGAAGGGGGTGTTTCAAACCCCAGTGCCAGCCCAGTGCCAGCCCAGCCCGGCCCGGCCCGGCCAGGCCCAGCCCAGCCCAGCCCAGCCCAGCGCAGCGCTGTGCCGTGCGGTGCTGTGACGCTTCATCCCTTCACCTGTTGCAGCAGGCATGATGCAGACCTGCTGAAGCAAAGGCCTGAATCTGCCCTTTTCTGCCTCTTGGACAAACAACAACCTTTCTGACTTCTTATTGCTTCTGATTAAGGGAGTTGCACTTGCCTCAAACTGTACCCCTCATTTCATTAGGAAGAGCTCATTCTTCACCTTTATTCCTAGCCAAATTCAAAGCCAGCAAACCCCTGATTTGAGGGATCGGCTCGCACCAAATGAAAAATCACCACCATCCATCCTATTTTACTATCAGTCTAGCACCTTCCTCGTAGTCTTGTGCTCAGTTATTCCCACCGAGGCCACATTTGCGCTCCACAATACACCGAATTTAAAAGACAAAGAATGAATGCATCAATAAAGGAAGCTAAGGCTTTGTCCCTATTGAACCTACTTAAGAAAAAGGGGGGGATGGTGAAAGGTCATCAGGGAAATGATTTGTAATTTTGGGGCACACGTGCCAAAAAGAGTGGCCATTTTTCTCCTCTGTTTTTTCAAGTGAAAATAAACTTCGCCATCGGAAATAAAAGCAGTGTTTGACATTTTTCCAACTTAGGGAACTTTGAGAGCATTGGCAGGATTTGAACCCTCGTCCTGTGAGAGCCTGTGCCACCAGAGGCACAAGACTTACCATTGTGCTATAGCCCCTTGCTGGTCTAAAGCTTTGCAGTAGTAACTATAAGCAAGATACAAGCTCTGATGTCATCGGCTGTAGTTTCCAGTGCATGAAAAGGATGACCATGATATAGGGACGATTAGATAAGCTACTGACATGGAAACCAGCGTGGTCCAGTGGGTAAGTTCCTGCCTTCCAGCCAGACGACCAGGGTTCAAGTCCCGGCTTCGGCACCAGGTGACTGATGGGGATGCAGCAGAGGTAAGTTGGGGGTGGGTCGGTCTGGCCAATGGGTAAGTAAAATGTGTGGGTGTGTCAAACGAGATTGGGATCATGCCTGGTGAATGGTGGTTGGTAAGTAACATGGGTGTGGTGAGAGCAAAGGGTGGGATGTGTAGCTGTTAGGGGGGTGTAGGAGGAGCTTAGGCAAATTAGGTGGGGGTCAGAGAGCAAGAGACCAGGTGTAGTGGAGAGCAAGGGTAGGCGGTTAGAGTCCCAGGGACTAAGAAGGCTGGCCATAGATGGAGGGGGAGCCTGGGGCGATCACCAAGTCAGGGTAGAGTGAAGGAGCTGAGAGGGGCCTAATGTGGGCACTCATGCACTGGTTCCTGACCACAGATAGGGTCATTACATAGGGTGAGACTTATGATGGGGTACCCCATTTTTTTTAGTGCACTCCCCTAAACTCTCTGATTTTGGGGGGGGGGCAGTCAAATTTGGGGGTGCATTATGAAGGGTGATGGGGTGCAGATTGGCATTGGTTCTGGGTAGTTTTTGGGGGGCTACCCTTAGTTTTTATTGTTCCGCTCCTCCATTATGGGGTGCACCTCAAAAGAATAGGGGCGTACAGGTTTGCGACAGTTTCTATTACCGACCACAAGGGGGCACCATACAATCCTACTGAAGTTATGGTATTGAAAGGTACAAAAAGGATCATGTGGTGGTACTTAACAAGTGGGGATCCCCAAGAATGTATTGCCTCCCCTACCCTCCGTGCGGCATGTTATAGGGAAATTGGCAAATTTCTATTGAAAATAGACGGCATAGAGCTCCCCGCTATGAAATCTGAGAGAACTAACATTTGCGGAATCAAGGGAGACAGTGGAGCAGATGAATGAGGCAGGGAAAGGGTACCTGTGGCAATTTGTTGGATGGGTCATAGAGAATAATCATGGCAGGCAAATAAGCAGCAGGGCATGGATTGGTAGTGTCTGTAGAGAGTTTGGCGTGCTCTTCAAATTATTTGCCCTACTTACGTTGGGTATGATCCACAGAGGTATGGCCAGGCCTTACTGTTAGGCAGCACATGTGTTTATGATTTAAAGACATGCGCTCTGGGTGTGCTGAGAGTGGCTGTACAGAGCGGTAAGTGTCTGTGTACCCGAGCAATGTGCATCCAACCGCTCACTTGAGACTGAACAGTGACAGAAGTAGCTGGGTTCCTGATGGAATGTAAATGGAGGGCACATATGAAGGGTGTTTGTGGTCACTCAGAGGATTGAAACATGGTTGGTGCACTACCAAAGCAGTGGTACCAGGAGGGAACATTTGAGGGGTAATGAGATGGTGGTATCCAGAGGTCAAAAAAGGTGTAAGAGGCCCTGAGGTTTGGGGATCCTGGTCCCACAGTGAGGGAGGGTTAGAAGTCCCTGCTAAACATTTCTGTCTAACAGTGTCCAAATGTTGCGCAGCCTGGCTACCTCTGTAACTTTTCCCCAGTATCTTTCTATCCTGCAGATGACCGGAGTAAGCTTCTTGGCCTCCTACCCCCAAAGGAGGGCGTGACATTTCTAGCCTTAGGATACTCCCAAAGGGTGCGATACTAAAATTCTGGGGAAAACTTCACTAACCATGCATATTTATGCACCAAACATGAGAATTCCTTACACCTGCAAAGTCTCATATTGGGCTTGTCAGCTTTGAGGTGGTCTAAGTGTTTGTATATGAGGGAAATATCCATCTGTGCTTCCTCTCCCATATGAGGACTATGGAGCTATTGTTCTTCTCTCACATGTCCCTTCAAAGAGACAGGTGACACACTCACTCAGTCACTCAGCAAACATTTATTCTTTAAAACTTTCATCTTTCTGTTTACCTTCCAAACATTCCCCCTTCACAACAAATGCAGGCCAGCCATTCCTCATTTCTCAATCACTCAGTCATGGCAGTCCTCCACTCCGTAGGCCCTGCAAGACCAACATGAACAAGAGGTGTGTCAGCTAGCAGAAGAAAAGCCTCGGTGTGCTCTTCTGTTCATACTGCTGCCCTCTAGTAGCGCTACAGTGCAACTGCAGCATAATAACGGGACTGAGAAGATGGCTGTCCTATGCAAATAATGTCTTCCCATGATTACTTTCTTCTCAGATAATCGCAGGTTTGCGCTCTGGTATCGCCTCCAACATATGGTCTTCAGGCGCATTCAAAAGCAGCCTACCTTTTTTTAGGCTAAGGTTTTTGCCACTCGAAGGCTGCACATGGGGAAGTCACCCTCATTTAGCGGGGTCCCACAGTGACTGCAGTCATCCTCTCTACAGAACCTGGGCGTTCGTGGGCGTTCGGGGGAGTTCTTCAAAGGAAGGAAGGGGGTGTTTCAAACCCCAGTGCCAGCCCAGTGCCAGCCCAGCCCGGCCCGGCCCGGCCAGGCCCAGCCCAGCCCAGCCCAGCCCAGCCCAGCGCAGCGCTGTGCCGTGCGGTGCTGTGACGCTTCATCCCTTCACCTGTTGCAGCAGGCATGATGCAGACCTGCTGAAGCAAAGGCCTGAATCTGCCCTTTTCTGCCTCTTGGACAAACAACAACCTTTCTGACTTCTTATTGCTTCTGATTAAGGGAGTTGCACTTGCCTCAAACTGTACCCCTCATTTCATTAGGAAGAGCTCATTCTTCACCTTTATTCCTAGCCAAATTCAAAGCCAGCAAACCCCTGATTTGAGGGATCGGCTCGCACCAAATGAAAAATCACCACCATCCATCCTATTTTACTATCAGTCTAGCACCTTCCTCGTAGTCTTGTGCTCAGTTATTCCCACCGAGGCCACATTTGCGCTCCACAATACACCGAATTTAAAAGACAAAGAATGAATGCATCAATAAAGGAAGCTAAGGCTTTGTCCCTATTGAACCTACTTAAGAAAAAGGGGGGGATGGTGAAAGGTCATCAGGGAAATGATTTGTAATTTTGGGGCACACGTGCCAAAAAGAGTGGCCATTTTTCTCCTCTGTTTTTTCAAGTGAAAATAAACTTCGCCATCGGAAATAAAAGCAGTGTTTGACATTTTTCCAACTTAGGGAACTTTGAGAGCATTGGCAGGATTTGAACCCTCGTCCTGTGAGAGCCTGTGCCACCAGAGGCACAAGACTTACCATTGTGCTATAGCCCCTTGCTGGTCTAAAGCTTTGCAGTAGTAACTATAAGCAAGATACAAGCTCTGATGTCATCGGCTGTAGTTTCCAGTGCATGAAAAGGATGACCATGATATAGGGACGATTAGATAAGCTACTGACATGGAAACCAGCGTGGTCCAGTGGGTAAGTTCCTGCCTTCCAGCCAGACGACCAGGGTTCAAGTCCCGGCTTCGGCACCAGGTGACTGATGGGAATGCAGCAGAGGTAAATTGGGGGTGGGTCGGCCTGGCCAATGGGTAAGTAAAACATGTGTGGGTGTGTCAAACGAGATTGGGATCATGCCTGGTGAATGGTGGTTGGTAAGTAACATGGGTGTGGTGAGAGCAAAGGGTGGGATGTGTAGCTGTTAGGGGGGTGTAGGAGGAGCTTAGGCAAATTGGGTGGGGGTCAGAGAGCAAGAGACCAGGTGTAGTGGAGAGCAAGGGTAGGCGGTTAGAGTCCCAGGGACTAAGAAGGCTGGCCATAGATGGAGGGGGAGCCTGGGGCGATCACCAAGTCAGGGTAGAGTGAAGGAGCTGAGAGGGGCCTAATGTGGGCACTCATGCACTGGTTCCTGACCACAGATAGGGTCATTACATAGGGTGAGACTTATGATGGGGTACCCCATTTTTTTTAGTGCACTCCCCTAAACTCTCTGATTTTGGGGGGGGGGGCAGTCAAATTTGGGGGTGCATTATGAAGGGTGATGGGGTGCAGATTGGCATTGGTTCTGGGTAGTTTTTGGGGGGCTACCCTTAGTTTTTATTGTTCCGCTCCTCCATTATGGGGTGCACCTCAAAAGAATAGGGGCGTACAGGTTTGCGACAGTTTCTATTACCGACCACAAGGGGGCACCATACAATCCTACTGAAGTTATGGTATTGAAAGGTACAAAAAGGATCATGTGGTGGTACTTAACAAGTGGGGATCCCCAAGAATGTATTGCCTCCCCTACCCTCCGTGCGGCATGTTATAGGGAAATTGGCAAATTTCTATTGAAAATAGACGGCATAGAGCTCCCCGCTATGAAATCTGAGAGAACTAACATTTGCGGAATCAAGGGAGGCAGTGGAGCAGATGAATGAGGCAGGGAAAGGGTACCTGTGGCAATTTGTTGGATGGGTCATAGAGAATAATCATGGCAGGCAAATAAGCAGCAGGGCATGGATTGGTAGTGTCTGTAGAGAGTTTGGCGTGCTCTTCAATTTATTTGCCCTACTTACGTTGGGTATGATCCACAGAGGTATGGCCAGGCCTTACTGTTAGGCAGCACATGTGTTTATGATTTAAAGACATGCGCTCTGGGTGTGCTGAGAGTGGCTGTACAGAGCGGTAAGTGTCTGTGTACCCGAGCAATGTGCATCCAACCGCTCACTTGAGACTGAACAGTGACAGAAGTAGCTGGGTTCCTGATGGAATGTAAACGGAGGGCACATATGAAGGGTGTTTGTGGTCACTTAGAGGATTGAAACATGGTTGGTGTACTACCAAAGCAGTGGTACCAGGAGGGAACATTTGAGGGGTAATGAGATGGTGGTATCCAGAGGTCAAAAAAGGTGTAAGAGGCCCTGAGGTTTGGGGATCCTGGTCCCACAGTGAGGGAGGGTTAGAAGTCCCTGCTAAACATTTCTGTCTAACAGTGTCCAAATGTTGCGCAGCCTGGCTACCTCTGTAACTTTTCCCCAGTATCTTTCTATCCTGCAGATGACCGGAGTAAGCTTCTTGGCCTCCTACCCCCAAAGGAGGGCGTGACATTTCTAGCCTTAGGATACTCCCAAAGGGTGCGATACTAAAATTCTGGGGAAAACTTCACTAACCATGCATATTTATGCACCAAACATGAGAATTCCTTACACCTGCAAAGTCTCATATTGGGCTTGTCAGCTTTGAGGTGGTCTAAGTGTTTGTATATGAGGGAAATATCCATCTGTGCTTCCTCTCCCATATGAGGACTATGGAGCTATTGTTCTTCTCTCACATGTCCCTTCAAAGAGACAGGTGACACACTCACTCAGTCACTCAGCAAACATTTATTCTTTAAAACTTTCATCTTTCTGTTTACCTTCCAAACATTCCCCCTTCACAACAAATGCAGGCCAGCCATTCCTCATTTCTCAATCACTCAGTCATGGCAGTCCTCCACTCCGTAGGCCCTGCAAGACCAACATGAACAAGAGGTGTGTCAGCTAGCAGAAGAAAAGCCTCGGTGTGCTCTTCTGTTCATACTGCTGCCCTCTAGTAACGCTACAGTGCAACTGCAGCATAATAACGGGACTGAGAAGATGGCTGTCCTATGCAAATAATGTCTTCCCATGATTACTTTCTTCTCAGATAATCGCAGGTTTGCGCTCTGGTATCGCCTCCAACATATGGTCTTCAGGCGCATTCAAAAGCAGCCTACCTTTTTTTAGGCTAAGGTTTTTGCCACTCGAAGGCTGCACATGGGGAAGTCACCCTCATTTAGCGGGGTCCCACAGTGACTGCAGTCATCCTCTCTACAGAACCTGGGCGTTCGTGGGCGTTCGGGGGAGTTCTTCAAAGGAAGGAAGGGGGTGTTTCAAACCCCAGTGCCAGCCCAGTGCCAGCCCAGCCCGGCCCGGCCCGGCCAGGCCCAGCCCAGCCCAGCCCAGCCCAGCGCAGCGCTGTGCCGTGCGGTGCTGTGACGCTTCATCCCTTCACCTGTTGCAGCAGGCATGATGCAGACCTGCTGAAGCAAAGGCCTGAATCTGCCCTTTTCTGCCTCTTGGACAAACAACAACCTTTCTGACTTCTTATTGCTTCTGATTAAGGGAGTTGCACTTGCCTCAAACTGTACCCCTCATTTCATTAGGAAGAGCTCATTCTTCACCTTTATTCCTAGCCAAATTCAAAGCCAGCAAACCCCTGATTTGAGGGATCGGCTCGCACCAAATGAAAAATCACCACCATCCATCCTATTTTACTATCAGTCTAGCACCTTCCTCGTAGTCTTGTGCTCAGTTATTCCCACCGAGGCCACATTTGCGCTCCACAATACACCGAATTTAAAAGACAAAGAATGAATGCATCAATAAAGGAAGCTAAGGCTTTGTCCCTATTGAACCTACTTAAGAAAAAGGGGGGGATGGTGAAAGGTCATCAGGGAAATGATTTGTAATTTTGGGGCACACGTGCCAAAAAGAGTGGCCATTTTTCTCCTCTGTTTTTTCAAGTGAAAATAAACTTCGCCATCGGAAATAAAAGCAGTGTTTGACATTTTTCCAACTTAGGGAACTTTGAGAGCATTGGCAGGATTTGAACCCTCGTCCTGTGAGAGCCTGTGCCACCAGAGGCACAAGACTTACCATTGTGCTATAGCCCCTTGCTGGTCTAAAGCTTTGCAGTAGTAACTATAAGCAAGATACAAGCTCTGATGTCATCGGCTGTAGTTTCCAGTGCATGAAAAGGATGACCATGATATAGGGACGATTAGATAAGCTACTGACATGGAAACCAGCGTGGTCCAGTGGGTAAGTTCCTGCCTTCCAGCCAGACGACCAGGGTTCAAGTCCCGGCTTCGGCACCAGGTGACTGATGGGAATGCAGCAGAGGTAAATTGGGGGTGGGTCGGCCTGGCCAATGGGTAAGTAAAACATGTGTGGGTGTGTCAAACGAGATTGGGATCATGCCTGGTGAATGGTGGTTGGTAAGTAACATGGGTGTGGTGAGAGCAAAGGGTGGGATGTGTAGCTGTTAGGGGGGTGTAGGAGGAGCTTAGGCAAATTGGGTGGGGGTCAGAGAGCAAGAGACCAGGTGTAGTGGAGAGCAAGGGTAGGCGGTTAGAGTCCCAGGGACTAAGAAGGCTGGCCATAGATGGAGGGGGAGCCTGGGGCGATCACCAAGTCAGGGTAGAGTGAAGGAGCTGAGAGGGGCCTAATGTGGGCACTCATGCACTGGTTCCTGACCACAGATAGGGTCATTACATAGGGTGAGACTTATGATGGGGTACCCCATTTTTTTTAGTGCACTCCCCTAAACTCTCTGATTTTGGGGGGGGGGGCAGTCAAATTTGGGGGTGCATTATGAAGGGTGATGGGGTGCAGATTGGCATTGGTTCTGGGTAGTTTTTGGGGGGCTACCCTTAGTTTTTATTGTTCCGCTCCTCCATTATGGGGTGCACCTCAAAAGAATAGGGGCGTACAGGTTTGCGACAGTTTCTATTACCGACCACAAGGGGGCACCATACAATCCTACTGAAGTTATGGTATTGAAAGGTACAAAAAGGATTATGTGGTGGTACTTAACAAGTGGGGATCCCCAAGAATGTATTGCCTCCCCTACCCTCCGTGCGGCATGTTATAGGGAAATTGGCAAATTTCTATTGAAAATAGACGGCATAGAGCTCCCCGCTATGAAATCTGAGAGAACTAACATTTGCGGAATCAAGGGAGACAGTGGAGCAGATGAATGAGGCAGGGAAAGGGTACCTGTGGCAATTTGTTGGATGGGTCATAGAGAATAATCATGGCAGGCAAATAAGCAGCAGGGCATGGATTGGTAGTGTCTGTAGAGAGTTTGGCGTGCTCTTCAAATTATTTGCCCTACTTACGTTGGGTATGATCCACAGAGGTATGGCCAGGCCTTACTGTTAGGCAGCACATGTGTTTATGATTTAAAGACATGCGCTCTGGGTGTGCTGAGAGTGGCTGTACAGAGCGGTAAGTGTCTGTGTACCCGAGCAATGTGCATCCAACCGCTCACTTGAGACTGAACAGTGACAGAAGTAGCTGGGTTCCTGATGGAATGTAAATGGAGGGCACATATGAAGGGTGTTTGTGGTCACTCAGAGGATTGAAACATGGTTGGTGCACTACCAAAGCAGTGGTACCAGGAGGGAACATTTGAGGGGTAATGAGATGGTGGTATCCAGAGGTCAAAAAAGGTGTAAGAGGCCCTGAGGTTTGGGGATCCTGGTCCCACAGTGAGGGAGGGTTAGAAGTCCCTGCTAAACATTTCTGTCTAACAGTGTCCAAATGTTGCGCAGCCTGGCTACCTCTGTAACTTTTCCCCAGTATCTTTCTATCCTGCAGATGACCGGAGTAAGCTTCTTGGCCTCCTACCCCCAAAGGAGGGCGTGACATTTCTAGCCTTAGGATACTCCCAAAGGGTGCGATACTAAAATTCTGGGGAAAACTTCACTAACCATGCATATTTATGCACCAAACATGAGAATTCCTTACACCTGCAAAGTCTCATATTGGGCTTGTCAGCTTTGAGGTGGTCTAAGTGTTTGTATATGAGGGAAATATCCATCTGTGCTTCCTCTCCCATATGAGGACTATGGAGCTATTGTTCTTCTCTCACATGTCCCTTCAAAGAGACAGGTGACACACTCACTCAGTCACTCAGCAAACATTTATTCTTTAAAACTTTCATCTTTCTGTTTACCTTCCAAACATTCCCCCTTCACAACAAATGCAGGCCAGCCATTCCTCATTTCTCAATCACTCAGTCATGGCAGTCCTCCACTCCGTAGGCCCTGCAAGACCAACATGAACAAGAGGTGTGTCAGCTAGCAGAAGAAAAGCCTCCGTGTGCTCTTCTGTTCATACTGCTGCCCTCTAGTAGCGCTACAGTGCAACTGCAGCATAATAACGGGACTGAGAAGATGGCTGTCCTATGCAAATAATGTCTTCCCATGATTACTTTCTTCTCAGATAATCGCAGGTTTGCGCTCTGGTATCGCCTCCAACATATGGTCTTCAGGCGCATTCAAAAGCAGCCTACCTTTTTTTAGGCTAAGGTTTTTGCCACTCGAAGGCTGCACATGGGGAAGTCACCCTCATTTAGCGGGGTCCCACAGTGACTGCAGTCATCCTCTCTACAGAACCTGGGCGTTCGTGGGCGTTCGGGGGAGTTCTTCAAAGGAAGGAAGGGGGTGTTTCAAACCCCAGTGCCAGCCCAGTGCCAGCCCAGCCCGGCCCGGCCCGGCCAGGCCCAGCCCAGCCCAGCCCAGCCCAGCCCAGCGCAGCGCTGTGCCGTGCGGTGCTGTGACGCTTCATCCCTTCACCTGTTGCAGCAGGCATGATGCAGACCTGCTGAAGCAAAGGCCTGAATCTGCCCTTTTCTGCCTCTTGGACAAACAACAACCTTTCTGACTTCTTATTGCTTCTGATTAAGGGAGTTGCACTTGCCTCAAACTGTACCCCTCATTTCATTAGGAAGAGCTCATTCTTCACCTTTATTCCTAGCCAAATTCAAAGCCAGCAAACCCCTGATTTGAGGGATCGGCTCGCACCAAATGAAAAATCACCACCATCCATCCTATTTTACTATCAGTCTAGCACCTTCCTCGTAGTCTTGTGCTCAGTTATTCCCACCGAGGCCACATTTGCGCTCCACAATACACCGAATTTAAAAGACAAAGAATGAATGCATCAATAAAGGAAGCTAAGGCTTTGTCCCTATTGAACCTACTTAAGAAAAAGGGGGGGATGGTGAAAGGTCATCAGGGAAATGATTTGTAATTTTGGGGCACACGTGCCAAAAAGAGTGGCCATTTTTCTCCTCTGTTTTTTCAAGTGAAAATAAACTTCGCCATCGGAAATAAAAGCAGTGTTTGACATTTTTCCAACTTAGGGAACTTTGAGAGCATTGGCAGGATTTGAACCCTCGTCCTGTGAGAGCCTGTGCCACCAGAGGCACAAGACTTACCATTGTGCTATAGCCCCTTGCTGGTCTAAAGCTTTGCAGTAGTAACTATAAGCAAGATACAAGCTCTGATGTCATCGGCTGTAGTTTCCAGTGCATGAAAAGGATGACCATGATATAGGGACGATTAGATAAGCTACTGACATGGAAACCAGCGTGGTCCAGTGGGTAAGTTCCTGCCTTCCAGCCAGACGACCAGGGTTCAAGTCCCGGCTTCGGCACCAGGTGACTGATGGGAATGCAGCAGAGGTAAATTGGGGGTGGGTCGGCCTGGCCAATGGGTAAGTAAAACATGTGTGGGTGTGTCAAACGAGATTGGGATCATGCCTGGTGAATGGTGGTTGGTAAGTAACATGGGTGTGGTGAGAGCAAAGGGTGGGATGTGTAGCTGTTAGGGGGGTGTAGGAGGAGCTTAGGCAAATTGGGTGGGGGTCAGAGAGCAAGAGACCAGGTGTAGTGGAGAGCAAGGGTAGGCGGTTAGAGTCCCAGGGACTAAGAAGGCTGGCCATAGATGGAGGGGGAGCCTGGGGCGATCACCAAGTCAGGGTAGAGTGAAGGAGCTGAGAGGGGCCTAATGTGGGCACTCATGCACTGGTTCCTGACCACAGATAGGGTCATTACATAGGGTGAGACTTATGATGGGGTACCCCATTTTTTTTAGTGCACTCCCCTAAACTCTCTGATTTTGGGGGGGGGGGCAGTCAAATTTGGGGGTGCATTATGAAGGGTGATGGGGTGCAGATTGGCATTGGTTCTGGGTAGTTTTTGGGGGGCTACCCTTAGTTTTTATTGTTCCGCTCCTCCATTATGGGGTGCACCTCAAAAGAATAGGGGCGTACAGGTTTGCGACAGTTTCTATTACCGACCACAAGGGGGCACCATACAATCCTACTGAAGTTATGGTATTGAAAGGTACAAAAAGGATTATGTGGTGGTACTTAACAAGTGGGGATCCCCAAGAATGTATTGCCTCCCCTACCCTCCGTGCGGCATGTTATAGGGAAATTGGCAAATTTCTATTGAAAATAGACGGCATAGAGCTCCCCGCTATGAAATCTGAGAGAACTAACATTTGCGGAATCAAGGGAGACAGTGGAGCAGATGAATGAGGCAGGGAAAGGGTACCTGTGGCAATTTGTTGGATGGGTCATAGAGAATAATCATGGCAGGCAAATAAGCAGCAGGGCATGGATTGGTAGTGTCTGTAGAGAGTTTGGCGTGCTCTTCAAATTATTTGCCCTACTTACGTTGGGTATGATCCACAGAGGTATGGCCAGGCCTTACTGTTAGGCAGCACATGTGTTTATGATTTAAAGACATGCGCTCTGGGTGTGCTGAGAGTGGCTGTACAGAGCGGTAAGTGTCTGTGTACCCGAGCAATGTGCATCCAACCGCTCACTTGAGACTGAACAGTGACAGAAGTAGCTGGGTTCCTGATGGAATGTAAATGGAGGGCACATATGAAGGGTGTTTGTGGTCACTCAGAGGATTGAAACATGGTTGGTGCACTACCAAAGCAGTGGTACCAGGAGGGAACATTTGAGGGGTAATGAGATGGTGGTATCCAGAGGTCAAAAAAGGTGTAAGAGGCCCTGAGGTTTGGGGATCCTGGTCCCACAGTGAGGGAGGGTTAGAAGTCCCTGCTAAACATTTCTGTCTAACAGTGTCCAAATGTTGCGCAGCCTGGCTACCTCTGTAACTTTTCCCCAGTATCTTTCTATCCTGCAGATGACCGGAGTAAGCTTCTTGGCCTCCTACCCCCAAAGGAGGGCGTGACATTTCTAGCCTTAGGATACTCCCAAAGGGTGCGATACTAAAATTCTGGGGAAAACTTCACTAACCATGCATATTTATGCACCAAACATGAGAATTCCTTACACCTGCAAAGTCTCATATTGGGCTTGTCAGCTTTGAGGTGGTCTAAGTGTTTGTATATGAGGGAAATATCCATCTGTGCTTCCTCTCCCATATGAGGACTATGGAGCTATTGTTCTTCTCTCACATGTCCCTTCAAAGAGACAGGTGACACACTCACTCAGTCACTCAGCAAACATTTATTCTTTAAAACTTTCATCTTTCTGTTTACCTTCCAAACATTCCCCCTTCACAACAAATGCAGGCCAGCCATTCCTCATTTCTCAATCACTCAGTCATGGCAGTCCTCCACTCCGTAGGCCCTGCAAGACCAACATGAACAAGAGGTGTGTCAGCTAGCAGAAGAAAAGCCTCCGTGTGCTCTTCTGTTCATACTGCTGCCCTCTAGTAGCGCTACAGTGCAACTGCAGCATAATAACGGGACTGAGAAGATGGCTGTCCTATGCAAATAATGTCTTCCCATGATTACTTTCTTCTCAGATAATCGCAGGTTTGCGCTCTGGTATCGCCTCCAACATATGGTCTTCAGGCGCATTCAAAAGCAGCCTACCTTTTTTTAGGCTAAGGTTTTTGCCACTCGAAGGCTGCACATGGGGAAGTCACCCTCATTTAGCGGGGTCCCACAGTGACTGCAGTCATCCTCTCTACAGAACCTGGGCGTTCGTGGGCGTTCGGGGGAGTTCTTCAAAGGAAGGAAGGGGGTGTTTCAAACCCCAGTGCCAGCCCAGTGCCAGCCCAGCCCGGCCCGGCCCGGCCAGGCCCAGCCCAGCCCAGCCCAGCCCAGCGCAGCGCTGTGCCGTGCGGTGCTGTGACGCTTCATCCCTTCACCTGTTGCAGCAGGCATGATGCAGACCTGCTGAAGCAAAGGCCTGAATCTGCCCTTTTCTGCCTCTTGGACAAACAACAACCTTTCTGACTTCTTATTGCTTCTGATTAAGGGAGTTGCACTTGCCTCAAACTGTACCCCTCATTTCATTAGGAAGAGCTCATTCTTCACCTTTATTCCTAGCCAAATTCAAAGCCAGCAAACCCCTGATTTGAGGGATCGGCTCGCACCAAATGAAAAATCACCACCATCCATCCTATTTTACTATCAGTCTAGCACCTTCCTCGTAGTCTTGTGCTCAGTTATTCCCACCGAGGCCACATTTGCGCTCCACAATACACCGAATTTAAAAGACAAAGAATGAATGCATCAATAAAGGAAGCTAAGGCTTTGTCCCTATTGAACCTACTTAAGAAAAAGGGGGGGATGGTGAAAGGTCATCAGGGAAATGATTTGTAATTTTGGGGCACACGTGCCAAAAAGAGTGGCCATTTTTCTCCTCTGTTTTTTCAAGTGAAAATAAACTTCGCCATCGGAAATAAAAGCAGTGTTTGACATTTTTCCAACTTAGGGAACTTTGAGAGCATTGGCAGGATTTGAACCCTCGTCCTGTGAGAGCCTGTGCCACCAGAGGCACAAGACTTACCATTGTGCTATAGCCCCTTGCTGGTCTAAAGCTTTGCAGTAGTAACTATAAGCAAGATACAAGCTCTGATGTCATCGGCTGTAGTTTCCAGTGCATGAAAAGGATGACCATGATATAGGGACGATTAGATAAACTACTGACATGGAAACCAGCGTGGTCCAGTGGGTAAGTTCCTGCCTTCCAGCCAGACGACCAGGGTTCAAGTCCCGGCTTCGGCACCAGGTGACTGATGGGAATGCAGCAGAGGTAAATTGGGGGTGGGTCGGCCTGGCCAATGGGTAAGTAAAACATGTGTGGGTGTGTCAAACGAGATTGGGATCATGCCTGGTGAATGGTGGTTGGTAAGTAACATGGGTGTGGTGAGAGCAAAGGGTGGGATGTGTAGCTGTTAGGGGGGTGTAGGAGGAGCTTAGGCAAATTGGGTGGGGGTCAGAGAGCAAGAGACCAGGTGTAGTGGAGAGCAAGGGTAGGCGGTTAGAGTCCCAGGGACTAAGAAGGCTGGCCATAGATGGAGGGGGAGCCTGGGGCGATCACCAAGTCAGGGTAGAGTGAAGGAGCTGAGAGGGGCCTAATGTGGGCACTCATGCACTGGTTCCTGACCACAGATAGGGTCATTACATAGGGTGAGACTTATGATGGGGTACCCCATTTTTTTTAGTGCACTCCCCTAAACTCTCTGATTTTGGGGGGGGGGGCAGTCAAATTTGGGGGTGCATTATGAAGGGTGATGGGGTGCAGATTGGCATTGGTTCTGGGTAGTTTTTGGGGGGCTACCCTTAGTTTTTATTGTTCCGCTCCTCCATTATGGGGTGCACCTCAAAAGAATAGGGGCGTACAGGTTTGCGACAGTTTCTATTACCGACCACAAGGGGGCACCATACAATCCTACTGAAGTTATGGTATTGAAAGGTACAAAAAGGATTATGTGGTGGTACTTAACAAGTGGGGATCCCCAAGAATGTATTGCCTCCCCTACCCTCCGTGCGGCATGTTATAGGGAAATTGGCAAATTTCTATTGAAAATAGACGGCATAGAGCTCCCCGCTATGAAATCTGAGAGAACTAACATTTGCGGAATCAAGGGAGACAGTGGAGCAGATGAATGAGGCAGGGAAAGGGTACCTGTGGCAATTTGTTGGATGGGTCATAGAGAATAATCATGGCAGGCAAATAAGCAGCAGGGCATGGATTGGTAGTGTCTGTAGAGAGTTTGGCGTGCTCTTCAAATTATTTGCCCTACTTACGTTGGGTATGATCCACAGAGGTATGGCCAGGCCTTACTGTTAGGCAGCACATGTGTTTATGATTTAAAGACATGCGCTCTGGGTGTGCTGAGAGTGGCTGTACAGAGCGGTAAGTGTCTGTGTACCCGAGCAATGTGCATCCAACCGCTCACTTGAGACTGAACAGTGACAGAAGTAGCTGGGTTCCTGATGGAATGTAAATGGAGGGCACATATGAAGGGTGTTTGTGGTCACTCAGAGGATTGAAACATGGTTGGTGCACTACCAAAGCAGTGGTACCAGGAGGGAACATTTGAGGGGTAATGAGATGGTGGTATCCAGAGGTCAAAAAAGGTGTAAGAGGCCCTGAGGTTTGGGGATCCTGGTCCCACAGTGAGGGAGGGTTAGAAGTCCCTGCTAAACATTTCTGTCTAACAGTGTCCAAATGTTGCGCAGCCTGGCTACCTCTGTAACTTTTCCCCAGTATCTTTCTATCCTGCAGATGACCGGAGTAAGCTTCTTGGCCTCCTACCCCCAAAGGAGGGCGTGACATTTCTAGCCTTAGGATACTCCCAAAGGGTGCGATACTAAAATTCTGGGGAAAACTTCACTAACCATGCATATTTATGCACCAAACATGAGAATTCCTTACACCTGCAAAGTCTCATATTGGGCTTGTCAGCTTTGAGGTGGTCTAAGTGTTTGTATATGAGGGAAATATCCATCTGTGCTTCCTCTCCCATATGAGGACTATGGAGCTATTGTTCTTCTCTCACATGTCCCTTCAAAGAGACAGGTGACACACTCACTCAGTCACTCAGCAAACATTTATTCTTTAAAACTTTCATCTTTCTGTTTACCTTCCAAACATTCCCCCTTCACAACAAATGCAGGCCAGCCATTCCTCATTTCTCAATCACTCAGTCATGGCAGTCCTCCACTCCGTAGGCCCTGCAAGACCAACATGAACAAGAGGTGTGTCAGCTAGCAGAAGAAAAGCCTCCGTGTGCTCTTCTGTTCATACTGCTGCCCTCTAGTAGCGCTACAGTGCAACTGCAGCATAATAACGGGACTGAGAAGATGGCTGTCCTATGCAAATAATGTCTTCCCATGATTACTTTCTTCTCAGATAATCGCAGGTTTGCGCTCTGGTATCGCCTCCAACATATGGTCTTCAGGCGCATTCAAAAGCAGCCTACCTTTTTTTAGGCTAAGGTTTTTGCCACTCGAAGGCTGCACATGGGGAAGTCACCCTCATTTAGCGGGGTCCCACAGTGACTGCAGTCATCCTCTCTACAGAACCTGGGCGTTCGTGGGCGTTCGGGGGAGTTCTTCAAAGGAAGGAAGGGGGTGTTTCAAACCCCAGTGCCAGCCCAGTGCCAGCCCAGCCCGGCCCGGCCCGGCCAGGCCCAGCCCAGCCCAGCCCAGCCCAGCCCAGCGCAGCGCTGTGCCGTGCGGTGCTGTGACGCTTCATCCCTTCACCTGTTGCAGCAGGCATGATGCAGACCTGCTGAAGCAAAGGCCTGAATCTGCCCTTTTCTGCCTCTTGGACAAACAACAACCTTTCTGACTTCTTATTGCTTCTGATTAAGGGAGTTGCACTTGCCTCAAACTGTACCCCTCATTTCATTAGGAAGAGCTCATTCTTCACCTTTATTCCTAGCCAAATTCAAAGCCAGCAAACCCCTGATTTGAGGGATCGGCTCGCACCAAATGAAAAATCACCACCATCCATCCTATTTTACTATCAGTCTAGCACCTTCCTCGTAGTCTTGTGCTCAGTTATTCCCACCGAGGCCACATTTGCGCTCCACAATACACCGAATTTAAAAGACAAAGAATGAATGCATCAATAAAGGAAGCTAAGGCTTTGTCCCTATTGAACCTACTTAAGAAAAAGGGGGGGATGGTGAAAGGTCATCAGGGAAATGATTTGTAATTTTGGGGCACACGTGCCAAAAAGAGTGGCCATTTTTCTCCTCTGTTTTTTCAAGTGAAAATAAACTTCGCCATCGGAAATAAAAGCAGTGTTTGACATTTTTCCAACTTAGGGAACTTTGAGAGCATTGGCAGGATTTGAACCCTCGTCCTGTGAGAGCCTGTGCCACCAGAGGCACAAGACTTACCATTGTGCTATAGCCCCTTGCTGGTCTAAAGCTTTGCAGTAGTAACTATAAGCAAGATACAAGCTCTGATGTCATCGGCTGTAGTTTCCAGTGCATGAAAAGGATGACCATGATATAGGGACGATTAGATAAGCTACTGACATGGAAACCAGCGTGGTCCAGTGGGTAAGTTCCTGCCTTCCAGCCAGACGACCAGGGTTCAAGTCCCGGCTTCGGCACCAGGTGACTGATGGGAATGCAGCAGAGGTAAATTGGGGGTGGGTCGGCCTGGCCAATGGGTAAGTAAAACATGTGTGGGTGTGTCAAACGAGATTGGGATCATGCCTGGTGAATGGTGGTTGGTAAGTAACATGGGTGTGGTGAGAGCAAAGGGTGGGATGTGTAGCTGTTAGGGGGGTGTAGGAGGAGCTTAGGCAAATTGGGTGGGGGTCAGAGAGCAAGAGACCAGGTGTAGTGGAGAGCAAGGGTAGGCGGTTAGAGTCCCAGGGACTAAGAAGGCTGGCCATAGATGGAGGGGGAGCCTGGGGCGATCACCAAGTCAGGGTAGAGTGAAGGAGCTGAGAGGGGCCTAATGTGGGCACTCATGCACTGGTTCCTGACCACAGATAGGGTCATTACATAGGGTGAGACTTATGATGGGGTACCCCATTTTTTTTAGTGCACTCCCCTAAACTCTCTGATTTTGGGGGGGGGGGCAGTCAAATTTGGGGGTGCATTATGAAGGGTGATGGGGTGCAGATTGGCATTGGTTCTGGGTAGTTTTTGGGGGGCTACCCTTAGTTTTTATTGTTCCGCTCCTCCATTATGGGGTGCACCTCAAAAGAATAGGGGCGTACAGGTTTGCGACAGTTTCTATTACCGACCACAAGGGGGCACCATACAATCCTACTGAAGTTATGGTATTGAAAGGTACAAAAAGGATTATGTGGTGGTACTTAACAAGTGGGGATCCCCAAGAATGTATTGCCTCCCCTACCCTCCGTGCGGCATGTTATAGGGAAATTGGCAAATTTCTATTGAAAATAGACGGCATAGAGCTCCCCGCTATGAAATCTGAGAGAACTAACATTTGCGGAATCAAGGGAGACAGTGGAGCAGATGAATGAGGCAGGGAAAGGGTACCTGTGGCAATTTGTTGGATGGGTCATAGAGAATAATCATGGCAGGCAAATAAGCAGCAGGGCATGGATTGGTAGTGTCTGTAGAGAGTTTGGCGTGCTCTTCAAATTATTTGCCCTACTTACGTTGGGTATGATCCACAGAGGTATGGCCAGGCCTTACTGTTAGGCAGCACATGTGTTTATGATTTAAAGACATGCGCTCTGGGTGTGCTGAGAGTGGCTGTACAGAGCGGTAAGTGTCTGTGTACCCGAGCAATGTGCATCCAACCGCTCACTTGAGACTGAACAGTGACAGAAGTAGCTGGGTTCCTGATGGAATGTAAATGGAGGGCACATATGAAGGGTGTTTGTGGTCACTCAGAGGATTGAAACATGGTTGGTGCACTACCAAAGCAGTGGTACCAGGAGGGAACATTTGAGGGGTAATGAGATGGTGGTATCCAGAGGTCAAAAAAGGTGTAAGAGGCCCTGAGGTTTGGGGATCCTGGTCCCACAGTGAGGGAGGGTTAGAAGTCCCTGCTAAACATTTCTGTCTAACAGTGTCCAAATGTTGCGCAGCCTGGCTACCTCTGTAACTTTTCCCCAGTATCTTTCTATCCTGCAGATGACCGGAGTAAGCTTCTTGGCCTCCTACCCCCAAAGGAGGGCGTGACATTTCTAGCCTTAGGATACTCCCAAAGGGTGCGATACTAAAATTCTGGGGAAAACTTCACTAACCATGCATATTTATGCACCAAACATGAGAATTCCTTACACCTGCAAAGTCTCATATTGGGCTTGTCAGCTTTGAGGTGGTCTAAGTGTTTGTATATGAGGGAAATATCCATCTGTGCTTCCTCTCCCATATGAGGACTATGGAGCTATTGTTCTTCTCTCACATGTCCCTTCAAAGAGACAGGTGACACACTCACTCAGTCACTCAGCAAACATTTATTCTTTAAAACTTTCATCTTTCTGTTTACCTTCCAAACATTCCCCCTTCACAACAAATGCAGGCCAGCCATTCCTCATTTCTCAATCACTCAGTCATGGCAGTCCTCCACTCCGTAGGCCCTGCAAGACCAACATGAACAAGAGGTGTGTCAGCTAGCAGAAGAAAAGCCTCCGTGTGCTCTTCTGTTCATACTGCTGCCCTCTAGTAGCGCTACAGTGCAACTGCAGCATAATAACGGGACTGAGAAGATGGCTGTCCTATGCAAATAATGTCTTCCCATGATTACTTTCTTCTCAGATAATCGCAGGTTTGCGCTCTGGTATCGCCTCCAACATATGGTCTTCAGGCGCATTCAAAAGCAGCCTACCTTTTTTTAGGCTAAGGTTTTTGCCACTCGAAGGCTGCACATGGGGAAGTCACCCTCATTTAGCGGGGTCCCACAGTGACTGCAGTCATCCTCTCTACAGAACCTGGGCGTTCGTGGGCGTTCGGGGGAGTTCTTCAAAGGAAGGAAGGGGGTGTTTCAAACCCCAGTGCCAGCCCAGTGCCAGCCCAGCCCGGCCCGGCCCGGCCAGGCCCAGCCCAGCCCAGCCCAGCGCAGCGCTGTGCCGTGCGGTGCTGTGACGCTTCATCCCTTCACCTGTTGCAGCAGGCATGATGCAGACCTGCTGAAGCAAAGGCCTGAATCTGCCCTTTTCTGCCTCTTGGACAAACAACAACCTTTCTGACTTCTTATTGCTTCTGATTAAGGGAGTTGCACTTGCCTCAAACTGTACCCCTCATTTCATTAGGAAGAGCTCATTCTTCACCTTTATTCCTAGCCAAATTCAAAGCCAGCAAACCCCTGATTTGAGGGATCGGCTCGCACCAAATGAAAAATCACCACCATCCATCCTATTTTACTATCAGTCTAGCACCTTCCTCGTAGTCTTGTGCTCAGTTATTCCCACCGAGGCCACATTTGCGCTCCACAATACACCGAATTTAAAAGACAAAGAATGAATGCATCAATAAAGGAAGCTAAGGCTTTGTCCCTATTGAACCTACTTAAGAAAAAGGGGGGGATGGTGAAAGGTCATCAGGGAAATGATTTGTAATTTTGGGGCACACGTGCCAAAAAGAGTGGCCATTTTTCTCCTCTGTTTTTTCAAGTGAAAATAAACTTCGCCATCGGAAATAAAAGCAGTGTTTGACATTTTTCCAACTTAGGGAACTTTGAGAGCATTGGCAGGATTTGAACCCTCGTCCTGTGAGAGCCTGTGCCACCAGAGGCACAAGACTTACCATTGTGCTATAGCCCCTTGCTGGTCTAAAGCTTTGCAGTAGTAACTATAAGCAAGATACAAGCTCTGATGTCATCGGCTGTAGTTTCCAGTGCATGAAAAGGATGACCATGATATAGGGACGATTAGATAAGCTACTGACATGGAAACCAGCGTGGTCCAGTGGGTAAGTTCCTGCCTTCCAGCCAGACGACCAGGGTTCAAGTCCCGGCTTCGGCACCAGGTGACTGATGGGGATGCAGCAGAGGTAAGTTGGGGGTGGGTCGGTCTGGCCAATGGGTAAGTAAAATGTGTGGGTGTGTCAAACGAGATTGGGATCATGCCTGGTGAATGGTGGTTGGTAAGTAACATGGGTGTGGTGAGAGCAAAGGGTGGGATGTGTAGCTGTTAGGGGGGTGTAGGAGGAGCTTAGGCAAATTAGGTGGGGGTCAGAGAGCAAGAGACCAGGTGTAGTGGAGAGCAAGGGTAGGCGGTTAGAGTCCCAGGGACTAAGAAGGCTGGCCATAGATGGAGGGGGAGCCTGGGGCGATCACCAAGTCAGGGTAGAGTGAAGGAGCTGAGAGGGGCCTAATGTGGGCACTCATGCACTGGTTCCTGACCACAGATAGGGTCATTACATAGGGTGAGACTTATGATGGGGTACCCCATTTTTTTTAGTGCACTCCCCTAAACTCTCTGATTTTGGGGGGGGGGCAGTCAAATTTGGGGGTGCATTATGAAGGGTGATGGGGTGCAGATTGGCATTGGTTCTGGGTAGTTTTTGGGGGGCTACCCTTAGTTTTTATTGTTCCGCTCCTCCATTATGGGGTGCACCTCAAAAGAATAGGGGCGTACAGGTTTGCGACAGTTTCTATTACCGACCACAAGGGGGCACCATACAATCCTACTGAAGTTATGGTATTGAAAGGTACAAAAAGGATCATGTGGTGGTACTTAACAAGTGGGGATCCCCAAGAATGTATTGCCTCCCCTACCCTCCGTGCGGCATGTTATAGGGAAATTGGCAAATTTCTATTGAAAATAGACGGCATAGAGCTCCCCGCTATGAAATCTGAGAGAACTAACATTTGCGGAATCAAGGGAGACAGTGGAGCAGATGAATGAGGCAGGGAAAGGGTACCTGTGGCAATTTGTTGGATGGGTCATAGAGAATAATCATGGCAGGCAAATAAGCAGCAGGGCATGGATTGGTAGTGTCTGTAGAGAGTTTGGCGTGCTCTTCAAATTATTTGCCCTACTTACGTTGGGTATGATCCACAGAGGTATGGCCAGGCCTTACTGTTAGGCAGCACATGTGTTTATGATTTAAAGACATGCGCTCTGGGTGTGCTGAGAGTGGCTGTACAGAGCGGTAAGTGTCTGTGTACCCGAGCAATGTGCATCCAACCGCTCACTTGAGACTGAACAGTGACAGAAGTAGCTGGGTTCCTGATGGAATGTAAATGGAGGGCACATATGAAGGGTGTTTGTGGTCACTCAGAGGATTGAAACATGGTTGGTGCACTACCAAAGCAGTGGTACCAGGAGGGAACATTTGAGGGGTAATGAGATGGTGGTATCCAGAGGTCAAAAAAGGTGTAAGAGGCCCTGAGGTTTGGGGATCCTGGTCCCACAGTGAGGGAGGGTTAGAAGTCCCTGCTAAACATTTCTGTCTAACAGTGTCCAAATGTTGCGCAGCCTGGCTACCTCTGTAACTTTTCCCCAGTATCTTTCTATCCTGCAGATGACCGGAGTAAGCTTCTTGGCCTCCTACCCCCAAAGGAGGGCGTGACATTTCTAGCCTTAGGATACTCCCAAAGGGTGCGATACTAAAATTCTGGGGAAAACTTCACTAACCATGCATATTTATGCACCAAACATGAGAATTCCTTACACCTGCAAAGTCTCATATTGGGCTTGTCAGCTTTGAGGTGGTCTAAGTGTTTGTATATGAGGGAAATATCCATCTGTGCTTCCTCTCCCATATGAGGACTATGGAGCTATTGTTCTTCTCTCACATGTCCCTTCAAAGAGACAGGTGACACACTCACTCAGTCACTCAGCAAACATTTATTCTTTAAAACTTTCATCTTTCTGTTTACCTTCCAAACATTCCCCCTTCACAACAAATGCAGGCCAGCCATTCCTCATTTCTCAATCACTCAGTCATGGCAGTCCTCCACTCCGTAGGCCCTGCAAGACCAACATGAACAAGAGGTGTGTCAGCTAGCAGAAGAAAAGCCTCCGTGTGCTCTTCTGTTCATACTGCTGCCCTCTAGTAGCGCTACAGTGCAACTGCAGCATAATAACGGGACTGAGAAGATGGCTGTCCTATGCAAATAATGTCTTCCCATGATTACTTTCTTCTCAGATAATCGCAGGTTTGCGCTCTGGTATCGCCTCCAACATATGGTCTTCAGGCGCATTCAAAAGCAGCCTACCTTTTTTTAGGCTAAGGTTTTTGCCACTCGAAGGCTGCACATGGGGAAGTCACCCTCATTTAGCGGGGTCCCACAGTGACTGCAGTCATCCTCTCTACAGAACCTGGGCGTTCGTGGGCGTTCGGGGGAGTTCTTCAAAGGAAGGAAGGGGGTGTTTCAAACCCCAGTGCCAGCCCAGTGCCAGCCCAGCCCGGCCCGGCCCGGCCAGGCCCAGCCCAGCCCAGCCCAGCGCAGCGCTGTGCCGTGCGGTGCTGTGACGCTTCATCCCTTCACCTGTTGCAGCAGGCATGATGCAGACCTGCTGAAGCAAAGGCCTGAATCTGCCCTTTTCTGCCTCTTGGACAAACAACAACCTTTCTGACTTCTTATTGCTTCTGATTAAGGGAGTTGCACTTGCCTCAAACTGTACCCCTCATTTCATTAGGAAGAGCTCATTCTTCACCTTTATTCCTAGCCAAATTCAAAGCCAGCAAACCCCTGATTTGAGGGATCGGCTCGCACCAAATGAAAAATCACCACCATCCATCCTATTTTACTATCAGTCTAGCACCTTCCTCGTAGTCTTGTGCTCAGTTATTCCCACCGAGGCCACATTTGCGCTCCACAATACACCGAATTTAAAAGACAAAGAATGAATGCATCAATAAAGGAAGCTAAGGCTTTGTCCCTATTGAACCTACTTAAGAAAAAGGGGGGGATGGTGAAAGGTCATCAGGGAAATGATTTGTAATTTTGGGGCACACGTGCCAAAAAGAGTGGCCATTTTTCTCCTCTGTTTTTTCAAGTGAAAATAAACTTCGCCATCGGAAATAAAAGCAGTGTTTGACATTTTTCCAACTTAGGGAACTTTGAGAGCATTGGCAGGATTTGAACCCTCGTCCTGTGAGAGCCTGTGCCACCAGAGGCACAAGACTTACCATTGTGCTATAGCCCCTTGCTGGTCTAAAGCTTTGCAGTAGTAACTATAAGCAAGATACAAGCTCTGATGTCATCGGCTGTAGTTTCCAGTGCATGAAAAGGATGACCATGATATAGGGACGATTAGATAAGCTACTGACATGGAAACCAGCGTGGTCCAGTGGGTAAGTTCCTGCCTTCCAGCCAGACGACCAGGGTTCAAGTCCCGGCTTCGGCACCAGGTGACTGATGGGGATGCAGCAGAGGTAAGTTGGGGGTGGGTCGGTCTGGCCAATGGGTAAGTAAAATGTGTGGGTGTGTCAAACGAGATTGGGATCATGCCTGGTGAATGGTGGTTGGTAAGTAACATGGGTGTGGTGAGAGCAAAGGGTGGGATGTGTAGCTGTTAGGGGGGTGTAGGAGGAGCTTAGGCAAATTAGGTGGGGGTCAGAGAGCAAGAGACCAGGTGTAGTGGAGAGCAAGGGTAGGCGGTTAGAGTCCCAGGGACTAAGAAGGCTGGCCATAGATGGAGGGGGAGCCTGGGGCGATCACCAAGTCAGGGTAGAGTGAAGGAGCTGAGAGGGGCCTAATGTGGGCACTCATGCACTGGTTCCTGACCACAGATAGGGTCATTACATAGGGTGAGACTTATGATGGGGTACCCCATTTTTTTTAGTGCACTCCCCTAAACTCTCTGATTTTGGGGGGGGGGCAGTCAAATTTGGGGGTGCATTATGAAGGGTGATGGGGTGCAGATTGGCATTGGTTCTGGGTAGTTTTTGGGGGGCTACCCTTAGTTTTTATTGTTCCGCTCCTCCATTATGGGGTGCACCTCAAAAGAATAGGGGCGTACAGGTTTGCGACAGTTTCTATTACCGACCACAAGGGGGCACCATACAATCCTACTGAAGTTATGGTATTGAAAGGTACAAAAAGGATCATGTGGTGGTACTTAACAAGTGGGGATCCCCAAGAATGTATTGCCTCCCCTACCCTCCGTGCGGCATGTTATAGGGAAATTGGCAAATTTCTATTGAAAATAGACGGCATAGAGCTCCCCGCTATGAAATCTGAGAGAACTAACATTTGCGGAATCAAGGGAGACAGTGGAGCAGATGAATGAGGCAGGGAAAGGGTACCTGTGGCAATTTGTTGGATGGGTCATAGAGAATAATCATGGCAGGCAAATAAGCAGCAGGGCATGGATTGGTAGTGTCTGTAGAGAGTTTGGCGTGCTCTTCAAATTATTTGCCCTACTTACGTTGGGTATGATCCACAGAGGTATGGCCAGGCCTTACTGTTAGGCAGCACATGTGTTTATGATTTAAAGACATGCGCTCTGGGTGTGCTGAGAGTGGCTGTACAGAGCGGTAAGTGTCTGTGTACCCGAGCAATGTGCATCCAACCGCTCACTTGAGACTGAACAGTGACAGAAGTAGCTGGGTTCCTGATGGAATGTAAATGGAGGGCACATATGAAGGGTGTTTGTGGTCACTCAGAGGATTGAAACATGGTTGGTGCACTACCAAAGCAGTGGTACCAGGAGGGAACATTTGAGGGGTAATGAGATGGTGGTATCCAGAGGTCAAAAAAGGTGTAAGAGGCCCTGAGGTTTGGGGATCCTGGTCCCACAGTGAGGGAGGGTTAGAAGTCCCTGCTAAACATTTCTGTCTAACAGTGTCCAAATGTTGCGCAGCCTGGCTACCTCTGTAACTTTTCCCCAGTATCTTTCTATCCTGCAGATGACCGGAGTAAGCTTCTTGGCCTCCTACCCCCAAAGGAGGGCGTGACATTTCTAGCCTTAGGATACTCCCAAAGGGTGCGATACTAAAATTCTGGGGAAAACTTCACTAACCATGCATATTTATGCACCAAACATGAGAATTCCTTACACCTGCAAAGTCTCATATTGGGCTTGTCAGCTTTGAGGTGGTCTAAGTGTTTGTATATGAGGGAAATATCCATCTGTGCTTCCTCTCCCATATGAGGACTATGGAGCTATTGTTCTTCTCTCACATGTCCCTTCAAAGAGACAGGTGACACACTCACTCAGTCACTCAGCAAACATTTATTCTTTAAAACTTTCATCTTTCTGTTTACCTTCCAAACATTCCCCCTTCACAACAAATGCAGGCCAGCCATTCCTCATTTCTCAATCACTCAGTCATGGCAGTCCTCCACTCCGTAGGCCCTGCAAGACCAACATGAACAAGAGGTGTGTCAGCTAGCAGAAGAAAAGCCTCCGTGTGCTCTTCTGTTCATACTGCTGCCCTCTAGTAGCGCTACAGTGCAACTGCAGCATAATAACGGGACTGAGAAGATGGCTGTCCTATGCAAATAATGTCTTCCCATGATTACTTTCTTCTCAGATAATCGCAGGTTTGCGCTCTGGTATCGCCTCCAACATATGGTCTTCAGGCGCATTCAAAAGCAGCCTACCTTTTTTTAGGCTAAGGTTTTTGCCACTCGAAGGCTGCACATGGGGAAGTCACCCTCATTTAGCGGGGTCCCACAGTGACTGCAGTCATCCTCTCTACAGAACCTGGGCGTTCGTGGGCGTTCGGGGGAGTTCTTCAAAGGAAGGAAGGGGGTGTTTCAAACCCCAGTGCCAGCCCAGTGCCAGCCCAGCCCGGCCCGGCCCGGCCAGGCCCAGCCCAGCCCAGCCCAGCGCAGCGCTGTGCCGTGCGGTGCTGTGACGCTTCATCCCTTCACCTGTTGCAGCAGGCATGATGCAGACCTGCTGAAGCAAAGGCCTGAATCTGCCCTTTTCTGCCTCTTGGACAAACAACAACCTTTCTGACTTCTTATTGCTTCTGATTAAGGGAGTTGCACTTGCCTCAAACTGTACCCCTCATTTCATTAGGAAGAGCTCATTCTTCACCTTTATTCCTAGCCAAATTCAAAGCCAGCAAACCCCTGATTTGAGGGATCGGCTCGCACCAAATGAAAAATCACCACCATCCATCCTATTTTACTATCAGTCTAGCACCTTCCTCGTAGTCTTGTGCTCAGTTATTCCCACCGAGGCCACATTTGCGCTCCACAATACACCGAATTTAAAAGACAAAGAATGAATGCATCAATAAAGGAAGCTAAGGCTTTGTCCCTATTGAACCTACTTAAGAAAAAGGGGGGGATGGTGAAAGGTCATCAGGGAAATGATTTGTAATTTTGGGGCACACGTGCCAAAAAGAGTGGCCATTTTTCTCCTCTGTTTTTTCAAGTGAAAATAAACTTCGCCATCGGAAATAAAAGCAGTGTTTGACATTTTTCCAACTTAGGGAACTTTGAGAGCATTGGCAGGATTTGAACCCTCGTCCTGTGAGAGCCTGTGCCACCAGAGGCACAAGACTTACCATTGTGCTATAGCCCCTTGCTGGTCTAAAGCTTTGCAGTAGTAACTATAAGCAAGATACAAGCTCTGATGTCATCGGCTGTAGTTTCCAGTGCATGAAAAGGATGACCATGATATAGGGACGATTAGATAAGCTACTGACATGGAAACCAGCGTGGTCCAGTGGGTAAGTTCCTGCCTTCCAGCCAGACGACCAGGGTTCAAGTCCCGGCTTCGGCACCAGGTGACTGATGGGGATGCAGCAGAGGTAAGTTGGGGGTGGGTCGGTCTGGCCAATGGGTAAGTAAAATGTGTGGGTGTGTCAAACGAGATTGGGATCATGCCTGGTGAATGGTGGTTGGTAAGTAACATGGGTGTGGTGAGAGCAAAGGGTGGGATGTGTAGCTGTTAGGGGGGTGTAGGAGGAGCTTAGGCAAATTAGGTGGGGGTCAGAGAGCAAGAGACCAGGTGTAGTGGAGAGCAAGGGTAGGCGGTTAGAGTCCCAGGGACTAAGAAGGCTGGCCATAGATGGAGGGGGAGCCTGGGGCGATCACCAAGTCAGGGTAGAGTGAAGGAGCTGAGAGGGGCCTAATGTGGGCACTCATGCACTGGTTCCTGACCACAGATAGGGTCATTACATAGGGTGAGACTTATGATGGGGTACCCCATTTTTTTTAGTGCACTCCCCTAAACTCTCTGATTTTGGGGGGGGGGCAGTCAAATTTGGGGGTGCATTATGAAGGGTGATGGGGTGCAGATTGGCATTGGTTCTGGGTAGTTTTTGGGGGGCTACCCTTAGTTTTTATTGTTCCGCTCCTCCATTATGGGGTGCACCTCAAAAGAATAGGGGCGTACAGGTTTGCGACAGTTTCTATTACCGACCACAAGGGGGCACCATACAATCCTACTGAAGTTATGGTATTGAAAGGTACAAAAAGGATCATGTGGTGGTACTTAACAAGTGGGGATCCCCAAGAATGTATTGCCTCCCCTACCCTCCGTGCGGCATGTTATAGGGAAATTGGCAAATTTCTATTGAAAATAGACGGCATAGAGCTCCCCGCTATGAAATCTGAGAGAACTAACATTTGCGGAATCAAGGGAGACAGTGGAGCAGATGAATGAGGCAGGGAAAGGGTACCTGTGGCAATTTGTTGGATGGGTCATAGAGAATAATCATGGCAGGCAAATAAGCAGCAGGGCATGGATTGGTAGTGTCTGTAGAGAGTTTGGCGTGCTCTTCAAATTATTTGCCCTACTTACGTTGGGTATGATCCACAGAGGTATGGCCAGGCCTTACTGTTAGGCAGCACATGTGTTTATGATTTAAAGACATGCGCTCTGGGTGTGCTGAGAGTGGCTGTACAGAGCGGTAAGTGTCTGTGTACCCGAGCAATGTGCATCCAACCGCTCACTTGAGACTGAACAGTGACAGAAGTAGCTGGGTTCCTGATGGAATGTAAATGGAGGGCACATATGAAGGGTGTTTGTGGTCACTCAGAGGATTGAAACATGGTTGGTGCACTACCAAAGCAGTGGTACCAGGAGGGAACATTTGAGGGGTAATGAGATGGTGGTATCCAGAGGTCAAAAAAGGTGTAAGAGGCCCTGAGGTTTGGGGATCCTGGTCCCACAGTGAGGGAGGGTTAGAAGTCCCTGCTAAACATTTCTGTCTAACAGTGTCCAAATGTTGCGCAGCCTGGCTACCTCTGTAACTTTTCCCCAGTATCTTTCTATCCTGCAGATGACCGGAGTAAGCTTCTTGGCCTCCTACCCCCAAAGGAGGGCGTGACATTTCTAGCCTTAGGATACTCCCAAAGGGTGCGATACTAAAATTCTGGGGAAAACTTCACTAACCATGCATATTTATGCACCAAACATGAGAATTCCTTACACCTGCAAAGTCTCATATTGGGCTTGTCAGCTTTGAGGTGGTCTAAGTGTTTGTATATGAGGGAAATATCCATCTGTGCTTCCTCTCCCATATGAGGACTATGGAGCTATTGTTCTTCTCTCACATGTCCCTTCAAAGAGACAGGTGACACACTCACTCAGTCACTCAGCAAACATTTATTCTTTAAAACTTTCATCTTTCTGTTTACCTTCCAAACATTCCCCCTTCACAACAAATGCAGGCCAGCCATTCCTCATTTCTCAATCACTCAGTCATGGCAGTCCTCCACTCCGTAGGCCCTGCAAGACCAACATGAACAAGAGGTGTGTCAGCTAGCAGAAGAAAAGCCTCCGTGTGCTCTTCTGTTCATACTGCTGCCCTCTAGTAGCGCTACAGTGCAACTGCAGCATAATAACGGGACTGAGAAGATGGCTGTCCTATGCAAATAATGTCTTCCCATGATTACTTTCTTCTCAGATAATCGCAGGTTTGCGCTCTGGTATCGCCTCCAACATATGGTCTTCAGGCGCATTCAAAAGCAGCCTACCTTTTTTTAGGCTAAGGTTTTTGCCACTCGAAGGCTGCACATGGGGAAGTCACCCTCATTTAGCGGGGTCCCACAGTGACTGCAGTCATCCTCTCTACAGAACCTGGGCGTTCGTGGGCGTTCGGGGGAGTTCTTCAAAGGAAGGAAGGGGGTGTTTCAAACCCCAGTGCCAGCCCAGTGCCGGCCCGGCCCGGCCAGGCCCAGCCCAGCCCAGCCCAGCCCAGCGCAGCGCTGTGCCGTGCGGTGCTGTGACGCTTCATCCCTTCACCTGTTGCAGCAGGCATGATGCAGACCTGCTGAAGCAAAGGCCTGAATCTGCCCTTTTCTGCCTCTTGGACAAACAACAACCTTTCTGACTTCTTATTGCTTCTGATTAAGGGAGTTGCACTTGCCTCAAACTGTACCCCTCATTTCATTAGGAAGAGCTCATTCTTCACCTTTATTCCTAGCCAAATTCAAAGCCAGCAAACCCCTGATTTGAGGGATCGGCTCGCACCAAATGAAAAATCACCACCATCCATCCTATTTTACTATCAGTCTAGCACCTTCCTCGTAGTCTTGTGCTCAGTTATTCCCACCGAGGCCACATTTGCGCTCCACAATACACCGAATTTAAAAGACAAAGAATGAATGCATCAATAAAGGAAGCTAAGGCTTTGTCCCTATTGAACCTACTTAAGAAAAAGGGGGGGATGGTGAAAGGTCATCAGGGAAATGATTTGTAATTTTGGGGCACACGTGCCAAAAAGAGTGGCCATTTTTCTCCTCTGTTTTTTCAAGTGAAAATAAACTTCGCCATCGGAAATAAAAGCAGTGTTTGACATTTTTCCAACTTAGGGAACTTTGAGAGCATTGGCAGGATTTGAACCCTCGTCCTGTGAGAGCCTGTGCCACCAGAGGCACAAGACTTACCATTGTGCTATAGCCCCTTGCTGGTCTAAAGCTTTGCAGTAGTAACTATAAGCAAGATACAAGCTCTGATGTCATCGGCTGTAGTTTCCAGTGCATGAAAAGGATGACCATGATATAGGGACGATTAGATAAGCTACTGACATGGAAACCAGCGTGGTCCAGTGGGTAAGTTCCTGCCTTCCAGCCAGACGACCAGGGTTCAAGTCCCGGCTTCGGCACCAGGTGACTGATGGGGATGCAGCAGAGGTAAGTTGGGGGTGGGTCGGTCTGGCCAATGGGTAAGTAAAATGTGTGGGTGTGTCAAACGAGATTGGGATCATGCCTGGTGAATGGTGGTTGGTAAGTAACATGGGTGTGGTGAGAGCAAAGGGTGGGATGTGTAGCTGTTAGGGGGGTGTAGGAGGAGCTTAGGCAAATTAGGTGGGGGTCAGAGAGCAAGAGACCAGGTGTAGTGGAGAGCAAGGGTAGGCGGTTAGAGTCCCAGGGACTAAGAAGGCTGGCCATAGATGGAGGGGGAGCCTGGGGCGATCACCAAGTCAGGGTAGAGTGAAGGAGCTGAGAGGGGCCTAATGTGGGCACTCATGCACTGGTTCCTGACCACAGATAGGGTCATTACATAGGGTGAGACTTATGATGGGGTACCCCATTTTTTTTAGTGCACTCCCCTAAACTCTCTGATTTTGGGGGGGGGGCAGTCAAATTTGGGGGTGCATTATGAAGGGTGATGGGGTGCAGATTGGCATTGGTTCTGGGTAGTTTTTGGGGGGCTACCCTTAGTTTTTATTGTTCCGCTCCTCCATTATGGGGTGCACCTCAAAAGAATAGGGGCGTACAGGTTTGCGACAGTTTCTATTACCGACCACAAGGGGGCACCATACAATCCTACTGAAGTTATGGTATTGAAAGGTACAAAAAGGATCATGTGGTGGTACTTAACAAGTGGGGATCCCCAAGAATGTATTGCCTCCCCTACCCTCCGTGCGGCATGTTATAGGGAAATTGGCAAATTTCTATTGAAAATAGACGGCATAGAGCTCCCCGCTATGAAATCTGAGAGAACTAACATTTGCGGAATCAAGGGAGACAGTGGAGCAGATGAATGAGGCAGGGAAAGGGTACCTGTGGCAATTTGTTGGATGGGTCATAGAGAATAATCATGGCAGGCAAATAAGCAGCAGGGCATGGATTGGTAGTGTCTGTAGAGAGTTTGGCGTGCTCTTCAAATTATTTGCCCTACTTACGTTGGGTATGATCCACAGAGGTATGGCCAGGCCTTACTGTTAGGCAGCACATGTGTTTATGATTTAAAGACATGCGCTCTGGGTGTGCTGAGAGTGGCTGTACAGAGCGGTAAGTGTCTGTGTACCCGAGCAATGTGCATCCAACCGCTCACTTGAGACTGAACAGTGACAGAAGTAGCTGGGTTCCTGATGGAATGTAAATGGAGGGCACATATGAAGGGTGTTTGTGGTCACTCAGAGGATTGAAACATGGTTGGTGCACTACCAAAGCAGTGGTACCAGGAGGGAACATTTGAGGGGTAATGAGATGGTGGTATCCAGAGGTCAAAAAAGGTGTAAGAGGCCCTGAGGTTTGGGGATCCTGGTCCCACAGTGAGGGAGGGTTAGAAGTCCCTGCTAAACATTTCTGTCTAACAGTGTCCAAATGTTGCGCAGCCTGGCTACCTCTGTAACTTTTCCCCAGTATCTTTCTATCCTGCAGATGACCGGAGTAAGCTTCTTGGCCTCCTACCCCCAAAGGAGGGCGTGACATTTCTAGCCTTAGGATACTCCCAAAGGGTGCGATACTAAAATTCTGGGGAAAACTTCACTAACCATGCATATTTATGCACCAAACATGAGAATTCCTTACACCTGCAAAGTCTCATATTGGGCTTGTCAGCTTTGAGGTGGTCTAAGTGTTTGTATATGAGGGAAATATCCATCTGTGCTTCCTCTCCCATATGAGGACTATGGAGCTATTGTTCTTCTCTCACATGTCCCTTCAAAGAGACAGGTGACACACTCACTCAGTCACTCAGCAAACATTTATTCTTTAAAACTTTCATCTTTCTGTTTACCTTCCAAACATTCCCCCTTCACAACAAATGCAGGCCAGCCATTCCTCATTTCTCAATCACTCAGTCATGGCAGTCCTCCACTCCGTAGGCCCTGCAAGACCAACATGAACAAGAGGTGTGTCAGCTAGCAGAAGAAAAGCCTCCGTGTGCTCTTCTGTTCATACTGCTGCCCTCTAGTAGCGCTACAGTGCAACTGCAGCATAATAACGGGACTGAGAAGATGGCTGTCCTATGCAAATAATGTCTTCCCATGATTACTTTCTTCTCAGATAATCGCAGGTTTGCGCTCTGGTATCGCCTCCAACATATGGTCTTCAGGCGCATTCAAAAGCAGCCTACCTTTTTTTAGGCTAAGGTTTTTGCCACTCGAAGGCTGCACATGGGGAAGTCACCCTCATTTAGCGGGGTCCCACAGTGACTGCAGTCATCCTCTCTACAGAACCTGGGCGTTCGTGGGCGTTCGGGGGAGTTCTTCAAAGGAAGGAAGGGGGTGTTTCAAACCCCAGTGCCAGCCCAGTGCCAGCCCAGCCCGGCCCGGCCCGGCCCGGCCAGGCCCAGCCCAGCCCAGCCCAGCCCAGCGCAGCGCTGTGCCGTGCGGTGCTGTGACGCTTCATCCCTTCACCTGTTGCAGCAGGCATGATGCAGACCTGCTGAAGCAAAGGCCTGAATCTGCCCTTTTCTGCCTCTTGGACAAACAACAACCTTTCTGACTTCTTATTGCTTCTGATTAAGGGAGTTGCACTTGCCTCAAACTGTACCCCTCATTTCATTAGGAAGAGCTCATTCTTCACCTTTATTCCTAGCCAAATTCAAAGCCAGCAAACCCCTGATTTGAGGGATCGGCTCGCACCAAATGAAAAATCACCACCATCCATCCTATTTTACTATCAGTCTAGCACCTTCCTCGTAGTCTTGTGCTCAGTTATTCCCACCGAGGCCACATTTGCGCTCCACAATACACCGAATTTAAAAGACAAAGAATGAATGCATCAATAAAGGAAGCTAAGGCTTTGTCCCTATTGAACCTACTTAAGAAAAAGGGGGGGATGGTGAAAGGTCATCAGGGAAATGATTTGTAATTTTGGGGCACACGTGCCAAAAAGAGTGGCCATTTTTCTCCTCTGTTTTTTCAAGTGAAAATAAACTTCGCCATCGGAAATAAAAGCAGTGTTTGACATTTTTCCAACTTAGGGAACTTTGAGAGCATTGGCAGGATTTGA
This sequence comes from Triturus cristatus, assembly GCF_964204655.1. Lineage (NCBI taxonomy): Eukaryota > Metazoa > Chordata > Amphibia > Caudata > Salamandridae > Triturus > Triturus cristatus. The sequence continues at coordinate 905,614 of NW_028187332.1, forward strand.
ACCCTCGTCCTGTGAGAGCCTGTGCCACCAGAGGCACAAGACTTACCATTGTGCTATAGCCCCTTGCTGGTCTAAAGCTTTGCAGTAGTAACTATAAGCAAGATACAAGCTCTGATGTCATCGGCTGTAGTTTCCAGTGCATGAAAAGGATGACCATGATATAGGGACGATTAGATAAGCTACTGACATGGAAACCAGCGTGGTCCAGTGGGTAAGTTCCTGCCTTCCAGCCAGACGACCAGGGTTCAAGTCCCGGCTTCGGCACCAGGTGACTGATGGGGATGCAGCAGAGGTAAGTTGGGGGTGGGTCGGTCTGGCCAATGGGTAAGTAAAATGTGTGGGTGTGTCAAACGAGATTGGGATCATGCCTGGTGAATGGTGGTTGGTAAGTAACATGGGTGTGGTGAGAGCAAAGGGTGGGATGTGTAGCTGTTAGGGGGGTGTAGGAGGAGCTTAGGCAAATTAGGTGGGGGTCAGAGAGCAAGAGACCAGGTGTAGTGGAGAGCAAGGGTAGGCGGTTAGAGTCCCAGGGACTAAGAAGGCTGGCCATAGATGGAGGGGGAGCCTGGGGCGATCACCAAGTCAGGGTAGAGTGAAGGAGCTGAGAGGGGCCTAATGTGGGCACTCATGCACTGGTTCCTGACCACAGATAGGGTCATTACATAGGGTGAGACTTATGATGGGGTACCCCATTTTTTTTAGTGCACTCCCCTAAACTCTCTGATTTTGGGGGGGGGGCAGTCAAATTTGGGGGTGCATTATGAAGGGTGATGGGGTGCAGATTGGCATTGGTTCTGGGTAGTTTTTGGGGGGCTACCCTTAGTTTTTATTGTTCCGCTCCTCCATTATGGGGTGCACCTCAAAAGAATAGGGGCGTACAGGTTTGCGACAGTTTCTATTACCGACCACAAGGGGGCACCATACAATCCTACTGAAGTTATGGTATTGAAAGGTACAAAAAGGATCATGTGGTGGTACTTAACAAGTGGGGATCCCCAAGAATGTATTGCCTCCCCTACCCTCCGTGCGGCATGTTATAGGGAAATTGGCAAATTTCTATTGAAAATAGACGGCATAGAGCTCCCCGCTATGAAATCTGAGAGAACTAACATTTGCGGAATCAAGGGAGACAGTGGAGCAGATGAATGAGGCAGGGAAAGGGTACCTGTGGCAATTTGTTGGATGGGTCATAGAGAATAATCATGGCAGGCAAATAAGCAGCAGGGCATGGATTGGTAGTGTCTGTAGAGAGTTTGGCGTGCTCTTCAAATTATTTGCCCTACTTACGTTGGGTATGATCCACAGAGGTATGGCCAGGCCTTACTGTTAGGCAGCACATGTGTTTATGATTTAAAGACATGCGCTCTGGGTGTGCTGAGAGTGGCTGTACAGAGCGGTAAGTGTCTGTGTACCCGAGCAATGTGCATCCAACCGCTCACTTGAGACTGAACAGTGACAGAAGTAGCTGGGTTCCTGATGGAATGTAAATGGAGGGCACATATGAAGGGTGTTTGTGGTCACTCAGAGGATTGAAACATGGTTGGTGCACTACCAAAGCAGTGGTACCAGGAGGGAACATTTGAGGGGTAATGAGATGGTGGTATCCAGAGGTCAAAAAAGGTGTAAGAGGCCCTGAGGTTTGGGGATCCTGGTCCCACAGTGAGGGAGGGTTAGAAGTCCCTGCTAAACATTTCTGTCTAACAGTGTCCAAATGTTGCGCAGCCTGGCTACCTCTGTAACTTTTCCCCAGTATCTTTCTATCCTGCAGATGACCGGAGTAAGCTTCTTGGCCTCCTACCCCCAAAGGAGGGCGTGACATTTCTAGCCTTAGGATACTCCCAAAGGGTGCGATACTAAAATTCTGGGGAAAACTTCACTAACCATGCATATTTATGCACCAAACATGAGAATTCCTTACACCTGCAAAGTCTCATATTGGGCTTGTCAGCTTTGAGGTGGTCTAAGTGTTTGTATATGAGGGAAATATCCATCTGTGCTTCCTCTCCCATATGAGGACTATGGAGCTATTGTTCTTCTCTCACATGTCCCTTCAAAGAGACAGGTGACACACTCACTCAGTCACTCAGCAAACATTTATTCTTTAAAACTTTCATCTTTCTGTTTACCTTCCAAACATTCCCCCTTCACAACAAATGCAGGCCAGCCATTCCTCATTTCTCAATCACTCAGTCATGGCAGTCCTCCACTCCGTAGGCCCTGCAAGACCAACATGAACAAGAGGTGTGTCAGCTAGCAGAAGAAAAGCCTCCGTGTGCTCTTCTGTTCATACTGCTGCCCTCTAGTAGCGCTACAGTGCAACTGCAGCATAATAACGGGACTGAGAAGATGGCTGTCCTATGCAAATAATGTCTTCCCATGATTACTTTCTTCTCAGATAATCGCAGGTTTGCGCTCTGGTATCGCCTCCAACATATGGTCTTCAGGCGCATTCAAAAGCAGCCTACCTTTTTTTAGGCTAAGGTTTTTGCCACTCGAAGGCTGCACATGGGGAAGTCACCCTCATTTAGCGGGGTCCCACAGTGACTGCAGTCATCCTCTCTACAGAACCTGGGCGTTCGTGGGCGTTCGGGGGAGTTCTTCAAAGGAAGGAAGGGGGTGTTTCAAACCCCAGTGCCAGCCCAGTGCCAGCCCAGCCCGGCCCGGCCCGGCCAGGCCCAGCCCAGCCCAGCCCAGCGCAGCGCTGTGCCGTGCGGTGCTGTGACGCTTCATCCCTTCACCTGTTGCAGCAGGCATGATGCAGACCTGCTGAAGCAAAGGCCTGAATCTGCCCTTTTCTGCCTCTTGGACAAACAACAACCTTTCTGACTTCTTATTGCTTCTGATTAAGGGAGTTGCACTTGCCTCAAACTGTACCCCTCATTTCATTAGGAAGAGCTCATTCTTCACCTTTATTCCTAGCCAAATTCAAAGCCAGCAAACCCCTGATTTGAGGGATCGGCTCGCACCAAATGAAAAATCACCACCATCCATCCTATTTTACTATCAGTCTAGCACCTTCCTCGTAATCTTGTGCTCAGTTATTCCCACCGAGGCCACATTTGCGCTCCACAATACACCGAATTTAAAAGACAAAGAATGAATGCATCAATAAAGGAAGCTAAGGCTTTGTCCCTATTGAACCTACTTAAGAAAAAGGGGGGGATGGTGAAAGGTCATCAGGGAAATGATTTGTAATTTTGGGGCACACGTGCCAAAAAGAGTGGCCATTTTTCTCCTCTGTTTTTTCAAGTGAAAATAAACTTCGCCATCGGAAATAAAAGCAGTGTTTGACATTTTTCCAACTTAGGGAACTTTGAGAGCATTGGCAGGATTTGAACCCTCGTCCTGTGAGAGCCTGTGCCACCAGAGGCACAAGACTTACCATTGTGCTATAGCCCCTTGCTGGTCTAAAGCTTTGCAGTAGTAACTATAAGCAAGATACAAGCTCTGATGTCATCGGCTGTAGTTTCCAGTGCATGAAAAGGATGACCATGATATAGGGACGATTAGATAAGCTACTGACATGGAAACCAGCGTGGTCCAGTGGGTAAGTTCCTGCCTTCCAGCCAGACGACCAGGGTTCAAGTCCCGGCTTCGGCACCAGGTGACTGATGGGGATGCAGCAGAGGTAAGTTGGGGGTGGGTCGGTCTGGCCAATGGGTAAGTAAAATGTGTGGGTGTGTCAAACGAGATTGGGATCATGCCTGGTGAATGGTGGTTGGTAAGTAACATGGGTGTGGTGAGAGCAAAGGGTGGGATGTGTAGCTGTTAGGGGGGTGTAGGAGGAGCTTAGGCAAATTAGGTGGGGGTCAGAGAGCAAGAGACCAGGTGTAGTGGAGAGCAAGGGTAGGCGGTTAGAGTCCCAGGGACTAAGAAGGCTGGCCATAGATGGAGGGGGAGCCTGGGGCGATCACCAAGTCAGGGTAGAGTGAAGGAGCTGAGAGGGGCCTAATGTGGGCACTCATGCACTGGTTCCTGACCACAGATAGGGTCATTACATAGGGTGAGACTTATGATGGGGTACCCCATTTTTTTTAGTGCACTCCCCTAAACTCTCTGATTTTGGGGGGGGGGGCAGTCAAATTTGGGGGTGCATTATGAAGGGTGATGGGGTGCAGATTGGCATTGGTTCTGGGTAGTTTTTGGGGGGCTACCCTTAGTTTTTATTGTTCCGCTCCTCCATTATGGGGTGCACCTCAAAAGAATAGGGGCGTACAGGTTTGCGACAGTTTCTATTACCGACCACAAGGGGGCACCATACAATCCTACTGAAGTTATGGTATTGAAAGGTACAAAAAGGATCATGTGGTGGTACTTAACAAGTGGGGATCCCCAAGAATGTATTGCCTCCCCTACCCTCCGTGCGGCATGTTATAGGGAAATTGGCAAATTTCTATTGAAAATAGACGGCATAGAGCTCCCCGCTATGAAATCTGAGAGAACTAACATTTGCGGAATCAAGGGAGGCAGTGGAGCAGATGAATGAGGCAGGGAAAGGGTACCTGTGGCAATTTGTTGGATGGGTCATAGAGAATAATCATGGCAGGCAAATAAGCAGCAGGGCATGGATTGGTAGTGTCTGTAGAGAGTTTGGCGTGCTCTTCAATTTATTTGCCCTACTTACGTTGGGTATGATCCACAGAGGTATGGCCAGGCCTTACTGTTAGGCAGCACATGTGTTTATGATTTAAAGACATGCGCTCTGGGTGTGCTGAGAGTGGCTGTACAGAGCGGTAAGTGTCTGTGTACCCGAGCAATGTGCATCCAACCGCTCACTTGAGACTGAACAGTGACAGAAGTAGCTGGGTTCCTGATGGAATGTAAACGGAGGGCACATATGAAGGGTGTTTGTGGTCACTTAGAGGATTGAAACATGGTTGGTGTACTACCAAAGCAGTGGTACCAGGAGGGAACATTTGAGGGGTAATGAGATGGTGGTATCCAGAGGTCAAAAAAGGTGTAAGAGGCCCTGAGGTTTGGGGATCCTGGTCCCACAGTGAGGGAGGGTTAGAAGTCCCTGCTAAACATTTCTGTCTAACAGTGTCCAAATGTTGCGCAGCCTGGCTACCTCTGTAACTTTTCCCCAGTATCTTTCTATCCTGCAGATGACCGGAGTAAGCTTCTTGGCCTCCTACCCCCAAAGGAGGGCGTGACATTTCTAGCCTTAGGATACTCCTAAAGGGTGCGATACTAAAATTCTGGGGAAAACTTCACTAACCATGCATATTTATGCACCAAACATGAGAATTCCTTACACCTGCAAAGTCTCATATTGGGCTTGTCAGCTTTGAGGTGGTCTAAGTGTTTGTATATGAGGGAAATATCCATCTGTGCTTCCTCTCCCATATGAGGACTATGGAGCTATTGTTCTTCTCTCACATGTCCCTTCAAAGAGACAGGTGACACACTCACTCAGTCACTCAGCAAACATTTATTCTTTAAAACTTTCATCTTTCTGTTTACCTTCCAAACATTCCCCCTTCACAACAAATGCAGGCCAGCCATTCCTCATTTCTCAATCACTCAGTCATGGCAGTCCTCCACTCCGTAGGCCCTGCAAGACCAACATGAACAAGAGGTGTGTCAGCTAGCAGAAGAAAAGCCTCGGTGTGCTCTTCTGTTCATACTGCTGCCCTCTAGTAACGCTACAGTGCAACTGCAGCATAATAACGGGACTGAGAAGATGGCTGTCCTATGCAAATAATGTCTTCCCATGATTACTTTCTTCTCAGATAATCGCAGGTTTGCGCTCTGGTATCGCCTCCAACATATGGTCTTCAGGCGCATTCAAAAGCAGCCTACCTTTTTTTAGGCTAAGGTTTTTGCCACTCGAAGGCTGCACATGGGGAAGTCACCCTCATTTAGCGGGGTCCCACAGTGACTGCAGTCATCCTCTCTACAGAACCTGGGCGTTCGTGGGCGTTCGGGGGAGTTCTTCAAAGGAAGGAAGGGGGTGTTTCAAACCCCAGTGCCAGCCCAGTGCCAGCCCAGCCCGGCCCGGCCCGGCCAGGCCCAGCCCAGCCCAGCCCAGCCCAGCGCAGCGCTGTGCCGTGCGGTGCTGTGACGCTTCATCCCTTCACCTGTTGCAGCAGGCATGATGCAGACCTGCTGAAGCAAAGGCCTGAATCTGCCCTTTTCTGCCTCTTGGACAAACAACAACCTTTCTGACTTCTTATTGCTTCTGATTAAGGGAGTTGCACTTGCCTCAAACTGTACCCCTCATTTCATTAGGAAGAGCTCATTCTTCACCTTTATTCCTAGCCAAATTCAAAGCCAGCAAACCCCTGATTTGAGGGATCGGCTCGCACCAAATGAAAAATCACCACCATCCATCCTATTTTACTATCAGTCTAGCACCTTCCTCGTAGTCTTGTGCTCAGTTATTCCCACCGAGGCCACATTTGCGCTCCACAATACACCGAATTTAAAAGACAAAGAATGAATGCATCAATAAAGGAAGCTAAGGCTTTGTCCCTATTGAACCTACTTAAGAAAAAGGGGGGGATGGTGAAAGGTCATCAGGGAAATGATTTGTAATTTTGGGGCACACGTGCCAAAAAGAGTGGCCATTTTTCTCCTCTGTTTTTTCAAGTGAAAATAAACTTCGCCATCGGAAATAAAAGCAGTGTTTGACATTTTTCCAACTTAGGGAACTTTGAGAGCATTGGCAGGATTTGAACCCTCGTCCTGTGAGAGCCTGTGCCACCAGAGGCACAAGACTTACCATTGTGCTATAGCCCCTTGCTGGTCTAAAGCTTTGCAGTAGTAACTATAAGCAAGATACAAGCTCTGATGTCATCGGCTGTAGTTTCCAGTGCATGAAAAGGATGACCATGATATAGGGACGATTAGATAAGCTACTGACATGGAAACCAGCGTGGTCCAGTGGGTAAGTTCCTGCCTTCCAGCCAGACGACCAGGGTTCAAGTCCCGGCTTCGGCACCAGGTGACTGATGGGAATGCAGCAGAGGTAAATTGGGGGTGGGTCGGCCTGGCCAATGGGTAAGTAAAACATGTGTGGGTGTGTCAAACGAGATTGGGATCATGCCTGGTGAATGGTGGTTGGTAAGTAACATGGGTGTGGTGAGAGCAAAGGGTGGGATGTGTAGCTGTTAGGGGGGTGTAGGAGGAGCTTAGGCAAATTGGGTGGGGGTCAGAGAGCAAGAGACCAGGTGTAGTGGAGAGCAAGGGTAGGCGGTTAGAGTCCCAGGGACTAAGAAGGCTGGCCATAGATGGAGGGGGAGCCTGGGGCGATCACCAAGTCAGGGTAGAGTGAAGGAGCTGAGAGGGGCCTAATGTGGGCACTCATGCACTGGTTCCTGACCACAGATAGGGTCATTACATAGGGTGAGACTTATGATGGGGTACCCCATTTTTTTTAGTGCACTCCCCTAAACTCTCTGATTTTGGGGGGGGGGGCAGTCAAATTTGGGGGTGCATTATGAAGGGTGATGGGGTGCAGATTGGCATTGGTTCTGGGTAGTTTTTGGGGGGCTACCCTTAGTTTTTATTGTTCCGCTCCTCCATTATGGGGTGCACCTCAAAAGAATAGGGGCGTACAGGTTTGCGACAGTTTCTATTACCGACCACAAGGGGGCACCATACAATCCTACTGAAGTTATGGTATTGAAAGGTACAAAAAGGATTATGTGGTGGTACTTAACAAGTGGGGATCCCCAAGAATGTATTGCCTCCCCTACCCTCCGTGCGGCATGTTATAGGGAAATTGGCAAATTTCTATTGAAAATAGACGGCATAGAGCTCCCCGCTATGAAATCTGAGAGAACTAACATTTGCGGAATCAAGGGAGACAGTGGAGCAGATGAATGAGGCAGGGAAAGGGTACCTGTGGCAATTTGTTGGATGGGTCATAGAGAATAATCATGGCAGGCAAATAAGCAGCAGGGCATGGATTGGTAGTGTCTGTAGAGAGTTTGGCGTGCTCTTCAAATTATTTGCCCTACTTACGTTGGGTATGATCCACAGAGGTATGGCCAGGCCTTACTGTTAGGCAGCACATGTGTTTATGATTTAAAGACATGCGCTCTGGGTGTGCTGAGAGTGGCTGTACAGAGCGGTAAGTGTCTGTGTACCCGAGCAATGTGCATCCAACCGCTCACTTGAGACTGAACAGTGACAGAAGTAGCTGGGTTCCTGATGGAATGTAAATGGAGGGCACATATGAAGGGTGTTTGTGGTCACTCAGAGGATTGAAACATGGTTGGTGCACTACCAAAGCAGTGGTACCAGGAGGGAACATTTGAGGGGTAATGAGATGGTGGTATCCAGAGGTCAAAAAAGGTGTAAGAGGCCCTGAGGTTTGGGGATCCTGGTCCCACAGTGAGGGAGGGTTAGAAGTCCCTGCTAAACATTTCTGTCTAACAGTGTCCAAATGTTGCGCAGCCTGGCTACCTCTGTAACTTTTCCCCAGTATCTTTCTATCCTGCAGATGACCGGAGTAAGCTTCTTGGCCTCCTACCCCCAAAGGAGGGCGTGACATTTCTAGCCTTAGGATACTCCCAAAGGGTGCGATACTAAAATTCTGGGGAAAACTTCACTAACCATGCATATTTATGCACCAAACATGAGAATTCCTTACACCTGCAAAGTCTCATATTGGGCTTGTCAGCTTTGAGGTGGTCTAAGTGTTTGTATATGAGGGAAATATCCATCTGTGCTTCCTCTCCCATATGAGGACTATGGAGCTATTGTTCTTCTCTCACATGTCCCTTCAAAGAGACAGGTGACACACTCACTCAGTCACTCAGCAAACATTTATTCTTTAAAACTTTCATCTTTCTGTTTACCTTCCAAACATTCCCCCTTCACAACAAATGCAGGCCAGCCATTCCTCATTTCTCAATCACTCAGTCATGGCAGTCCTCCACTCCGTAGGCCCTGCAAGACCAACATGAACAAGAGGTGTGTCAGCTAGCAGAAGAAAAGCCTCGGTGTGCTCTTCTGTTCATACTGCTGCCCTCTAGTAACGCTACAGTGCAACTGCAGCATAATAACGGGACTGAGAAGATGGCTGTCCTATGCAAATAATGTCTTCCCATGATTACTTTCTTCTCAGATAATCGCAGGTTTGCGCTCTGGTATCGCCTCCAACATATGGTCTTCAGGCGCATTCAAAAGCAGCCTACCTTTTTTTAGGCTAAGGTTTTTGCCACTCGAAGGCTGCACATGGGGAAGTCACCCTCATTTAGCGGGGTCCCACAGTGACTGCAGTCATCCTCTCTACAGAACCTGGGCGTTCGTGGGCGTTCGGGGGAGTTCTTCAAAGGAAGGAAGGGGGTGTTTCAAGCCCCAGTGCCAGCCCAGTGCCAGCCCAGCCCGGCCCGGCCCAGCCCAGCCCAGCCCAGCCCAGCCCAGCCCAGCCCAGCGCAGCGCAGCGCAGCGCTGTGCTGTGCCGTGCCATGCCGTGCGGTGCTGTGACGCTCCATCCCTTCACCTGTTGCAGCAGGCATGATGCAGACCTGCTGAAGCAAAGGCCTGAATCTGCCCTTTTCTGCCTCTTGGACAAACGACAACCTTTCTGACTTCTTATTGCTTCTGATTAAGGGAGTTGCACTTGCCTCAAACTGTACCCCTCATTTCATTAGGAAGAGCTCATTCTTCACCTTTATTCCTAGCCAACTTCAAAGCCAGCAAACCCCTGATTTGAGGGATCGGCTCGCACCAAATGAAAAATCACCACCATCCATCCTATTTTACTATCAGTCTAGCACCTTCCTCGTATTCTTGTGCTCAGTTATTCCCACCGAGGCCACATTTGCGCTCCACAATACACCGAATTTAAAAGACAAAGAATGAATGCATCAATAAAGGAAGCTAAGGCTTTGTCCCTATTGAACCTACTTAAGAAAAAGGGGGGGGATGATGGAAGGTCATCAGGGAAACGATTTGTAATTTTGGGGCACACGTGCCAAAAAGAGTGGCCATTTTTCTCCTCTGTTTTTTCAAGTGAAAATAAACTTTGCCGTCGGAAATAAAAGCAGTGTTTGACATTTTTCCAACTTAGGGAACTTTGAGAGCATTGGCAGGATTTGAACCCTCGTCCTGTGAGAGCCTGTGCCACCAGAGGCACAAGACTTACCATTGAGCTATAGCCCCTTGCTGTTCTACAGCATTGCAGTAGTAACTATAAGCAAGATACAAGCTCTGATGTCATCGGCTGTAGTTTCCAGTGCATGAAAAGGATGACCATGATATAGGGACGATTAGATAAGCTACTGACATGGAAACCAGCGTGGTCCAGTGGGTAAGTTCCTGCCTTCCAGCCAGACGACCAGGGTTCAAGTCCCGGCTTCGGCACCAGGTGACTGATGGTGATGCAGCAGAGGTAAGTTGGGGGTGGGCTGGCCTGGCCAATGGGTAAGTAAAACATGTGTGGTTGTGTCAAACGAGATTGGGATCATGCCTGGTGAATGGTGGTTGGTAAGTAACATGGGTGTGGTGAGAGCAAAGGGTGGGATGTGTAGCTGTTAGGGGGGTGTAGGAGGAGCTTAGGCAAATTGGGAGGGGATCAGAGAGCAAGAGACCAGGTGTAGTGGAGAGCAAGGGTAGGCGGTTAGAGTCCCAGGGACTAAGAAGGCTGGCCATAGATGGAGGGGGAGCCTGGGGCGATCACCAAGTCAGGGTAGAGTGAAGGAGCTGAGAGGGGCCTAATATGGGCACTCATGCACTGGTTCCTGACCACAGATAGGGTCATTACATAGGGTGAGACTTATGCTGGGGTACACCATTTTTTTAGTGCACTCCCCTAAACTCTCTGACTTTGGGGGGGGGGGGGGGCAGTCAAATTTGGGGGTGCATTATGAAGGGTGATGGGGTGCAGATTGGCATTGGTTCTGGGTAGTTTTTGGGGGGCTACCCTTAGTTTTTATTGTTCCGCTCCTCCATTATGGGGTGCACCTCAAAAGAATAGGGGCGTACAGGTTTGCGACAGTTTCTATTACCGACCACAAGGGGGCACCATACAATCCTACTGAAGTTATGGTATTGAAAGGTACAAAAAGGATCATGTGGTGGTACTTAACAAGTGTGGATCCCCAAGAATGTATTGCCTCCCCTACCCTCCGTGCAGCATGTTATAGGGAAATTGGCAAATTTCTATTGAAAATAGACGGCATAGAGCTCCCCGCTATGAAATCTGAGAGAACTAACATTTGCGGAATCAAGGGAGGCAGTGGAGCAGATGAATGAGGCAGGGAAAGGGTACCTGTGGCAATTTGTTGGATGGGTCATAGAGAATAATCATGGCAGGCAAATAAGCAGCAGGGCATGGATTGGTAGTGTCTGTAGAGAGTTTGGCGTGCTCTTCAATTTATTTGCCCTACTTACGTTGGGTATGATCCACAGAGGTATGGCCAGGCCTTACTGTTAGGCAGCACATGTGTTTATGATTTAAAGACATGCGCTCTGGGTGTGCTGAGAGTGGCTGTACAGAGCGGTAAGTGTCTGTGTACCCGAGCAATGTGCATCCAACCGCTCACTTGAGACTGAACAGTGACAGAAGTAGCTGGGTTCCTGATGGAATGTAAACGGAGGGCACATATGAAGGGTGTTTGTGGTCACTTAGAGGATTGAAACATGGTTGGTGTACTACCAAAGCAGTGGTACCAGGAGGGAACATTTGAGGGGTAATGAGATGGTGGTATCCAGAGGTCAAAAAAGGTGTAAGAGGCCCTGAGGTTTGGGGATCCTGGTCCCACAGTGAGGGAGGGTTAGAAGTCCCTGCTAAACATTTCTGTCTAACAGTGTCCAAATGTTGCGCAGCCTGGCTACCTCTGTAACTTTTCCCCAGTATCTTTCTATCCTGCAGATGACCGGAGTAAGCTTCTTGGCCTCCTACCCCCAAAGGAGGGCGTGACATTTCTAGCCTTAGGATACTCCCAAAGGGTGCGATACTAAAATTCTGGGGAAAACTTCACTAACCATGCATATTTATGCACCAAACATGAGAATTCCTTACACCTGCAAAGTCTCATATTGGGCTTGTCAGCTTTGAGGTGGTCTAAGTGTTTGTATATGAGGGAAATATCCATCTGTGCTTCCTCTCCCATATGAGGACTATGGAGCTATTGTTCTTCTCTCACATGTCCCTTCAAAGAGACAGGTGACACACTCACTCAGTCACTCAGCAAACATTTATTCTTTAAAACTTTCATCTTTCTGTTTACCTTCCAAACATTCCCCCTTCACAACAAATGCAGGCCAGCCATTCCTCATTTCTCAATCACTCAGTCATGGCAGTCCTCCACTCCGTAGGCCCTGCAAGACCAACATGAACAAGAGGTGTGTCAGCTAGCAGAAGAAAAGCCTCGGTGTGCTCTTCTGTTCATACTGCTGCCCTCTAGTAACGCTACAGTGCAACTGCAGCATAATAACGGGACTGAGAAGATGGCTGTCCTATGCAAATAATGTCTTCCCATGATTACTTTCTTCTCAGATAATCGCAGGTTTGCGCTCTGGTATCGCCTCCAACATATGGTCTTCAGGCGCATTCAAAAGCAGCCTACCTTTTTTTAGGCTAAGGTTTTTGCCACTCGAAGGCTGCACATGGGGAAGTCACCCTCATTTAGCGGGGTCCCACAGTGACTGCAGTCATCCTCTCTACAGAACCTGGGCGTTCGTGGGCGTTCGGGGGAGTTCTTCAAAGGAAGGAAGGGGGTGTTTCAAACCCCAGTGCCAGCCCAGTGCCAGCCCGGCCCGGCCAGGCCCAGCCCAGCCCAGCCCAGCGCAGCGCTGTGCCGTGCGGTGCTGTGACGCTTCATCCCTTCACCTGTTGCAGCAGGCATGATGCAGACCTGCTGAAGCAAAGGCCTGAATCTGCCCTTTTCTGCCTCTTGGACAAACAACAACCTTTCTGACTTCTTATTGCTTCTGATTAAGGGAGTTGCACTTGCCTCAAACTGTACCCCTCATTTCATTAGGAAGAGCTCATTCTTCACCTTTATTCCTAGCCAAATTCAAAGCCAGCAAACCCCTGATTTGAGGGATCGGCTCGCACCAAATGAAAAATCACCACCATCCATCCTATTTTACTATCAGTCTAGCACCTTCCTCGTAGTCTTGTGCTCAGTTATTCCCACCGAGGCCACATTTGCGCTCCACAATACACCGAATTTAAAAGACAAAGAATGAATGCATCAATAAAGGAAGCTAAGGCTTTGTCCCTATTGAACCTACTTAAGAAAAAGGGGGGGATGGTGAAAGGTCATCAGGGAAATGATTTGTAATTTTGGGGCACACGTGCCAAAAAGAGTGGCCATTTTTCTCCTCTGTTTTTTCAAGTGAAAATAAACTTCGCCATCGGAAATAAAAGCAGTGTTTGACATTTTTCCAACTTAGGGAACTTTGAGAGCATTGGCAGGATTTGAACCCTCGTCCTGTGAGAGCCTGTGCCACCAGAGGCACAAGACTTACCATTGTGCTATAGCCCCTTGCTGGTCTAAAGCTTTGCAGTAGTAACTATAAGCAAGATACAAGCTCTGATGTCATCGGCTGTAGTTTCCAGTGCATGAAAAGGATGACCATGATATAGGGACGATTAGATAAGCTACTGACATGGAAACCAGCGTGGTCCAGTGGGTAAGTTCCTGCCTTCCAGCCAGACGACCAGGGTTCAAGTCCCGGCTTCGGCACCAGGTGACTGATGGGAATGCAGCAGAGGTAAATTGGGGGTGGGTCGGCCTGGCCAATGGGTAAGTAAAACATGTGTGGGTGTGTCAAACGAGATTGGGATCATGCCTGGTGAATGGTGGTTGGTAAGTAACATGGGTGTGGTGAGAGCAAAGGGTGGGATGTGTAGCTGTTAGGGGGGTGTAGGAGGAGCTTAGGCAAATTGGGTGGGGGTCAGAGAGCAAGAGACCAGGTGTAGTGGAGAGCAAGGGTAGGCGGTTAGAGTCCCAGGGACTAAGAAGGCTGGCCATAGATGGAGGGGGAGCCTGGGGCGATCACCAAGTCAGGGTAGAGTGAAGGAGCTGAGAGGGGCCTAATGTGGGCACTCATGCACTGGTTCCTGACCACAGATAGGGTCATTACATAGGGTGAGACTTATGCTGGGGTACACCATTTTTTTAGTGCACTCCCCTAAACTCTCTGACTTTGGGGGGGGGGGGGCAGTCAAATTTGGGGGTGCATTATGAAGGGTGATGGGGTGCAGATTGGCATTGGTTCTGGGTAGTTTTTGGGGGGCTACCCTTAGTTTTTATTGTTCCGCTCCTCCATTATGGGGTGCACCTCAAAAGAATAGGGGCGTACAGGTTTGCGACAGTTTCTATTACCGACCACAAGGGGGCACCATACAATCCTACTGAAGTTATGGTATTGAAAGGTACAAAAAGGATCATGTGGTGGTACTTAACAAGTGTGGATCCCCAAGAATGTATTGCCTCCCCTACCCTCCGTGCGGCATGTTATAGGGAAATTGGCAAATTTCTATTGAAAATAGACGGCATAGAGCTCCCCGCTATGAAATCTGAGAGAACTAACATTTGCGGAATCAAGGGAGACAGTGGAGCAGATGAATGAGGCAGGGAAAGGGTACCTGTGGCAATTTGTTGGATGGGTCATAGAGAATAATCATGGCAGGCAAATAAGCAGCAGGGCATGGATTGGTAGTGTCTGTAGAGAGTTTGGCGTGCTCTTCAAATTATTTGCCCTACTTACGTTGGGTATGATCCACAGAGGTATGGCCAGGCCTTACTGTTAGGCAGCACATGTGTTTATGATTTAAAGACATGCGCTCTGGGTGTGCTGAGAGTGGCTGTACAGAGCGGTAAGTGTCTGTGTACCCGAGCAATGTGCATCCAACCGCTCACTTGAGACTGAACAGTGACAGAAGTAGCTGGGTTCCTGATGGAATGTAAATGGAGGGCACATATGAAGGGTGTTTGTGGTCACTCAGAGGATTGAAACATGGTTGGTGCACTACCAAAGCAGTGGTACCAGGAGGGAACATTTGAGGGGTAATGAGATGGTGGTATCCAGAGGTCAAAAAAGGTGTAAGAGGCCCTGAGGTTTGGGGATCCTGGTCCCACAGTGAGGGAGGGTTAGAAGTCCCTGCTAAACATTTCTGTCTAACAGTGTCCAAATGTTGCGCAGCCTGGCTACCTCTGTAACTTTTCCCCAGTATCTTTCTATCCTGCAGATGACCGGAGTAAGCTTCTTGGCCTCCTACCCCCAAAGGAGGGCGTGACATTTCTAGCCTTAGGATACTCCCAAAGGGTGCGATACTAAAATTCTGGGGAAAACTTCACTAACCATGCATATTTATGCACCAAACATGAGAATTCCTTACACCTGCAAAGTCTCATATTGGGCTTGTCAGCTTTGAGGTGGTCTAAGTGTTTGTATATGAGGGAAATATCCATCTGTGCTTCCTCTCCCATATGAGGACTATGGAGCTATTGTTCTTCTCTCACATGTCCCTTCAAAGAGACAGGTGACACACTCACTCAGTCACTCAGCAAACATTTATTCTTTAAAACTTTCATCTTTCTGTTTACCTTCCAAACATTCCCCCTTCACAACAAATGCAGGCCAGCCATTCCTCATTTCTCAATCACTCAGTCATGGCAGTCCTCCACTCCGTAGGCCCTGCAAGACCAACATGAACAAGAGGTGTGTCAGCTAGCAGAAGAAAAGCCTCCGTGTGCTCTTCTGTTCATACTGCTGCCCTCTAGTAGCGCTACAGTGCAACTGCAGCATAATAACGGGACTGAGAAGATGGCTGTCCTATGCAAATAATGTCTTCCCATGATTACTTTCTTCTCAGATAATCGCAGGTTTGCGCTCTGGTATCGCCTCCAACATATGGTCTTCAGGCGCATTCAAAAGCAGCCTACCTTTTTTTAGGCTAAGGTTTTTGCCACTCGAAGGCTGCACATGGGGAAGTCACCCTCATTTAGCGGGGTCCCACAGTGACTGCAGTCATCCTCTCTACAGAACCTGGGCGTTCGTGGGCGTTCGGGGGAGTTCTTCAAAGGAAGGAAGGGGGTGTTTCAAACCCCAGTGCCAGCCCAGTGCCAGCCCAGCCCGGCCCGGCCCGGCCAGGCCCAGCCCAGCCCAGCCCAGCGCAGCGCTGTGCCGTGCGGTGCTGTGACGCTTCATCCCTTCACCTGTTGCAGCAGGCATGATGCAGACCTGCTGAAGCAAAGGCCTGAATCTGCCCTTTTCTGCCTCTTGGACAAACAACAACCTTTCTGACTTCTTATTGCTTCTGATTAAGGGAGTTGCACTTGCCTCAAACTGTACCCCTCATTTCATTAGGAAGAGCTCATTCTTCACCTTTATTCCTAGCCAAATTCAAAGCCAGCAAACCCCTGATTTGAGGGATCGGCTCGCACCAAATGAAAAATCACCACCATCCATCCTATTTTACTATCAGTCTAGCACCTTCCTCGTAGTCTTGTGCTCAGTTATTCCCACCGAGGCCACATTTGCGCTCCACAATACACCGAATTTAAAAGACAAAGAATGAATGCATCAATAAAGGAAGCTAAGGCTTTGTCCCTATTGAACCTACTTAAGAAAAAGGGGGGGATGGTGAAAGGTCATCAGGGAAATGATTTGTAATTTTGGGGCACACGTGCCAAAAAGAGTGGCCATTTTTCTCCTCTGTTTTTTCAAGTGAAAATAAACTTCGCCATCGGAAATAAAAGCAGTGTTTGACATTTTTCCAACTTAGGGAACTTTGAGAGCATTGGCAGGATTTGAACCCTCGTCCTGTGAGAGCCTGTGCCACCAGAGGCACAAGACTTACCATTGTGCTATAGCCCCTTGCTGGTCTAAAGCTTTGCAGTAGTAACTATAAGCAAGATACAAGCTCTGATGTCATCGGCTGTAGTTTCCAGTGCATGAAAAGGATGACCATGATATAGGGACGATTAGATAAGCTACTGACATGGAAACCAGCGTGGTCCAGTGGGTAAGTTCCTGCCTTCCAGCCAGACGACCAGGGTTCAAGTCCCGGCTTCGGCACCAGGTGATTGATGGGGATGCAGCAGAGGTAAGTTGGGGGTGGGTCGGTCTGGCCAATGGGTAAGTAAAATGTGTGGGTGTGTCAAACGAGATTGGGATCATGCCTGGTGAATGGTGGTTGGTAAGTAACATGGGTGTGGTGAGAGCAAAGGGTGGGATGTGTAGCTGTTAGGGGGGTGTAGGAGGAGCTTAGGCAAATTAGGTGGGGGTCAGAGAGCAAGAGACCAGGTGTAGTGGAGAGCAAGGGTAGGCGGTTAGAGTCCCAGGGACTAAGAAGGCTGGCCATAGATGGAGGGGGAGCCTGGGGCGATCACCAAGTCAGGGTAGAGTGAAGGAGCTGAGAGGGGCCTAATGTGGGCACTCATGCACTGGTTCCTGACCACAGATAGGGTCATTACATAGGGTGAGACTTATGATGGGGTACCCCATTTTTTTTAGTGCACTCCCCTAAACTCTCTGATTTTGGGGGGGGGGCAGTCAAATTTGGGGGTGCATTATGAAGGGTGATGGGGTGCAGATTGGCATTGGTTCTGGGTAGTTTTTGGGGGGCTACCCTTAGTTTTTATTGTTCCGCTCCTCCATTATGGGGTGCACCTCAAAAGAATAGGGGCGTACAGGTTTGCGACAGTTTCTATTACCGACCACAAGGGGGCACCATACAATCCTACTGAAGTTATGGTATTGAAAGGTACAAAAAGGATCATGTGGTGGTACTTAACAAGTGGGGATCCCCAAGAATGTATTGCCTCCCCTACCCTCCGTGCGGCATGTTATAGGGAAATTGGCAAATTTCTATTGAAAATAGACGGCATAGAGCTCCCCGCTATGAAATCTGAGAGAACTAACATTTGCGGAATCAAGGGAGACAGTGGAGCAGATGAATGAGGCAGGGAAAGGGTACCTGTGGCAATTTGTTGGATGGGTCATAGAGAATAATCATGGCAGGCAAATAAGCAGCAGGGCATGGATTGGTAGTGTCTGTAGAGAGTTTGGCGTGCTCTTCAAATTATTTGCCCTACTTACGTTGGGTATGATCCACAGAGGTATGGCCAGGCCTTACTGTTAGGCAGCACATGTGTTTATGATTTAAAGACATGCGCTCTGGGTGTGCTGAGAGTGGCTGTACAGAGCGGTAAGTGTCTGTGTACCCGAGCAATGTGCATCCAACCGCTCACTTGAGACTGAACAGTGACAGAAGTAGCTGGGTTCCTGATGGAATGTAAATGGAGGGCACATATGAAGGGTGTTTGTGGTCACTCAGAGGATTGAAACATGGTTGGTGCACTACCAAAGCAGTGGTACCAGGAGGGAACATTTGAGGGGTTATGAGATGGTGGTATCCAGAGGTCAAAAAAGGTGTAAGAGGCCCTGAGGTTTGGGGATCCTGGTCCCACAGTGAGGGAGGGTTAGAAGTCCCTGCTAAACATTTCTGTCTAACAGTGTCCAAATGTTGCGCAGCCTGGCTACCTCTGTAACTTTTCCCCAGTATCTTTCTATCCTGCAGATGACCGGAGTAAGCTTCTTGGCCTCCTACCCCCAAAGGAGGGCGTGACATTTCTAGCCTTAGGATACTCCCAAAGGGTGCGATACTAAAATTCTGGGGAAAACTTCACTAACCATGCATATTTATGCACCAAACATGAGAATTCCTTACACCTGCAAAGTCTCATATTGGGCTTGTCAGCTTTGAGGTGGTCTAAGTGTTTGTATATGAGGGAAATATCCATCTGTGCTTCCTCTCCCATATGAGGACTATGGAGCTATTGTTCTTCTCTCACATGTCCCTTCAAAGAGACAGGTGACACACTCACTCAGTCACTCAGCAAACATTTATTCTTTAAAACTTTCATCTTTCTGTTTACCTTCCAAACATTCCCCCTTCACAACAAATGCAGGCCAGCCATTCCTCATTTCTCAATCACTCAGTCATGGCAGTCCTCCACTCCGTAGGCCCTGCAAGACCAACATGAACAAGAGGTGTGTCAGCTAGCAGAAGAAAAGCCTCCGTGTGCTCTTCTGTTCATACTGCTGCCCTCTAGTAGCGCTACAGTGCAACTGCAGCATAATAACGGGACTGAGAAGATGGCTGTCCTATGCAAATAATGTCTTCCCATGATTACTTTCTTCTCAGATAATCGCAGGTTTGCGCTCTGGTATCGCCTCCAACATATGGTCTTCAGGCGCATTCAAAAGCAGCCTACCTTTTTTTAGGCTAAGGTTTTTGCCACTCGAAGGCTGCACATGGGGAAGTCACCCTCATTTAGCGGGGTCCCACAGTGACTGCAGTCATCCTCTCTACAGAACCTGGGCGTTCGTGGGCGTTCGGGGGAGTTCTTCAAAGGAAGGAAGGGGGTGTTTCAAACCCCAGTGCCAGCCCAGTGCCAGCCCAGCCCGGCCCGGCCCGGCCAGGCCCAGCCCAGCCCAGCCCAGCCCAGCGCAGCGCTGTGCCGTGCGGTGCTGTGACGCTTCATCCCTTCACCTGTTGCAGCAGGCATGATGCAGACCTGCTGAAGCAAAGGCCTGAATCTGCCCTTTTCTGCCTCTTGGACAAACAACAACCTTTCTGACTTCTTATTGCTTCTGATTAAGGGAGTTGCACTTGCCTCAAACTGTACCCCTCATTTCATTAGGAAGAGCTCATTCTTCACCTTTATTCCTAGCCAAATTCAAAGCCAGCAAACCCCTGATTTGAGGGATCGGCTCGCACCAAATGAAAAATCACCACCATCCATCCTATTTTACTATCAGTCTAGCACCTTCCTCGTAGTCTTGTGCTCAGTTATTCCCACCGAGGCCACATTTGCGCTCCACAATACACCGAATTTAAAAGACAAAGAATGAATGCATCAATAAAGGAAGCTAAGGCTTTGTCCCTATTGAACCTACTTAAGAAAAAGGGGGGGATGGTGAAAGGTCATCAGGGAAATGATTTGTAATTTTGGGGCACACGTGCCAAAAAGAGTGGCCATTTTTCTCCTCTGTTTTTTCAAGTGAAAATAAACTTCGCCATCGGAAATAAAAGCAGTGTTTGACATTTTTCCAACTTAGGGAACTTTGAGAGCATTGGCAGGATTTGAACCCTCGTCCTGTGAGAGCCTGTGCCACCAGAGGCACAAGACTTACCATTGTGCTATAGCCCCTTGCTGGTCTAAAGCTTTGCAGTAGTAACTATAAGCAAGATACAAGCTCTGATGTCATCGGCTGTAGTTTCCAGTGCATGAAAAGGATGACCATGATATAGGGACGATTAGATAAGCTACTGACATGGAAACCAGCGTGGTCCAGTGGGTAAGTTCCTGCCTTCCAGCCAGACGACCAGGGTTCAAGTCCCGGCTTCGGCACCAGGTGACTGATGGGGATGCAGCAGAGGTAAGTTGGGGGTGGGTCGGTCTGGCCAATGGGTAAGTAAAATGTGTGGGTGTGTCAAACGAGATTGGGATCATGCCTGGTGAATGGTGGTTGGTAAGTAACATGGGTGTGGTGAGAGCAAAGGGTGGGATGTGTAGCTGTTAGGGGGGTGTAGGAGGAGCTTAGGCAAATTAGGTGGGGGTCAGAGAGCAAGAGACCAGGTGTAGTGGAGAGCAAGGGTAGGCGGTTAGAGTCCCAGGGACTAAGAAGGCTGGCCATAGATGGAGGGGGAGCCTGGGGCGATCACCAAGTCAGGGTAGAGTGAAGGAGCTGAGAGGGGCCTAATGTGGGCACTCATGCACTGGTTCCTGACCACAGATAGGGTCATTACATAGGGTGAGACTTATGATGGGGTACCCCATTTTTTTTAGTGCACTCCCCTAAACTCTCTGATTTTGGGGGGGGGGCAGTCAAATTTGGGGGTGCATTATGAAGGGTGATGGGGTGCAGATTGGCATTGGTTCTGGGTAGTTTTTGGGGGGCTACCCTTAGTTTTTATTGTTCCGCTCCTCCATTATGGGGTGCACCTCAAAAGAATAGGGGCGTACAGGTTTGCGACAGTTTCTATTACCGACCACAAGGGGGCACCATACAATCCTACTGAAGTTATGGTATTGAAAGGTACAAAAAGGATCATGTGGTGGTACTTAACAAGTGGGGATCCCCAAGAATGTATTGCCTCCCCTACCCTCCGTGCGGCATGTTATAGGGAAATTGGCAAATTTCTATTGAAAATAGACGGCATAGAGCTCCCCGCTATGAAATCTGAGAGAACTAACATTTGCGGAATCAAGGGAGACAGTGGAGCAGATGAATGAGGCAGGGAAAGGGTACCTGTGGCAATTTGTTGGATGGGTCATAGAGAATAATCATGGCAGGCAAATAAGCAGCAGGGCATGGATTGGTAGTGTCTGTAGAGAGTTTGGCGTGCTCTTCAAATTATTTGCCCTACTTACGTTGGGTATGATCCACAGAGGTATGGCCAGGCCTTACTGTTAGGCAGCACATGTGTTTATGATTTAAAGACATGCGCTCTGGGTGTGCTGAGAGTGGCTGTACAGAGCGGTAAGTGTCTGTGTACCCGAGCAATGTGCATCCAACCGCTCACTTGAGACTGAACAGTGACAGAAGTAGCTGGGTTCCTGATGGAATGTAAATGGAGGGCACATATGAAGGGTGTTTGTGGTCACTCAGAGGATTGAAACATGGTTGGTGCACTACCAAAGCAGTGGTACCAGGAGGGAACATTTGAGGGGTAATGAGATGGTGGTATCCAGAGGTCAAAAAAGGTGTAAGAGGCCCTGAGGTTTGGGGATCCTGGTCCCACAGTGAGGGAGGGTTAGAAGTCCCTGCTAAACATTTCTGTCTAACAGTGTCCAAATGTTGCGCAGCCTGGCTACCTCTGTAACTTTTCCCCAGTATCTTTCTATCCTGCAGATGACCGGAGTAAGCTTCTTGGCCTCCTACCCCCAAAGGAGGGCGTGACATTTCTAGCCTTAGGATACTCCCAAAGGGTGCGATACTAAAATTCTGGGGAAAACTTCACTAACCATGCATATTTATGCACCAAACATGAGAATTCCTTACACCTGCAAAGTCTCATATTGGGCTTGTCAGCTTTGAGGTGGTCTAAGTGTTTGTATATGAGGGAAATATCCATCTGTGCTTCCTCTCCCATATGAGGACTATGGAGCTATTGTTCTTCTCTCACATGTCCCTTCAAAGAGACAGGTGACACACTCACTCAGTCACTCAGCAAACATTTATTCTTTAAAACTTTCATCTTTCTGTTTACCTTCCAAACATTCCCCCTTCACAACAAATGCAGGCCAGCCATTCCTCATTTCTCAATCACTCAGTCATGGCAGTCCTCCACTCCGTAGGCCCTGCAAGACCAACATGAACAAGAGGTGTGTCAGCTAGCAGAAGAAAAGCCTCCGTGTGCTCTTCTGTTCATACTGCTGCCCTCTAGTAGCGCTACAGTGCAACTGCAGCATAATAACGGGACTGAGAAGATGGCTGTCCTATGCAAATAATGTCTTCCCATGATTACTTTCTTCTCAGATAATCGCAGGTTTGCGCTCTGGTATCGCCTCCAACATATGGTCTTCAGGCGCATTCAAAAGCAGCCTACCTTTTTTTAGGCTAAGGTTTTTGCCACTCGAAGGCTGCACATGGGGAAGTCACCCTCATTTAGCGGGGTCCCACAGTGACTGCAGTCATCCTCTCTACAGAACCTGGGCGTTCGTGGGCGTTCGGGGGAGTTCTTCAAAGGAAGGAAGGGGGTGTTTCAAACCCCAGTGCCAGCCCAGTGCCAGCCCAGCCCGGCCCGGCCCGGCCAGGCCCAGCCCAGCCCAGCCCAGCCCAGCGCAGCGCTGTGCCGTGCGGTGCTGTGACGCTTCATCCCTTCACCTGTTGCAGCAGGCATGATGCAGACCTGCTGAAGCAAAGGCCTGAATCTGCCCTTTTCTGCCTCTTGGACAAACAACAACCTTTCTGACTTCTTATTGCTTCTGATTAAGGGAGTTGCACTTGCCTCAAACTGTACCCCTCATTTCATTAGGAAGAGCTCATTCTTCACCTTTATTCCTAGCCAAATTCAAAGCCAGCAAACCCCTGATTTGAGGGATCGGCTCGCACCAAATGAAAAATCACCACCATCCATCCTATTTTACTATCAGTCTAGCACCTTCCTCGTAGTCTTGTGCTCAGTTATTCCCACCGAGGCCACATTTGCGCTCCACAATACACCGAATTTAAAAGACAAAGAATGAATGCATCAATAAAGGAAGCTAAGGCTTTGTCCCTATTGAACCTACTTAAGAAAAAGGGGGGGATGGTGAAAGGTCATCAGGGAAATGATTTGTAATTTTGGGGCACACGTGCCAAAAAGAGTGGCCATTTTTCTCCTCTGTTTTTTCAAGTGAAAATAAACTTCGCCATCGGAAATAAAAGCAGTGTTTGACATTTTTCCAACTTAGGGAACTTTGAGAGCATTGGCAGGATTTGAACCCTCGTCCTGTGAGAGCCTGTGCCACCAGAGGCACAAGACTTACCATTGTGCTATAGCCCCTTGCTGGTCTAAAGCTTTGCAGTAGTAACTATAAGCAAGATACAAGCTCTGATGTCATCGGCTGTAGTTTCCAGTGCATGAAAAGGATGACCATGATATAGGGACGATTAGATAAGCTACTGACATGGAAACCAGCGTGGTCCAGTGGGTAAGTTCCTGCCTTCCAGCCAGACGACCAGGGTTCAAGTCCCGGCTTCGGCACCAGGTGACTGATGGGGATGCAGCAGAGGTAAGTTGGGGGTGGGTCGGTCTGGCCAATGGGTAAGTAAAATGTGTGGGTGTGTCAAACGAGATTGGGATCATGCCTGGTGAATGGTGGTTGGTAAGTAACATGGGTGTGGTGAGAGCAAAGGGTGGGATGTGTAGCTGTTAGGGGGGTGTAGGAGGAGCTTAGGCAAATTAGGTGGGGGTCAGAGAGCAAGAGACCAGGTGTAGTGGAGAGCAAGGGTAGGCGGTTAGAGTCCCAGGGACTAAGAAGGCTGGCCATAGATGGAGGGGGAGCCTGGGGCGATCACCAAGTCAGGGTAGAGTGAAGGAGCTGAGAGGGGCCTAATGTGGGCACTCATGCACTGGTTCCTGACCACAGATAGGGTCATTACATAGGGTGAGACTTATGATGGGGTACCCCATTTTTTTTAGTGCACTCCCCTAAACTCTCTGATTTTGGGGGGGGGGCAGTCAAATTTGGGGGTGCATTATGAAGGGTGATGGGGTGCAGATTGGCATTGGTTCTGGGTAGTTTTTGGGGGGCTACCCTTAGTTTTTATTGTTCCGCTCCTCCATTATGGGGTGCACCTCAAAAGAATAGGGGCGTACAGGTTTGCGACAGTTTCTATTACCGACCACAAGGGGGCACCATACAATCCTACTGAAGTTATGGTATTGAAAGGTACAAAAAGGATCATGTGGTGGTACTTAACAAGTGGGGATCCCCAAGAATGTATTGCCTCCCCTACCCTCCGTGCGGCATGTTATAGGGAAATTGGCAAATTTCTATTGAAAATAGACGGCATAGAGCTCCCCGCTATGAAATCTGAGAGAACTAACATTTGCGGAATCAAGGGAGACAGTGGAGCAGATGAATGAGGCAGGGAAAGGGTACCTGTGGCAATTTGTTGGATGGGTCATAGAGAATAATCATGGCAGGCAAATAAGCAGCAGGGCATGGATTGGTAGTGTCTGTAGAGAGTTTGGCGTGCTCTTCAAATTATTTGCCCTACTTACGTTGGGTATGATCCACAGAGGTATGGCCAGGCCTTACTGTTAGGCAGCACATGTGTTTATGATTTAAAGACATGCGCTCTGGGTGTGCTGAGAGTGGCTGTACAGAGCGGTAAGTGTCTGTGTACCCGAGCAATGTGCATCCAACCGCTCACTTGAGACTGAACAGTGACAGAAGTAGCTGGGTTCCTGATGGAATGTAAATGGAGGGCACATATGAAGGGTGTTTGTGGTCACTCAGAGGATTGAAACATGGTTGGTGCACTACCAAAGCAGTGGTACCAGGAGGGAACATTTGAGGGGTAATGAGATGGTGGTATCCAGAGGTCAAAAAAGGTGTAAGAGGCCCTGAGGTTTGGGGATCCTGGTCCCACAGTGAGGGAGGGTTAGAAGTCCCTGCTAAACATTTCTGTCTAACAGTGTCCAAATGTTGCGCAGCCTGGCTACCTCTGTAACTTTTCCCCAGTATCTTTCTATCCTGCAGATGACCGGAGTAAGCTTCTTGGCCTCCTACCCCCAAAGGAGGGCGTGACATTTCTAGCCTTAGGATACTCCCAAAGGGTGCGATACTAAAATTCTGGGGAAAACTTCACTAACCATGCATATTTATGCACCAAACATGAGAATTCCTTACACCTGCAAAGTCTCATATTGGGCTTGTCAGCTTTGAGGTGGTCTAAGTGTTTGTATATGAGGGAAATATCCATCTGTGCTTCCTCTCCCATATGAGGACTATGGAGCTATTGTTCTTCTCTCACATGTCCCTTCAAAGAGACAGGTGACACACTCACTCAGTCACTCAGCAAACATTTATTCTTTAAAACTTTCATCTTTCTGTTTACCTTCCAAACATTCCCCCTTCACAACAAATGCAGGCCAGCCATTCCTCATTTCTCAATCACTCAGTCATGGCAGTCCTCCACTCCGTAGGCCCTGCAAGACCAACATGAACAAGAGGTGTGTCAGCTAGCAGAAGAAAAGCCTCCGTGTGCTCTTCTGTTCATACTGCTGCCCTCTAGTAGCGCTACAGTGCAACTGCAGCATAATAACGGGACTGAGAAGATGGCTGTCCTATGCAAATAATGTCTTCCCATGATTACTTTCTTCTCAGATAATCGCAGGTTTGCGCTCTGGTATCGCCTCCAACATATGGTCTTCAGGCGCATTCAAAAGCAGCCTACCTTTTTTTAGGCTAAGGTTTTTGCCACTCGAAGGCTGCACATGGGGAAGTCACCCTCATTTAGCGGGGTCCCACAGTGACTGCAGTCATCCTCTCTACAGAACCTGGGCGTTCGTGGGCGTTCGGGGGAGTTCTTCAAAGGAAGGAAGGGGGTGTTTCAAGCCCCAGTGCCAGCCCAGTGCCAGCCCAGCCCGGCCCGGCCCAGCCCAGCCCAGCCCAGCCCAGCCCAGCCCAGCCCAGCGCAGCGCAGCGCTGTGCTGTGCTGTGCCGTGCCATGCCGTGCGGTGCTGTGACGCTCCATCCCTTCACCTGTTGCAGCAGGCATGATGCAGACCTGCTGAAGCAAAGGCCTGAATCTGCCCTTTTCTGCCTCTTGGACAAACGACAACCTTTCTGACTTCTTATTGCTTCTGATTAAGGGAGTTGCACTTGCCTCAAACTGTACCCCTCATTTCATTAGGAAGAGCTCATTCTTCACCTTTATTCCTAGCCAAATTCAAAGCCAGCAAACCCCTGATTTGAGGGATCGGCTCGCACCAAATGAAAAATCACCACCATCCATCCTATTTTACTATCAGTCTAGCACCTTCCTCGTAGTCTTGTGCTCAGTTATTCCCACCGAGGCCACATTTGCGCTCCACAATACACCGAATTTAAAAGACAAAGAATGAATGCATCAATAAAGGAAGCTAAGGCTTTGTCCCTATTGAACCTACTTAAGAAAAAGGGGGGGATGGTGAAAGGTCATCAGGGAAATGATTTGTAATTTTGGGGCACACGTGCCAAAAAGAGTGGCCATTTTTCTCCTCTGTTTTTTCAAGTGAAAATAAACTTCGCCATCGGAAATAAAAGCAGTGTTTGACATTTTTCCAACTTAGGGAACTTTGAGAGCATTGGCAGGATTTGAACCCTCGTCCTGTGAGAGCCTGTGCCACCAGAGGCACAAGACTTACCATTGTGCTATAGCCCCTTGCTGGTCTAAAGCTTTGCAGTAGTAACTATAAGCAAGATACAAGCTCTGATGTCATCGGCTGTAGTTTCCAGTGCATGAAAAGGATGACCATGATATAGGGACGATTAGATAAGCTACTGACATGGAAACCAGCGTGGTCCAGTGGGTAAGTTCCTGCCTTCCAGCCAGACGACCAGGGTTCAAGTCCCGGCTTCGGCACCAGGTGACTGATGGGGATGCAGCAGAGGTAAGTTGGGGGTGGGTCGGTCTGGCCAATGGGTAAGTAAAATGTGTGGGTGTGTCAAACGAGATTGGGATCATGCCTGGTGAATGGTGGTTGGTAAGTAACATGGGTGTGGTGAGAGCAAAGGGTGGGATGTGTAGCTGTTAGGGGGGTGTAGGAGGAGCTTAGGCAAATTAGGTGGGGGTCAGAGAGCAAGAGACCAGGTGTAGTGGAGAGCAAGGGTAGGCGGTTAGAGTCCCAGGGACTAAGAAGGCTGGCCATAGATGGAGGGGGAGCCTGGGGCGATCACCAAGTCAGGGTAGAGTGAAGGAGCTGAGAGGGGCCTAATGTGGGCACTCATGCACTGGTTCCTGACCACAGATAGGGTCATTACATAGGGTGAGACTTATGATGGGGTACCCCATTTTTTTTAGTGCACTCCCCTAAACTCTCTGATTTTGGGGGGGGGGCAGTCAAATTTGGGGGTGCATTATGAAGGGTGATGGGGTGCAGATTGGCATTGGTTCTGGGTAGTTTTTGGGGGGCTACCCTTAGTTTTTATTGTTCCGCTCCTCCATTATGGGGTGCACCTCAAAAGAATAGGGGCGTACAGGTTTGCGACAGTTTCTATTACCGACCACAAGGGGGCACCATACAATCCTACTGAAGTTATGGTATTGAAAGGTACAAAAAGGATCATGTGGTGGTACTTAACAAGTGGGGATCCCCAAGAATGTATTGCCTCCCCTACCCTCCGTGCGGCATGTTATAGGGAAATTGGCAAATTTCTATTGAAAATAGACGGCATAGAGCTCCCCGCTATGAAATCTGAGAGAACTAACATTTGCGGAATCAAGGGAGACAGTGGAGCAGATGAATGAGGCAGGGAAAGGGTACCTGTGGCAATTTGTTGGATGGGTCATAGAGAATAATCATGGCAGGCAAATAAGCAGCAGGGCATGGATTGGTAGTGTCTGTAGAGAGTTTGGCGTGCTCTTCAAATTATTTGCCCTACTTACGTTGGGTATGATCCACAGAGGTATGGCCAGGCCTTACTGTTAGGCAGCACATGTGTTTATGATTTAAAGACATGCGCTCTGGGTGTGCTGAGAGTGGCTGTACAGAGCGGTAAGTGTCTGTGTACCCGAGCAATGTGCATCCAACCGCTCACTTGAGACTGAACAGTGACAGAAGTAGCTGGGTTCCTGATGGAATGTAAATGGAGGGCACATATGAAGGGTGTTTGTGGTCACTCAGAGGATTGAAACATGGTTGGTGCACTACCAAAGCAGTGGTACCAGGAGGGAACATTTGAGGGGTAATGAGATGGTGGTATCCAGAGGTCAAAAAAGGTGTAAGAGGCCCTGAGGTTTGGGGATCCTGGTCCCACAGTGAGGGAGGGTTAGAAGTCCCTGCTAAACATTTCTGTCTAACAGTGTCCAAATGTTGCGCAGCCTGGCTACCTCTGTAACTTTTCCCCAGTATCTTTCTATCCTGCAGATGACCGGAGTAAGCTTCTTGGCCTCCTACCCCCAAAGGAGGGCGTGACATTTCTAGCCTTAGGATACTCCCAAAGGGTGCGATACTAAAATTCTGGGGAAAACTTCACTAACCATGCATATTTATGCACCAAACATGAGAATTCCTTACACCTGCAAAGTCTCATATTGGGCTTGTCAGCTTTGAGGTGGTCTAAGTGTTTGTATATGAGGGAAATATCCATCTGTGCTTCCTCTCCCATATGAGGACTATGGAGCTATTGTTCTTCTCTCACATGTCCCTTCAAAGAGACAGGTGACACACTCACTCAGTCACTCAGCAAACATTTATTCTTTAAAACTTTCATCTTTCTGTTTACCTTCCAAACATTCCCCCTTCACAACAAATGCAGGCCAGCCATTCCTCATTTCTCAATCACTCAGTCATGGCAGTCCTCCACTCCGTAGGCCCTGCAAGACCAACATGAACAAGAGGTGTGTCAGCTAGCAGAAGAAAAGCCTCCGTGTGCTCTTCTGTTCATACTGCTGCCCTCTAGTAGCGCTACAGTGCAACTGCAGCATAATAACGGGACTGAGAAGATGGCTGTCCTATGCAAATAATGTCTTCCCATGATTACTTTCTTCTCAGATAATCGCAGGTTTGCGCTCTGGTATCGCCTCCAACATAT
This sequence comes from Triturus cristatus, assembly GCF_964204655.1. NCBI lineage: Eukaryota > Metazoa > Chordata > Amphibia > Caudata > Salamandridae > Triturus > Triturus cristatus. The sequence continues at coordinate 934,827 of NW_028187332.1, forward strand.
GGTCTTCAGGCGCATTCAAAAGCAGCCTACCTTTTTTTAGGCTAAGGTTTTTGCCACTCGAAGGCTGCACATGGGGAAGTCACCCTCATTTAGCGGGGTCCCACAGTGACTGCAGTCATCCTCTCTACAGAACCTGGGCGTTCGTGGGCGTTCGGGGGAGTTCTTCAAAGGAAGGAAGGGGGTGTTTCAAGCCCCAGTGCCAGCCCAGTGCCAGCCCAGCCCGGCCCGGCCCAGCCCAGCCCAGCCCAGCCCAGCCCAGCCCAGCCCAGCGCAGCGCAGCGCTGTGCTGTGCCGTGCCATGCCGTGCGGTGCTGTGACGCTCCATCCCTTCACCTGTTGCAGCAGGCATGATGCAGACCTGCTGAAGCAAAGGCCTGAATCTGCCCTTTTCTGCCTCTTGGACAAACGACAACCTTTCTGACTTCTTATTGCTTCTGATTAAGGGAGTTGCACTTGCCTCAAACTGTACCCCTCATTTCATTAGGAAGAGCTCATTCTTCACCTTTATTCCTAGCCAAATTCAAAGCCAGCAAACCCCTGATTTGAGGGATCGGCTCGCACCAAATGAAAAATCACCACCATCCATCCTATTTTACTATCAGTCTAGCACCTTCCTCGTAGTCTTGTGCTCAGTTATTCCCACCGAGGCCACATTTGCGCTCCACAATACACCGAATTTAAAAGACAAAGAATGAATGCATCAATAAAGGAAGCTAAGGCTTTGTCCCTATTGAACCTACTTAAGAAAAAGGGGGGGATGGTGAAAGGTCATCAGGGAAATGATTTGTAATTTTGGGGCACACGTGCCAAAAAGAGTGGCCATTTTTCTCCTCTGTTTTTTCAAGTGAAAATAAACTTCGCCATCGGAAATAAAAGCAGTGTTTGACATTTTTCCAACTTAGGGAACTTTGAGAGCATTGGCAGGATTTGAACCCTCGTCCTGTGAGAGCCTGTGCCACCAGAGGCACAAGACTTACCATTGTGCTATAGCCCCTTGCTGGTCTAAAGCTTTGCAGTAGTAACTATAAGCAAGATACAAGCTCTGATGTCATCGGCTGTAGTTTCCAGTGCATGAAAAGGATGACCATGATATAGGGACGATTAGATAAGCTACTGACATGGAAACCAGCGTGGTCCAGTGGGTAAGTTCCTGCCTTCCAGCCAGACGACCAGGGTTCAAGTCCCGGCTTCGGCACCAGGTGACTGATGGGGATGCAGCAGAGGTAAGTTGGGGGTGGGTCGGTCTGGCCAATGGGTAAGTAAAATGTGTGGGTGTGTCAAACGAGATTGGGATCATGCCTGGTGAATGGTGGTTGGTAAGTAACATGGGTGTGGTGAGAGCAAAGGGTGGGATGTGTAGCTGTTAGGGGGGTGTAGGAGGAGCTTAGGCAAATTAGGTGGGGGTCAGAGAGCAAGAGACCAGGTGTAGTGGAGAGCAAGGGTAGGCGGTTAGAGTCCCAGGGACTAAGAAGGCTGGCCATAGATGGAGGGGGAGCCTGGGGCGATCACCAAGTCAGGGTAGAGTGAAGGAGCTGAGAGGGGCCTAATGTGGGCACTCATGCACTGGTTCCTGACCACAGATAGGGTCATTACATAGGGTGAGACTTATGATGGGGTACCCCATTTTTTTTAGTGCACTCCCCTAAACTCTCTGATTTTGGGGGGGGGGCAGTCAAATTTGGGGGTGCATTATGAAGGGTGATGGGGTGCAGATTGGCATTGGTTCTGGGTAGTTTTTGGGGGGCTACCCTTAGTTTTTATTGTTCCGCTCCTCCATTATGGGGTGCACCTCAAAAGAATAGGGGCGTACAGGTTTGCGACAGTTTCTATTACCGACCACAAGGGGGCACCATACAATCCTACTGAAGTTATGGTATTGAAAGGTACAAAAAGGATCATGTGGTGGTACTTAACAAGTGGGGATCCCCAAGAATGTATTGCCTCCCCTACCCTCCGTGCGGCATGTTATAGGGAAATTGGCAAATTTCTATTGAAAATAGACGGCATAGAGCTCCCCGCTATGAAATCTGAGAGAACTAACATTTGCGGAATCAAGGGAGACAGTGGAGCAGATGAATGAGGCAGGGAAAGGGTACCTGTGGCAATTTGTTGGATGGGTCATAGAGAATAATCATGGCAGGCAAATAAGCAGCAGGGCATGGATTGGTAGTGTCTGTAGAGAGTTTGGCGTGCTCTTCAAATTATTTGCCCTACTTACGTTGGGTATGATCCACAGAGGTATGGCCAGGCCTTACTGTTAGGCAGCACATGTGTTTATGATTTAAAGACATGCGCTCTGGGTGTGCTGAGAGTGGCTGTACAGAGCGGTAAGTGTCTGTGTACCCGAGCAATGTGCATCCAACCGCTCACTTGAGACTGAACAGTGACAGAAGTAGCTGGGTTCCTGATGGAATGTAAATGGAGGGCACATATGAAGGGTGTTTGTGGTCACTCAGAGGATTGAAACATGGTTGGTGCACTACCAAAGCAGTGGTACCAGGAGGGAACATTTGAGGGGTAATGAGATGGTGGTATCCAGAGGTCAAAAAAGGTGTAAGAGGCCCTGAGGTTTGGGGATCCTGGTCCCACAGTGAGGGAGGGTTAGAAGTCCCTGCTAAACATTTCTGTCTAACAGTGTCCAAATGTTGCGCAGCCTGGCTACCTCTGTAACTTTTCCCCAGTATCTTTCTATCCTGCAGATGACCGGAGTAAGCTTCTTGGCCTCCTACCCCCAAAGGAGGGCGTGACATTTCTAGCCTTAGGATACTCCCAAAGGGTGCGATACTAAAATTCTGGGGAAAACTTCACTAACCATGCATATTTATGCACCAAACATGAGAATTCCTTACACCTGCAAAGTCTCATATTGGGCTTGTCAGCTTTGAGGTGGTCTAAGTGTTTGTATATGAGGGAAATATCCATCTGTGCTTCCTCTCCCATATGAGGACTATGGAGCTATTGTTCTTCTCTCACATGTCCCTTCAAAGAGACAGGTGACACACTCACTCAGTCACTCAGCAAACATTTATTCTTTAAAACTTTCATCTTTCTGTTTACCTTCCAAACATTCCCCCTTCACAACAAATGCAGGCCAGCCATTCCTCATTTCTCAATCACTCAGTCATGGCAGTCCTCCACTCCGTAGGCCCTGCAAGACCAACATGAACAAGAGGTGTGTCAGCTAGCAGAAGAAAAGCCTCCGTGTGCTCTTCTGTTCATACTGCTGCCCTCTAGTAGCGCTACAGTGCAACTGCAGCATAATAACGGGACTGAGAAGATGGCTGTCCTATGCAAATAATGTCTTCCCATGATTACTTTCTTCTCAGATAATCGCAGGTTTGCGCTCTGGTATCGCCTCCAACATATGGTCTTCAGGCGCATTCAAAAGCAGCCTACCTTTTTTTAGGCTAAGGTTTTTGCCACTCGAAGGCTGCACATGGGGAAGTCACCCTCATTTAGCGGGGTCCCACAGTGACTGCAGTCATCCTCTCTACAGAACCTGGGCGTTCGTGGGCGTTCGGGGGAGTTCTTCAAAGGAAGGAAGGGGGTGTTTCAAACCCCAGTGCCAGCCCAGTGCCAGCCCAGCCCGGCCCGGCCCGGCCAGGCCCAGCCCAGCCCAGCCCAGCGCAGCGCTGTGCCGTGCGGTGCTGTGACGCTTCATCCCTTCACCTGTTGCAGCAGGCATGATGCAGACCTGCTGAAGCAAAGGCCTGAATCTGCCCTTTTCTGCCTCTTGGACAAACAACAACCTTTCTGACTTCTTATTGCTTCTGATTAAGGGAGTTGCACTTGCCTCAAACTGTACCCCTCATTTCATTAGGAAGAGCTCATTCTTCACCTTTATTCCTAGCCAAATTCAAAGCCAGCAAACCCCTGATTTGAGGGATCGGCTCGCACCAAATGAAAAATCACCACCATCCATCCTATTTTACTATCAGTCTAGCACCTTCCTCGTAGTCTTGTGCTCAGTTATTCCCACCGAGGCCACATTTGCGCTCCACAATACACCGAATTTAAAAGACAAAGAATGAATGCATCAATAAAGGAAGCTAAGGCTTTGTCCCTATTGAACCTACTTAAGAAAAAGGGGGGGATGGTGAAAGGTCATCAGGGAAATGATTTGTAATTTTGGGGCACACGTGCCAAAAAGAGTGGCCATTTTTCTCCTCTGTTTTTTCAAGTGAAAATAAACTTCGCCATCGGAAATAAAAGCAGTGTTTGACATTTTTCCAACTTAGGGAACTTTGAGAGCATTGGCAGGATTTGAACCCTCGTCCTGTGAGAGCCTGTGCCACCAGAGGCACAAGACTTACCATTGTGCTATAGCCCCTTGCTGGTCTAAAGCTTTGCAGTAGTAACTATAAGCAAGATACAAGCTCTGATGTCATCGGCTGTAGTTTCCAGTGCATGAAAAGGATGACCATGATATAGGGACGATTAGATAAGCTACTGACATGGAAACCAGCGTGGTCCAGTGGGTAAGTTCCTGCCTTCCAGCCAGACGACCAGGGTTCAAGTCCCGGCTTCGGCACCAGGTGACTGATGGGGATGCAGCAGAGGTAAGTTGGGGGTGGGTCGGTCTGGCCAATGGGTAAGTAAAATGTGTGGGTGTGTCAAACGAGATTGGGATCATGCCTGGTGAATGGTGGTTGGTAAGTAACATGGGTGTGGTGAGAGCAAAGGGTGGGATGTGTAGCTGTTAGGGGGGTGTAGGAGGAGCTTAGGCAAATTAGGTGGGGGTCAGAGAGCAAGAGACCAGGTGTAGTGGAGAGCAAGGGTAGGCGGTTAGAGTCCCAGGGACTAAGAAGGCTGGCCATAGATGGAGGGGGAGCCTGGGGCGATCACCAAGTCAGGGTAGAGTGAAGGAGCTGAGAGGGGCCTAATGTGGGCACTCATGCACTGGTTCCTGACCACAGATAGGGTCATTACATAGGGTGAGACTTATGATGGGGTACCCCATTTTTTTTAGTGCACTCCCCTAAACTCTCTGATTTTGGGGGGGGGGCAGTCAAATTTGGGGGTGCATTATGAAGGGTGATGGGGTGCAGATTGGCATTGGTTCTGGGTAGTTTTTGGGGGGCTACCCTTAGTTTTTATTGTTCCGCTCCTCCATTATGGGGTGCACCTCAAAAGAATAGGGGCGTACAGGTTTGCGACAGTTTCTATTACCGACCACAAGGGGGCACCATACAATCCTACTGAAGTTATGGTATTGAAAGGTACAAAAAGGATCATGTGGTGGTACTTAACAAGTGGGGATCCCCAAGAATGTATTGCCTCCCCTACCCTCCGTGCGGCATGTTATAGGGAAATTGGCAAATTTCTATTGAAAATAGACGGCATAGAGCTCCCCGCTATGAAATCTGAGAGAACTAACATTTGCGGAATCAAGGGAGACAGTGGAGCAGATGAATGAGGCAGGGAAAGGGTACCTGTGGCAATTTGTTGGATGGGTCATAGAGAATAATCATGGCAGGCAAATAAGCAGCAGGGCATGGATTGGTAGTGTCTGTAGAGAGTTTGGCGTGCTCTTCAAATTATTTGCCCTACTTACGTTGGGTATGATCCACAGAGGTATGGCCAGGCCTTACTGTTAGGCAGCACATGTGTTTATGATTTAAAGACATGCGCTCTGGGTGTGCTGAGAGTGGCTGTACAGAGCGGTAAGTGTCTGTGTACCCGAGCAATGTGCATCCAACCGCTCACTTGAGACTGAACAGTGACAGAAGTAGCTGGGTTCCTGATGGAATGTAAATGGAGGGCACATATGAAGGGTGTTTGTGGTCACTCAGAGGATTGAAACATGGTTGGTGCACTACCAAAGCAGTGGTACCAGGAGGGAACATTTGAGGGGTAATGAGATGGTGGTATCCAGAGGTCAAAAAAGGTGTAAGAGGCCCTGAGGTTTGGGGATCCTGGTCCCACAGTGAGGGAGGGTTAGAAGTCCCTGCTAAACATTTCTGTCTAACAGTGTCCAAATGTTGCGCAGCCTGGCTACCTCTGTAACTTTTCCCCAGTATCTTTCTATCCTGCAGATGACCGGAGTAAGCTTCTTGGCCTCCTACCCCCAAAGGAGGGCGTGACATTTCTAGCCTTAGGATACTCCCAAAGGGTGCGATACTAAAATTCTGGGGAAAACTTCACTAACCATGCATATTTATGCACCAAACATGAGAATTCCTTACACCTGCAAAGTCTCATATTGGGCTTGTCAGCTTTGAGGTGGTCTAAGTGTTTGTATATGAGGGAAATATCCATCTGTGCTTCCTCTCCCATATGAGGACTATGGAGCTATTGTTCTTCTCTCACATGTCCCTTCAAAGAGACAGGTGACACACTCACTCAGTCACTCAGCAAACATTTATTCTTTAAAACTTTCATCTTTCTGTTTACCTTCCAAACATTCCCCCTTCACAACAAATGCAGGCCAGCCATTCCTCATTTCTCAATCACTCAGTCATGGCAGTCCTCCACTCCGTAGGCCCTGCAAGACCAACATGAACAAGAGGTGTGTCAGCTAGCAGAAGAAAAGCCTCCGTGTGCTCTTCTGTTCATACTGCTGCCCTCTAGTAGCGCTACAGTGCAACTGCAGCATAATAACGGGACTGAGAAGATGGCTGTCCTATGCAAATAATGTCTTCCCATGATTACTTTCTTCTCAGATAATCGCAGGTTTGCGCTCTGGTATCGCCTCCAACATATGGTCTTCAGGCGCATTCAAAAGCAGCCTACCTTTTTTTAGGCTAAGGTTTTTGCCACTCGAAGGCTGCACATGGGGAAGTCACCCTCATTTAGCGGGGTCCCACAGTGACTGCAGTCATCCTCTCTACAGAACCTGGGCGTTCGTGGGCGTTCGGGGGAGTTCTTCAAAGGAAGGAAGGGGGTGTTTCAAGCCCCAGTGCCAGCCCAGTGCCAGCCCAGCCCGGCCCGGCCCAGCCCAGCCCAGCCCAGCCCAGCCCAGCCCAGCCCAGCCCAGCGCAGCGCAGCGCTGTGCTGTGCCGTGCCATGCCGTGCGGTGCTGTGACGCTCCATCCCTTCACCTGTTGCAGCAGGCATGATGCAGACCTGCTGAAGCAAAGGCCTGAATCTGCCCTTTTCTGCCTCTTGGACAAACGACAACCTTTCTGACTTCTTATTGCTTCTGATTAAGGGAGTTGCACTTGCCTCAAACTGTACCCCTCATTTCATTAGGAAGAGCTCATTCTTCACCTTTATTCCTAGCCAAATTCAAAGCCAGCAAACCCCTGATTTGAGGGATCGGCTCGCACCAAATGAAAAATCACCACCATCCATCCTATTTTACTATCAGTCTAGCACCTTCCTCGTAGTCTTGTGCTCAGTTATTCCCACCGAGGCCACATTTGCGCTCCACAATACACCGAATTTAAAAGACAAAGAATGAATGCATCAATAAAGGAAGCTAAGGCTTTGTCCCTATTGAACCTACTTAAGAAAAAGGGGGGGATGGTGAAAGGTCATCAGGGAAATGATTTGTAATTTTGGGGCACACGTGCCAAAAAGAGTGGCCATTTTTCTCCTCTGTTTTTTCAAGTGAAAATAAACTTCGCCATCGGAAATAAAAGCAGTGTTTGACATTTTTCCAACTTAGGGAACTTTGAGAGCATTGGCAGGATTTGAACCCTCGTCCTGTGAGAGCCTGTGCCACCAGAGGCACAAGACTTACCATTGTGCTATAGCCCCTTGCTGGTCTAAAGCTTTGCAGTAGTAACTATAAGCAAGATACAAGCTCTGATGTCATCGGCTGTAGTTTCCAGTGCATGAAAAGGATGACCATGATATAGGGACGATTAGATAAGCTACTGACATGGAAACCAGCGTGGTCCAGTGGGTAAGTTCCTGCCTTCCAGCCAGACGACCAGGGTTCAAGTCCCGGCTTCGGCACCAGGTGACTGATGGGGATGCAGCAGAGGTAAGTTGGGGGTGGGTCGGTCTGGCCAATGGGTAAGTAAAATGTGTGGGTGTGTCAAACGAGATTGGGATCATGCCTGGTGAATGGTGGTTGGTAAGTAACATGGGTGTGGTGAGAGCAAAGGGTGGGATGTGTAGCTGTTAGGGGGGTGTAGGAGGAGCTTAGGCAAATTAGGTGGGGGTCAGAGAGCAAGAGACCAGGTGTAGTGGAGAGCAAGGGTAGGCGGTTAGAGTCCCAGGGACTAAGAAGGCTGGCCATAGATGGAGGGGGAGCCTGGGGCGATCACCAAGTCAGGGTAGAGTGAAGGAGCTGAGAGGGGCCTAATGTGGGCACTCATGCACTGGTTCCTGACCACAGATAGGGTCATTACATAGGGTGAGACTTATGATGGGGTACCCCATTTTTTTTAGTGCACTCCCCTAAACTCTCTGATTTTGGGGGGGGGGCAGTCAAATTTGGGGGTGCATTATGAAGGGTGATGGGGTGCAGATTGGCATTGGTTCTGGGTAGTTTTTGGGGGGCTACCCTTAGTTTTTATTGTTCCGCTCCTCCATTATGGGGTGCACCTCAAAAGAATAGGGGCGTACAGGTTTGCGACAGTTTCTATTACCGACCACAAGGGGGCACCATACAATCCTACTGAAGTTATGGTATTGAAAGGTACAAAAAGGATCATGTGGTGGTACTTAACAAGTGGGGATCCCCAAGAATGTATTGCCTCCCCTACCCTCCGTGCGGCATGTTATAGGGAAATTGGCAAATTTCTATTGAAAATAGACGGCATAGAGCTCCCCGCTATGAAATCTGAGAGAACTAACATTTGCGGAATCAAGGGAGACAGTGGAGCAGATGAATGAGGCAGGGAAAGGGTACCTGTGGCAATTTGTTGGATGGGTCATAGAGAATAATCATGGCAGGCAAATAAGCAGCAGGGCATGGATTGGTAGTGTCTGTAGAGAGTTTGGCGTGCTCTTCAAATTATTTGCCCTACTTACGTTGGGTATGATCCACAGAGGTATGGCCAGGCCTTACTGTTAGGCAGCACATGTGTTTATGATTTAAAGACATGCGCTCTGGGTGTGCTGAGAGTGGCTGTACAGAGCGGTAAGTGTCTGTGTACCCGAGCAATGTGCATCCAACCGCTCACTTGAGACTGAACAGTGACAGAAGTAGCTGGGTTCCTGATGGAATGTAAATGGAGGGCACATATGAAGGGTGTTTGTGGTCACTCAGAGGATTGAAACATGGTTGGTGCACTACCAAAGCAGTGGTACCAGGAGGGAACATTTGAGGGGTAATGAGATGGTGGTATCCAGAGGTCAAAAAAGGTGTAAGAGGCCCTGAGGTTTGGGGATCCTGGTCCCACAGTGAGGGAGGGTTAGAAGTCCCTGCTAAACATTTCTGTCTAACAGTGTCCAAATGTTGCGCAGCCTGGCTACCTCTGTAACTTTTCCCCAGTATCTTTCTATCCTGCAGATGACCGGAGTAAGCTTCTTGGCCTCCTACCCCCAAAGGAGGGCGTGACATTTCTAGCCTTAGGATACTCCCAAAGGGTGCGATACTAAAATTCTGGGGAAAACTTCACTAACCATGCATATTTATGCACCAAACATGAGAATTCCTTACACCTGCAAAGTCTCATATTGGGCTTGTCAGCTTTGAGGTGGTCTAAGTGTTTGTATATGAGGGAAATATCCATCTGTGCTTCCTCTCCCATATGAGGACTATGGAGCTATTGTTCTTCTCTCACATGTCCCTTCAAAGAGACAGGTGACACACTCACTCAGTCACTCAGCAAACATTTATTCTTTAAAACTTTCATCTTTCTGTTTACCTTCCAAACATTCCCCCTTCACAACAAATGCAGGCCAGCCATTCCTCATTTCTCAATCACTCAGTCATGGCAGTCCTCCACTCCGTAGGCCCTGCAAGACCAACATGAACAAGAGGTGTGTCAGCTAGCAGAAGAAAAGCCTCCGTGTGCTCTTCTGTTCATACTGCTGCCCTCTAGTAGCGCTACAGTGCAACTGCAGCATAATAACGGGACTGAGAAGATGGCTGTCCTATGCAAATAATGTCTTCCCATGATTACTTTCTTCTCAGATAATCGCAGGTTTGCGCTCTGGTATCGCCTCCAACATATGGTCTTCAGGCGCATTCAAAAGCAGCCTACCTTTTTTTAGGCTAAGGTTTTTGCCACTCGAAGGCTGCACATGGGGAAGTCACCCTCATTTAGCGGGGTCCCACAGTGACTGCAGTCATCCTCTCTACAGAACCTGGGCGTTCGTGGGCGTTCGGGGGAGTTCTTCAAAGGAAGGAAGGGGGTGTTTCAAACCCCAGTGCCAGCCCAGTGCCAGCCCAGCCCGGCCCGGCCCGGCCAGGCCCAGCCCAGCCCAGCCCAGCGCAGCGCTGTGCCGTGCGGTGCTGTGACGCTTCATCCCTTCACCTGTTGCAGCAGGCATGATGCAGACCTGCTGAAGCAAAGGCCTGAATCTGCCCTTTTCTGCCTCTTGGACAAACAACAACCTTTCTGACTTCTTATTGCTTCTGATTAAGGGAGTTGCACTTGCCTCAAACTGTACCCCTCATTTCATTAGGAAGAGCTCATTCTTCACCTTTATTCCTAGCCAAATTCAAAGCCAGCAAACCCCTGATTTGAGGGATCGGCTCGCACCAAATGAAAAATCACCACCATCCATCCTATTTTACTATCAGTCTAGCACCTTCCTCGTAGTCTTGTGCTCAGTTATTCCCACCGAGGCCACATTTGCGCTCCACAATACACCGAATTTAAAAGACAAAGAATGAATGCATCAATAAAGGAAGCTAAGGCTTTGTCCCTATTGAACCTACTTAAGAAAAAGGGGGGGATGGTGAAAGGTCATCAGGGAAATGATTTGTAATTTTGGGGCACACGTGCCAAAAAGAGTGGCCATTTTTCTCCTCTGTTTTTTCAAGTGAAAATAAACTTCGCCATCGGAAATAAAAGCAGTGTTTGACATTTTTCCAACTTAGGGAACTTTGAGAGCATTGGCAGGATTTGAACCCTCGTCCTGTGAGAGCCTGTGCCACCAGAGGCACAAGACTTACCATTGTGCTATAGCCCCTTGCTGGTCTAAAGCTTTGCAGTAGTAACTATAAGCAAGATACAAGCTCTGATGTCATCGGCTGTAGTTTCCAGTGCATGAAAAGGATGACCATGATATAGGGACGATTAGATAAGCTACTGACATGGAAACCAGCGTGGTCCAGTGGGTAAGTTCCTGCCTTCCAGCCAGACGACCAGGGTTCAAGTCCCGGCTTCGGCACCAGGTGACTGATGGGGATGCAGCAGAGGTAAGTTGGGGGTGGGTCGGTCTGGCCAATGGGTAAGTAAAATGTGTGGGTGTGTCAAACGAGATTGGGATCATGCCTGGTGAATGGTGGTTGGTAAGTAACATGGGTGTGGTGAGAGCAAAGGGTGGGATGTGTAGCTGTTAGGGGGGTGTAGGAGGAGCTTAGGCAAATTAGGTGGGGGTCAGAGAGCAAGAGACCAGGTGTAGTGGAGAGCAAGGGTAGGCGGTTAGAGTCCCAGGGACTAAGAAGGCTGGCCATAGATGGAGGGGGAGCCTGGGGCGATCACCAAGTCAGGGTAGAGTGAAGGAGCTGAGAGGGGCCTAATGTGGGCACTCATGCACTGGTTCCTGACCACAGATAGGGTCATTACATAGGGTGAGACTTATGATGGGGTACCCCATTTTTTTTAGTGCACTCCCCTAAACTCTCTGATTTTGGGGGGGGGGGCAGTCAAATTTGGGGGTGCATTATGAAGGGTGATGGGGTGCAGATTGGCATTGGTTCTGGGTAGTTTTTGGGGGGCTACCCTTAGTTTTTATTGTTCCGCTCCTCCATTATGGGGTGCACCTCAAAAGAATAGGGGCGTACAGGTTTGCGACAGTTTCTATTACCGACCACAAGGGGGCACCATACAATCCTACTGAAGTTATGGTATTGAAAGGTACAAAAAGGATCATGTGGTGGTACTTAACAAGTGGGGATCCCCAAGAATGTATTGCCTCCCCTACCCTCCGTGCGGCATGTTATAGGGAAATTGGCAAATTTCTATTGAAAATAGACGGCATAGAGCTCCCCGCTATGAAATCTGAGAGAACTAACATTTGCGGAATCAAGGGAGGCAGTGGAGCAGATGAATGAGGCAGGGAAAGGGTACCTGTGGCAATTTGTTGGATGGGTCATAGAGAATAATCATGGCAGGCAAATAAGCAGCAGGGCATGGATTGGTAGTGTCTGTAGAGAGTTTGGCGTGCTCTTCAATTTATTTGCCCTACTTACGTTGGGTATGATCCACAGAGGTATGGCCAGGCCTTACTGTTAGGCAGCACATGTGTTTATGATTTAAAGACATGCGCTCTGGGTGTGCTGAGAGTGGCTGTACAGAGCGGTAAGTGTCTGTGTACCCGAGCAATGTGCATCCAACCGCTCACTTGAGACTGAACAGTGACAGAAGTAGCTGGGTTCCTGATGGAATGTAAACGGAGGGCACATATGAAGGGTGTTTGTGGTCACTTAGAGGATTGAAACATGGTTGGTGTACTACCAAAGCAGTGGTACCAGGAGGGAACATTTGAGGGGTAATGAGATGGTGGTATCCAGAGGTCAAAAAAGGTGTAAGAGGCCCTGAGGTTTGGGGATCCTGGTCCCACAGTGAGGGAGGGTTAGAAGTCCCTGCTAAACATTTCTGTCTAACAGTGTCCAAATGTTGCGCAGCCTGGCTACCTCTGTAACTTTTCCCCAGTATCTTTCTATCCTGCAGATGACCGGAGTAAGCTTCTTGGCCTCCTACCCCCAAAGGAGGGCGTGACATTTCTAGCCTTAGGATACTCCCAAAGGGTGCGATACTAAAATTCTGGGGAAAACTTCACTAACCATGCATATTTATGCACCAAACATGAGAATTCCTTACACCTGCAAAGTCTCATATTGGGCTTGTCAGCTTTGAGGTGGTCTAAGTGTTTGTATATGAGGGAAATATCCATCTGTGCTTCCTCTCCCATATGAGGACTATGGAGCTATTGTTCTTCTCTCACATGTCCCTTCAAAGAGACAGGTGACACACTCACTCAGTCACTCAGCAAACATTTATTCTTTAAAACTTTCATCTTTCTGTTTACCTTCCAAACATTCCCCCTTCACAACAAATGCAGGCCAGCCATTCCTCATTTCTCAATCACTCAGTCATGGCAGTCCTCCACTCCGTAGGCCCTGCAAGACCAACATGAACAAGAGGTGTGTCAGCTAGCAGAAGAAAAGCCTCGGTGTGCTCTTCTGTTCATACTGCTGCCCTCTAGTAACGCTACAGTGCAACTGCAGCATAATAACGGGACTGAGAAGATGGCTGTCCTATGCAAATAATGTCTTCCCATGATTACTTTCTTCTCAGATAATCGCAGGTTTGCGCTCTGGTATCGCCTCCAACATATGGTCTTCAGGCGCATTCAAAAGCAGCCTACCTTTTTTTAGGCTAAGGTTTTTGCCACTCGAAGGCTGCACATGGGGAAGTCACCCTCATTTAGCGGGGTCCCACAGTGACTGCAGTCATCCTCTCTACAGAACCTGGGCGTTCGTGGGCGTTCGGGGGAGTTCTTCAAAGGAAGGAAGGGGGTGTTTCAAACCCCAGTGCCAGCCCAGTGCCAGCCCAGCCCGGCCCGGCCAGGCCCAGCCCAGCCCAGCCCAGCCCAGCCCAGCCCAGCGCAGCGCTGTGCCGTGCGGTGCTGTGACGCTTCATCCCTTCACCTGTTGCAGCAGGCATGATGCAGACCTGCTGAAGCAAAGGCCTGAATCTGCCCTTTTCTGCCTCTTGGACAAACAACAACCTTTCTGACTTCTTATTGCTTCTGATTAAGGGAGTTGCACTTGCCTCAAACTGTACCCCTCATTTCATTAGGAAGAGCTCATTCTTCACCTTTATTCCTAGCCAAATTCAAAGCCAGCAAACCCCTGATTTGAGGGATCGGCTCGCACCAAATGAAAAATCACCACCATCCATCCTATTTTACTATCAGTCTAGCACCTTCCTCGTAGTCTTGTGCTCAGTTATTCCCACCGAGGCCACATTTGCGCTCCACAATACACCGAATTTAAAAGACAAAGAATGAATGCATCAATAAAGGAAGCTAAGGCTTTGTCCCTATTGAACCTACTTAAGAAAAAGGGGGGGATGGTGAAAGGTCATCAGGGAAATGATTTGTAATTTTGGGGCACACGTGCCAAAAAGAGTGGCCATTTTTCTCCTCTGTTTTTTCAAGTGAAAATAAACTTCGCCATCGGAAATAAAAGCAGTGTTTGACATTTTTCCAACTTAGGGAACTTTGAGAGCATTGGCAGGATTTGAACCCTCGTCCTGTGAGAGCCTGTGCCACCAGAGGCACAAGACTTACCATTGTGCTATAGCCCCTTGCTGGTCTAAAGCTTTGCAGTAGTAACTATAAGCAAGATACAAGCTCTGATGTCATCGGCTGTAGTTTCCAGTGCATGAAAAGGATGACCATGATATAGGGACGATTAGATAAGCTACTGACATGGAAACCAGCGTGGTCCAGTGGGTAAGTTCCTGCCTTCCAGCCAGACGACCAGGGTTCAAGTCCCGGCTTCGGCACCAGGTGACTGATGGGGATGCAGCAGAGGTAAGTTGGGGGTGGGTCGGTCTGGCCAATGGGTAAGTAAAATGTGTGGGTGTGTCAAACGAGATTGGGATCATGCCTGGTGAATGGTGGTTGGTAAGTAACATGGGTGTGGTGAGAGCAAAGGGTGGGATGTGTAGCTGTTAGGGGGGTGTAGGAGGAGCTTAGGCAAATTAGGTGGGGGTCAGAGAGCAAGAGACCAGGTGTAGTGGAGAGCAAGGGTAGGCGGTTAGAGTCCCAGGGACTAAGAAGGCTGGCCATAGATGGAGGGGGAGCCTGGGGCGATCACCAAGTCAGGGTAGAGTGAAGGAGCTGAGAGGGGCCTAATGTGGGCACTCATGCACTGGTTCCTGACCACAGATAGGGTCATTACATAGGGTGAGACTTATGATGGGGTACCCCATTTTTTTTAGTGCACTCCCCTAAACTCTCTGATTTTGGGGGGGGGGCAGTCAAATTTGGGGGTGCATTATGAAGGGTGATGGGGTGCAGATTGGCATTGGTTCTGGGTAGTTTTTGGGGGGCTACCCTTAGTTTTTATTGTTCCGCTCCTCCATTATGGGGTGCACCTCAAAAGAATAGGGGCGTACAGGTTTGCGACAGTTTCTATTACCGACCACAAGGGGGCACCATACAATCCTACTGAAGTTATGGTATTGAAAGGTACAAAAAGGATCATGTGGTGGTACTTAACAAGTGGGGATCCCCAAGAATGTATTGCCTCCCCTACCCTCCGTGCGGCATGTTATAGGGAAATTGGCAAATTTCTATTGAAAATAGACGGCATAGAGCTCCCCGCTATGAAATCTGAGAGAACTAACATTTGCGGAATCAAGGGAGACAGTGGAGCAGATGAATGAGGCAGGGAAAGGGTACCTGTGGCAATTTGTTGGATGGGTCATAGAGAATAATCATGGCAGGCAAATAAGCAGCAGGGCATGGATTGGTAGTGTCTGTAGAGAGTTTGGCGTGCTCTTCAAATTATTTGCCCTACTTACGTTGGGTATGATCCACAGAGGTATGGCCAGGCCTTACTGTTAGGCAGCACATGTGTTTATGATTTAAAGACATGCGCTCTGGGTGTGCTGAGAGTGGCTGTACAGAGCGGTAAGTGTCTGTGTACCCGAGCAATGTGCATCCAACCGCTCACTTGAGACTGAACAGTGACAGAAGTAGCTGGGTTCCTGATGGAATGTAAATGGAGGGCACATATGAAGGGTGTTTGTGGTCACTCAGAGGATTGAAACATGGTTGGTGCACTACCAAAGCAGTGGTACCAGGAGGGAACATTTGAGGGGTAATGAGATGGTGGTATCCAGAGGTCAAAAAAGGTGTAAGAGGCCCTGAGGTTTGGGGATCCTGGTCCCACAGTGAGGGAGGGTTAGAAGTCCCTGCTAAACATTTCTGTCTAACAGTGTCCAAATGTTGCGCAGCCTGGCTACCTCTGTAACTTTTCCCCAGTATCTTTCTATCCTGCAGATGACCGGAGTAAGCTTCTTGGCCTCCTACCCCCAAAGGAGGGCGTGACATTTCTAGCCTTAGGATACTCCCAAAGGGTGCGATACTAAAATTCTGGGGAAAACTTCACTAACCATGCATATTTATGCACCAAACATGAGAATTCCTTACACCTGCAAAGTCTCATATTGGGCTTGTCAGCTTTGAGGTGGTCTAAGTGTTTGTATATGAGGGAAATATCCATCTGTGCTTCCTCTCCCATATGAGGACTATGGAGCTATTGTTCTTCTCTCACATGTCCCTTCAAAGAGACAGGTGACACACTCACTCAGTCACTCAGCAAACATTTATTCTTTAAAACTTTCATCTTTCTGTTTACCTTCCAAACATTCCCCCTTCACAACAAATGCAGGCCAGCCATTCCTCATTTCTCAATCACTCAGTCATGGCAGTCCTCCACTCCGTAGGCCCTGCAAGACCAACATGAACAAGAGGTGTGTCAGCTAGCAGAAGAAAAGCCTCCGTGTGCTCTTCTGTTCATACTGCTGCCCTCTAGTAGCGCTACAGTGCAACTGCAGCATAATAACGGGACTGAGAAGATGGCTGTCCTATGCAAATAATGTCTTCCCATGATTACTTTCTTCTCAGATAATCGCAGGTTTGCGCTCTGGTATCGCCTCCAACATATGGTCTTCAGGCGCATTCAAAAGCAGCCTACCTTTTTTTAGGCTAAGGTTTTTGCCACTCGAAGGCTGCACATGGGGAAGTCACCCTCATTTAGCGGGGTCCCACAGTGACTGCAGTCATCCTCTCTACAGAACCTGGGCGTTCGTGGGCGTTCGGGGGAGTTCTTCAAAGGAAGGAAGGGGGTGTTTCAAGCCCCAGTGCCAGCCCAGTGCCAGCCCAGCCCGGCCCGGCCCAGCCCAGCCCAGCCCAGCCCAGCCCAGCCCAGCCCAGCGCAGCGCAGCGCTGTGCTGTGCCGTGCCATGCCGTGCGGTGCTGTGACGCTCCATCCCTTCACCTGTTGCAGCAGGCATGATGCAGACCTGCTGAAGCAAAGGCCTGAATCTGCCCTTTTCTGCCTCTTGGACAAACGACAACCTTTCTGACTTCTTATTGCTTCTGATTAAGGGAGTTGCACTTGCCTCAAACTGTACCCCTCATTTCATTAGGAAGAGCTCATTCTTCACCTTTATTCCTAGCCAAATTCAAAGCCAGCAAACCCCTGATTTGAGGGATCGGCTCGCACCAAATGAAAAATCACCACCATCCATCCTATTTTACTATCAGTCTAGCACCTTCCTCGTAGTCTTGTGCTCAGTTATTCCCACCGAGGCCACATTTGCGCTCCACAATACACCGAATTTAAAAGACAAAGAATGAATGCATCAATAAAGGAAGCTAAGGCTTTGTCCCTATTGAACCTACTTAAGAAAAAGGGGGGGATGGTGAAAGGTCATCAGGGAAATGATTTGTAATTTTGGGGCACACGTGCCAAAAAGAGTGGCCATTTTTCTCCTCTGTTTTTTCAAGTGAAAATAAACTTCGCCATCGGAAATAAAAGCAGTGTTTGACATTTTTCCAACTTAGGGAACTTTGAGAGCATTGGCAGGATTTGAACCCTCGTCCTGTGAGAGCCTGTGCCACCAGAGGCACAAGACTTACCATTGTGCTATAGCCCCTTGCTGGTCTAAAGCTTTGCAGTAGTAACTATAAGCAAGATACAAGCTCTGATGTCATCGGCTGTAGTTTCCAGTGCATGAAAAGGATGACCATGATATAGGGACGATTAGATAAGCTACTGACATGGAAACCAGCGTGGTCCAGTGGGTAAGTTCCTGCCTTCCAGCCAGACGACCAGGGTTCAAGTCCCGGCTTCGGCACCAGGTGACTGATGGGGATGCAGCAGAGGTAAGTTGGGGGTGGGTCGGTCTGGCCAATGGGTAAGTAAAATGTGTGGGTGTGTCAAACGAGATTGGGATCATGCCTGGTGAATGGTGGTTGGTAAGTAACATGGGTGTGGTGAGAGCAAAGGGTGGGATGTGTAGCTGTTAGGGGGGTGTAGGAGGAGCTTAGGCAAATTAGGTGGGGGTCAGAGAGCAAGAGACCAGGTGTAGTGGAGAGCAAGGGTAGGCGGTTAGAGTCCCAGGGACTAAGAAGGCTGGCCATAGATGGAGGGGGAGCCTGGGGCGATCACCAAGTCAGGGTAGAGTGAAGGAGCTGAGAGGGGCCTAATGTGGGCACTCATGCACTGGTTCCTGACCACAGATAGGGTCATTACATAGGGTGAGACTTATGATGGGGTACCCCATTTTTTTTAGTGCACTCCCCTAAACTCTCTGATTTTGGGGGGGGGGCAGTCAAATTTGGGGGTGCATTATGAAGGGTGATGGGGTGCAGATTGGCATTGGTTCTGGGTAGTTTTTGGGGGGCTACCCTTAGTTTTTATTGTTCCGCTCCTCCATTATGGGGTGCACCTCAAAAGAATAGGGGCGTACAGGTTTGCGACAGTTTCTATTACCGACCACAAGGGGGCACCATACAATCCTACTGAAGTTATGGTATTGAAAGGTACAAAAAGGATCATGTGGTGGTACTTAACAAGTGGGGATCCCCAAGAATGTATTGCCTCCCCTACCCTCCGTGCGGCATGTTATAGGGAAATTGGCAAATTTCTATTGAAAATAGACGGCATAGAGCTCCCCGCTATGAAATCTGAGAGAACTAACATTTGCGGAATCAAGGGAGACAGTGGAGCAGATGAATGAGGCAGGGAAAGGGTACCTGTGGCAATTTGTTGGATGGGTCATAGAGAATAATCATGGCAGGCAAATAAGCAGCAGGGCATGGATTGGTAGTGTCTGTAGAGAGTTTGGCGTGCTCTTCAAATTATTTGCCCTACTTACGTTGGGTATGATCCACAGAGGTATGGCCAGGCCTTACTGTTAGGCAGCACATGTGTTTATGATTTAAAGACATGCGCTCTGGGTGTGCTGAGAGTGGCTGTACAGAGCGGTAAGTGTCTGTGTACCCGAGCAATGTGCATCCAACCGCTCACTTGAGACTGAACAGTGACAGAAGTAGCTGGGTTCCTGATGGAATGTAAATGGAGGGCACATATGAAGGGTGTTTGTGGTCACTCAGAGGATTGAAACATGGTTGGTGCACTACCAAAGCAGTGGTACCAGGAGGGAACATTTGAGGGGTAATGAGATGGTGGTATCCAGAGGTCAAAAAAGGTGTAAGAGGCCCTGAGGTTTGGGGATCCTGGTCCCACAGTGAGGGAGGGTTAGAAGTCCCTGCTAAACATTTCTGTCTAACAGTGTCCAAATGTTGCGCAGCCTGGCTACCTCTGTAACTTTTCCCCAGTATCTTTCTATCCTGCAGATGACCGGAGTAAGCTTCTTGGCCTCCTACCCCCAAAGGAGGGCGTGACATTTCTAGCCTTAGGATACTCCCAAAGGGTGCGATACTAAAATTCTGGGGAAAACTTCACTAACCATGCATATTTATGCACCAAACATGAGAATTCCTTACACCTGCAAAGTCTCATATTGGGCTTGTCAGCTTTGAGGTGGTCTAAGTGTTTGTATATGAGGGAAATATCCATCTGTGCTTCCTCTCCCATATGAGGACTATGGAGCTATTGTTCTTCTCTCACATGTCCCTTCAAAGAGACAGGTGACACACTCACTCAGTCACTCAGCAAACATTTATTCTTTAAAACTTTCATCTTTCTGTTTACCTTCCAAACATTCCCCCTTCACAACAAATGCAGGCCAGCCATTCCTCATTTCTCAATCACTCAGTCATGGCAGTCCTCCACTCCGTAGGCCCTGCAAGACCAACATGAACAAGAGGTGTGTCAGCTAGCAGAAGAAAAGCCTCCGTGTGCTCTTCTGTTCATACTGCTGCCCTCTAGTAGCGCTACAGTGCAACTGCAGCATAATAACGGGACTGAGAAGATGGCTGTCCTATGCAAATAATGTCTTCCCATGATTACTTTCTTCTCAGATAATCGCAGGTTTGCGCTCTGGTATCGCCTCCAACATATGGTCTTCAGGCGCATTCAAAAGCAGCCTACCTTTTTTTAGGCTAAGGTTTTTGCCACTCGAAGGCTGCACATGGGGAAGTCACCCTCATTTAGCGGGGTCCCACAGTGACTGCAGTCATCCTCTCTACAGAACCTGGGCGTTCGTGGGCGTTCGGGGGAGTTCTTCAAAGGAAGGAAGGGGGTGTTTCAAACCCCAGTGCCAGCCCAGTGCCAGCCCAGCCCGGCCCGGCCCGGCCAGGCCCAGCCCAGCCCAGCCCAGCGCAGCGCTGTGCCGTGCGGTGCTGTGACGCTTCATCCCTTCACCTGTTGCAGCAGGCATGATGCAGACCTGCTGAAGCAAAGGCCTGAATCTGCCCTTTTCTGCCTCTTGGACAAACAACAACCTTTCTGACTTCTTATTGCTTCTGATTAAGGGAGTTGCACTTGCCTCAAACTGTACCCCTCATTTCATTAGGAAGAGCTCATTCTTCACCTTTATTCCTAGCCAAATTCAAAGCCAGCAAACCCCTGATTTGAGGGATCGGCTCGCACCAAATGAAAAATCACCACCATCCATCCTATTTTACTATCAGTCTAGCACCTTCCTCGTAGTCTTGTGCTCAGTTATTCCCACCGAGGCCACATTTGCGCTCCACAATACACCGAATTTAAAAGACAAAGAATGAATGCATCAATAAAGGAAGCTAAGGCTTTGTCCCTATTGAACCTACTTAAGAAAAAGGGGGGGATGGTGAAAGGTCATCAGGGAAATGATTTGTAATTTTGGGGCACACGTGCCAAAAAGAGTGGCCATTTTTCTCCTCTGTTTTTTCAAGTGAAAATAAACTTCGCCATCGGAAATAAAAGCAGTGTTTGACATTTTTCCAACTTAGGGAACTTTGAGAGCATTGGCAGGATTTGAACCCTCGTCCTGTGAGAGCCTGTGCCACCAGAGGCACAAGACTTACCATTGTGCTATAGCCCCTTGCTGGTCTAAAGCTTTGCAGTAGTAACTATAAGCAAGATACAAGCTCTGATGTCATCGGCTGTAGTTTCCAGTGCATGAAAAGGATGACCATGATATAGGGACGATTAGATAAGCTACTGACATGGAAACCAGCGTGGTCCAGTGGGTAAGTTCCTGCCTTCCAGCCAGACGACCAGGGTTCAAGTCCCGGCTTCGGCACCAGGTGACTGATGGGGATGCAGCAGAGGTAAGTTGGGGGTGGGTCGGTCTGGCCAATGGGTAAGTAAAATGTGTGGGTGTGTCAAACGAGATTGGGATCATGCCTGGTGAATGGTGGTTGGTAAGTAACATGGGTGTGGTGAGAGCAAAGGGTGGGATGTGTAGCTGTTAGGGGGGTGTAGGAGGAGCTTAGGCAAATTAGGTGGGGGTCAGAGAGCAAGAGACCAGGTGTAGTGGAGAGCAAGGGTAGGCGGTTAGAGTCCCAGGGACTAAGAAGGCTGGCCATAGATGGAGGGGGAGCCTGGGGCGATCACCAAGTCAGGGTAGAGTGAAGGAGCTGAGAGGGGCCTAATGTGGGCACTCATGCACTGGTTCCTGACCACAGATAGGGTCATTACATAGGGTGAGACTTATGATGGGGTACCCCATTTTTTTTAGTGCACTCCCCTAAACTCTCTGATTTTGGGGGGGGGGGCAGTCAAATTTGGGGGTGCATTATGAAGGGTGATGGGGTGCAGATTGGCATTGGTTCTGGGTAGTTTTTGGGGGGCTACCCTTAGTTTTTATTGTTCCGCTCCTCCATTATGGGGTGCACCTCAAAAGAATAGGGGCGTACAGGTTTGCGACAGTTTCTATTACCGACCACAAGGGGGCACCATACAATCCTACTGAAGTTATGGTATTGAAAGGTACAAAAAGGATCATGTGGTGGTACTTAACAAGTGGGGATCCCCAAGAATGTATTGCCTCCCCTACCCTCCGTGCGGCATGTTATAGGGAAATTGGCAAATTTCTATTGAAAATAGACGGCATAGAGCTCCCCGCTATGAAATCTGAGAGAACTAACATTTGCGGAATCAAGGGAGGCAGTGGAGCAGATGAATGAGGCAGGGAAAGGGTACCTGTGGCAATTTGTTGGATGGGTCATAGAGAATAATCATGGCAGGCAAATAAGCAGCAGGGCATGGATTGGTAGTGTCTGTAGAGAGTTTGGCGTGCTCTTCAATTTATTTGCCCTACTTACGTTGGGTATGATCCACAGAGGTATGGCCAGGCCTTACTGTTAGGCAGCACATGTGTTTATGATTTAAAGACATGCGCTCTGGGTGTGCTGAGAGTGGCTGTACAGAGCGGTAAGTGTCTGTGTACCCGAGCAATGTGCATCCAACCGCTCACTTGAGACTGAACAGTGACAGAAGTAGCTGGGTTCCTGATGGAATGTAAACGGAGGGCACATATGAAGGGTGTTTGTGGTCACTTAGAGGATTGAAACATGGTTGGTGTACTACCAAAGCAGTGGTACCAGGAGGGAACATTTGAGGGGTAATGAGATGGTGGTATCCAGAGGTCAAAAAAGGTGTAAGAGGCCCTGAGGTTTGGGGATCCTGGTCCCACAGTGAGGGAGGGTTAGAAGTCCCTGCTAAACATTTCTGTCTAACAGTGTCCAAATGTTGCGCAGCCTGGCTACCTCTGTAACTTTTCCCCAGTATCTTTCTATCCTGCAGATGACCGGAGTAAGCTTCTTGGCCTCCTACCCCCAAAGGAGGGCGTGACATTTCTAGCCTTAGGATACTCCCAAAGGGTGCGATACTAAAATTCTGGGGAAAACTTCACTAACCATGCATATTTATGCACCAAACATGAGAATTCCTTACACCTGCAAAGTCTCATATTGGGCTTGTCAGCTTTGAGGTGGTCTAAGTGTTTGTATATGAGGGAAATATCCATCTGTGCTTCCTCTCCCATATGAGGACTATGGAGCTATTGTTCTTCTCTCACATGTCCCTTCAAAGAGACAGGTGACACACTCACTCAGTCACTCAGCAAACATTTATTCTTTAAAACTTTCATCTTTCTGTTTACCTTCCAAACATTCCCCCTTCACAACAAATGCAGGCCAGCCATTCCTCATTTCTCAATCACTCAGTCATGGCAGTCCTCCACTCCGTAGGCCCTGCAAGACCAACATGAACAAGAGGTGTGTCAGCTAGCAGAAGAAAAGCCTCGGTGTGCTCTTCTGTTCATACTGCTGCCCTCTAGTAACGCTACAGTGCAACTGCAGCATAATAACGGGACTGAGAAGATGGCTGTCCTATGCAAATAATGTCTTCCCATGATTACTTTCTTCTCAGATAATCGCAGGTTTGCGCTCTGGTATCGCCTCCAACATATGGTCTTCAGGCGCATTCAAAAGCAGCCTACCTTTTTTTAGGCTAAGGTTTTTGCCACTCGAAGGCTGCACATGGGGAAGTCACCCTCATTTAGCGGGGTCCCACAGTGACTGCAGTCATCCTCTCTACAGAACCTGGGCGTTCGTGGGCGTTCGGGGGAGTTCTTCAAAGGAAGGAAGGGGGTGTTTCAAACCCCAGTGCCAGCCCAGTGCCAGCCCAGCCCGGCCCGGCCCGGCCAGGCCCAGCCCAGCCCAGCCCAGCCCAGCCCAGCCCAGCGCAGCGCTGTGCCGTGCGGTGCTGTGACGCTTCATCCCTTCACCTGTTGCAGCAGGCATGATGCAGACCTGCTGAAGCAAAGGCCTGAATCTGCCCTTTTCTGCCTCTTGGACAAACAACAACCTTTCTGACTTCTTATTGCTTCTGATTAAGGGAGTTGCACTTGCCTCAAACTGTACCCCTCATTTCATTAGGAAGAGCTCATTCTTCACCTTTATTCCTAGCCAAATTCAAAGCCAGCAAACCCCTGATTTGAGGGATCGGCTCGCACCAAATGAAAAATCACCACCATCCATCCTATTTTACTATCAGTCTAGCACCTTCCTCGTAGTCTTGTGCTCAGTTATTCCCACCGAGGCCACATTTGCGCTCCACAATACACCGAATTTAAAAGACAAAGAATGAATGCATCAATAAAGGAAGCTAAGGCTTTGTCCCTATTGAACCTACTTAAGAAAAAGGGGGGGATGGTGAAAGGTCATCAGGGAAATGATTTGTAATTTTGGGGCACACGTGCCAAAAAGAGTGGCCATTTTTCTCCTCTGTTTTTTCAAGTGAAAATAAACTTCGCCATCGGAAATAAAAGCAGTGTTTGACATTTTTCCAACTTAGGGAACTTTGAGAGCATTGGCAGGATTTGAACCCTCGTCCTGTGAGAGCCTGTGCCACCAGAGGCACAAGACTTACCATTGTGCTATAGCCCCTTGCTGGTCTAAAGCTTTGCAGTAGTAACTATAAGCAAGATACAAGCTCTGATGTCATCGGCTGTAGTTTCCAGTGCATGAAAAGGATGACCATGATATAGGGACGATTAGATAAGCTACTGACATGGAAACCAGCGTGGTCCAGTGGGTAAGTTCCTGCCTTCCAGCCAGACGACCAGGGTTCAAGTCCCGGCTTCGGCACCAGGTGACTGATGGGGATGCAGCAGAGGTAAGTTGGGGGTGGGTCGGTCTGGCCAATGGGTAAGTAAAATGTGTGGGTGTGTCAAACGAGATTGGGATCATGCCTGGTGAATGGTGGTTGGTAAGTAACATGGGTGTGGTGAGAGCAAAGGGTGGGATGTGTAGCTGTTAGGGGGGTGTAGGAGGAGCTTAGGCAAATTAGGTGGGGGTCAGAGAGCAAGAGACCAGGTGTAGTGGAGAGCAAGGGTAGGCGGTTAGAGTCCCAGGGACTAAGAAGGCTGGCCATAGATGGAGGGGGAGCCTGGGGCGATCACCAAGTCAGGGTAGAGTGAAGGAGCTGAGAGGGGCCTAATGTGGGCACTCATGCACTGGTTCCTGACCACAGATAGGGTCATTACATAGGGTGAGACTTATGATGGGGTACCCCATTTTTTTTAGTGCACTCCCCTAAACTCTCTGATTTTGGGGGGGGGGGCAGTCAAATTTGGGGGTGCATTATGAAGGGTGATGGGGTGCAGATTGGCATTGGTTCTGGGTAGTTTTTGGGGGGCTACCCTTAGTTTTTATTGTTCCGCTCCTCCATTATGGGGTGCACCTCAAAAGAATAGGGGCGTACAGGTTTGCGACAGTTTCTATTACCGACCACAAGGGGGCACCATACAATCCTACTGAAGTTATGGTATTGAAAGGTACAAAAAGGATTATGTGGTGGTACTTAACAAGTGGGGATCCCCAAGAATGTATTGCCTCCCCTACCCTCCGTGCGGCATGTTATAGGGAAATTGGCAAATTTCTATTGAAAATAGACGGCATAGAGCTCCCCGCTATGAAATCTGAGAGAACTAACATTTGCGGAATCAAGGGAGACAGTGGAGCAGATGAATGAGGCAGGGAAAGGGTACCTGTGGCAATTTGTTGGATGGGTCATAGAGAATAATCATGGCAGGCAAATAAGCAGCAGGGCATGGATTGGTAGTGTCTGTAGAGAGTTTGGCGTGCTCTTCAAATTATTTGCCCTACTTACGTTGGGTATGATCCACAGAGGTATGGCCAGGCCTTACTGTTAGGCAGCACATGTGTTTATGATTTAAAGACATGCGCTCTGGGTGTGCTGAGAGTGGCTGTACAGAGCGGTAAGTGTCTGTGTACCCGAGCAATGTGCATCCAACCGCTCACTTGAGACTGAACAGTGACAGAAGTAGCTGGGTTCCTGATGGAATGTAAATGGAGGGCACATATGAAGGGTGTTTGTGGTCACTCAGAGGATTGAAACATGGTTGGTGCACTACCAAAGCAGTGGTACCAGGAGGGAACATTTGAGGGGTAATGAGATGGTGGTATCCAGAGGTCAAAAAAGGTGTAAGAGGCCCTGAGGTTTGGGGATCCTGGTCCCACAGTGAGGGAGGGTTAGAAGTCCCTGCTAAACATTTCTGTCTAACAGTGTCCAAATGTTGCGCAGCCTGGCTACCTCTGTAACTTTTCCCCAGTATCTTTCTATCCTGCAGATGACCGGAGTAAGCTTCTTGGCCTCCTACCCCCAAAGGAGGGCGTGACATTTCTAGCCTTAGGATACTCCCAAAGGGTGCGATACTAAAATTCTGGGGAAAACTTCACTAACCATGCATATTTATGCACCAAACATGAGAATTCCTTACACCTGCAAAGTCTCATATTGGGCTTGTCAGCTTTGAGGTGGTCTAAGTGTTTGTATATGAGGGAAATATCCATCTGTGCTTCCTCTCCCATATGAGGACTATGGAGCTATTGTTCTTCTCTCACATGTCCCTTCAAAGAGACAGGTGACACACTCACTCAGTCACTCAGCAAACATTTATTCTTTAAAACTTTCATCTTTCTGTTTACCTTCCAAACATTCCCCCTTCACAACAAATGCAGGCCAGCCATTCCTCATTTCTCAATCACTCAGTCATGGCAGTCCTCCACTCCGTAGGCCCTGCAAGACCAACATGAACAAGAGGTGTGTCAGCTAGCAGAAGAAAAGCCTCGGTGTGCTCTTCTGTTCATACTGCTGCCCTCTAGTAACGCTACAGTGCAACTGCAGCATAATAACGGGACTGAGAAGATGGCTGTCCTATGCAAATAATGTCTTCCCATGATTACTTTCTTCTCAGATAATCGCAGGTTTGCGCTCTGGTATCGCCTCCAACATATGGTCTTCAGGCGCATTCAAAAGCAGCCTACCTTTTTTTAGGCTAAGGTTTTTGCCACTCGAAGGCTGCACATGGGGAAGTCACCCTCATTTAGCGGGGTCCCACAGTGACTGCAGTCATCCTCTCTACAGAACCTGGGCGTTCGTGGGCGTTCGGGGGAGTTCTTCAAAGGAAGGAAGGGGGTGTTTCAAGCCCCAGTGCCAGCCCAGTGCCAGCCCAGCCCGGCCCGGCCCAGCCCAGCCCAGCCCAGCCCAGCCCAGCCCAGCCCAGCGCAGCGCAGCGCAGCGCTGTGCTGTGCCGTGCCATGCCGTGCGGTGCTGTGACGCTCCATCCCTTCACCTGTTGCAGCAGGCATGATGCAGACCTGCTGAAGCAAAGGCCTGAATCTGCCCTTTTCTGCCTCTTGGACAAACGACAACCTTTCTGACTTCTTATTGCTTCTGATTAAGGGAGTTGCACTTGCCTCAAACTGTACCCCTCATTTCATTAGGAAGAGCTCATTCTTCACCTTTATTCCTAGCCAACTTCAAAGCCAGCAAACCCCTGATTTGAGGGATCGGCTCGCACCAAATGAAAAATCACCACCATCCATCCTATTTTACTATCAGTCTAGCACCTTCCTCGTATTCTTGTGCTCAGTTATTCCCACCGAGGCCACATTTGCGCTCCACAATACACCGAATTTAAAAGACAAAGAATGAATGCATCAATAAAGGAAGCTAAGGCTTTGTCCCTATTGAACCTACTTAAGAAAAAGGGGGGGGATGATGGAAGGTCATCAGGGAAACGATTTGTAATTTTGGGGCACACGTGCCAAAAAGAGTGGCCATTTTTCTCCTCTGTTTTTTCAAGTGAAAATAAACTTTGCCGTCGGAAATAAAAGCAGTGTTTGACATTTTTCCAACTTAGGGAACTTTGAGAGCATTGGCAGGATTTGAACCCTCGTCCTGTGAGAGCCTGTGCCACCAGAGGCACAAGACTTACCATTGAGCTATAGCCCCTTGCTGTTCTACAGCATTGCAGTAGTAACTATAAGCAAGATACAAGCTCTGATGTCATCGGCTGTAGTTTCCAGTGCATGAAAAGGATGACCATGATATAGGGACGATTAGATAAGCTACTGACATGGAAACCAGCGTGGTCCAGTGGGTAAGTTCCTGCCTTCCAGCCAGACGACCAGGGTTCAAGTCCCGGCTTCGGCACCAGGTGACTGATGGTGATGCAGCAGAGGTAAGTTGGGGGTGGGCTGGCCTGGCCAATGGGTAAGTAAAACATGTGTGGTTGTGTCAAACGAGATTGGGATCATGCCTGGTGAATGGTGGTTGGTAAGTAACATGGGTGTGGTGAGAGCAAAGGGTGGGATG